>NC_045977.1:15933623-16283623 GCF_010909765.2 Amblyraja radiata
AAAAATGGAAACCCTTCTGCGCTATAACAGCAACACGCAGATTTGATTAAACCATTTAAAAAAAAATGTGAGGCTCTGAATCTTGAAAGTGCCTCCTGACTATGTCGCACACACTTTCCCACATGGAAAGAGGGGGAATTAAATTGCAAGGTGTCGCTTCAAAGTGCGGTTCCACATTTCAACCAAATTGGGACCAACTTTCGCGCAGCTCGCTTTCTTGCCTACGGAATAATGCATGACTTGAACAGTACGGGGGGAGAAATGAAATACCAACATTATTTATCCTTTTGTTAAGTTTGAAGACATCCATCAAATAACACCCCATCTGACATGTTTCCCTGGGAAAAAAATAGCATTTTCATAACAGCAATTCACGTGAACAACATAAATGATCATCTCACCCCAGCGCTTTATCTGGAACAATTTTCACAGGGAAAAAGACAATCAGAAGCTATCGCGACACACATTGTACCTACATTGTCAACAGCAGCTGCTCAGAGTTCTGTGTTGAAGCCGGGTAGCCAGGCAACCCCGAGATGCCGTTTCAGTACAAATTCTCTGTTACTTCCAAAAAAAAAAATGATTTGAGCAAACAACAGCCGCCACAGTGCGTTATCGTTTTTTTGCACTGCTGGTATATTTTACAGCGATGGTTGTGATCCCTTTATCCGTCGTTACTGTAGTGAGAGTGGATCTCAATAAACGAAATGCCCTTTTACTGTGCGCGGTTTCATTCTTGTCTTTGGCAGGATTGAAGTCTCCAGCCCTTTACAAAGTTAACTGATAACATCCCCTTTTCAATGGGATTACATGTCAGTTGCTAGGAAATGAACGCAATATTTTTCAACATTCCCCTTCATCCTTCCAATACTAATTCAAATCTATGTTCCCTTGATACCACTCCACTGATATGGGGACACTTGGGTCTCGATTATTAACCCTTCCCAATCAACGGGTGCTTGGCGATTGAAATTCGAGAATCACATAACCCGACTGGTCTGAAGAAGGGTCCCGAGCCGAAACGTCGCTTGCCCATTTCCCACCTCCCCCGAAACGTCACCCATTCTGTATCTCCAGAGATGCTGTCTGTCCCGCTGAATCACTCCAGCATTTTGTGTCTACCCCTCCCCCTCACCTCACAGATGCTGCCTGACCTCTCTCCCCCACCCAGCTTCTGAGTTCCTCCAGCACTTTGTGTTCTGCTCAAGATTCCAACATCTGCACTTTCTCCTGTCCCGAGTGTGGTACTTACAACCAAAGATCCTATAGCTTACAACGGCCGGCCGGGTCTCGAATGAATTTCCTCGCTAAGAGCAAGATAATATCGCTAAAGCCGTGCACCGATTTTATTTTAAACCCCGTTACATTCTGCATTCAACATAACAACAACGGAGCAGGAAGAACCGCCTGTCCAGAAGCGACGAGAAGTTTCAGAACTTTATTTGGCTTGGAGCTCCTCGGGGGCCATGATGAGCGCGGCAGCCCCAGTGAGCTCCCCAGACCAGCCCTCTCCTCTCCCCCATCGCTGTCATTAGCAAGCCCCTTGTCTCCCCTTTAGCTCGAGGCCATCTGCAAATTACCTCAAGTTTCACAGTCTTACAGCCCTATTACTTCCGCAAATCTCTTTGAAATTTTTTTTTTGGTACCGTTTCCCTCTATCTTTCACGTCCTTTGGCTGCCCACGGTGAATGCAACGCACAGCATTGTTTCACAGTCCCCATTATTTCTCAGCCCAGTCCAGTGAGAGACAGTTTGAACGGGAACTTTGATGATATTCTTTCTAATGCTGTAATTGCCTGCGTGGTTGGCGCTACAATCCCACGCCCTGTTTCCTTTCCCTATCTCGTCTGAACATTTTACAGCCAGCAATGTTTGGTTCTTAGAACAGACCCAAACGAGACCGTTTCTGTCAAACTTTGAACGTCCGTAATTAGAGAGTAATTGCTGTTTCTAGTTTTCTGATGTTATCCCTAATGCTTAATACACGTGTAATAAAGCCTCTTCCATCGTTACTTTATTGTTCTGGTTTAATGATACTGCACGGAAACAGGCCCTTCGGCCCTGACCATAGATCACCCGGTTCTATGTTATCCCATTCCCTGCAAACTAGGGAGTAATTCACAGAGGCCAATTAACCCTACAATGAGCTGCAGGTTGTTGGGATGTGGGGGGAAACCGGAACACCAAGAGGAACCCCACAGAGAGTCACACAGAGAGAACGTGCAAACTCCACACAGACAAGGATCAAACCCTGATCTCTGGCGCTGTGCTCTACTAACTGCGCCTCTGTGCTGCCCTTTTATTTTGCTTTCTCTTCATATGATCAACTATGTTTTTGTCTCCCTTATGTACTCTAATATAACTCAACCCCCTCCCATCATTCGAATAATCATCCACAACATTATTTATGCCAGAATTTTAGTGGAGCCATTTCCCCTCCACAGCCTGCAGTTGTCCATTAACTGATCCTAATGCCATGCAAACTTTACATTATTTTTCATACATACCTTCTTCAGCTCTACATCCTGTTGCCTTTGTGACTCAAGCTAAACCATCATGGACACTTATAAATATATTTCGGAAATAAAAACTATGAATGTATTCTTAAGACAAGTGATAAGGCAGCACAGTGGCGCAGGTGGTAGAGCTGCTGCCTCACAACCTCAGAAACCCGGGTTCGACCCTGACCTTGTGTGGAATTTTCATCTTCTCCCTGTGATCACGTGGGTTTCCTCCAGGTGCTCTGGTTTCCTCCCATATACCAAAGATGTGCAGGTTTGTAGTTTAATTGGCCTCTGTAAATTCCCCTCCTAGTGTGTAGGGAGTGGATCAGACTGTGGGATACAGAACTAGAGTGAATGGATGATCAGACTGGTTTGCCGAAGGGCCTATTTCCATGCTGTATATCCAAACTAAATTAAACTAAACTAAAACATTACACGGAGCTCCAACACTTAACCAAGCAGAATGTATGAAGAACCATCAATTACTTAAAATTGACACCATGGCAACCCCAAGATGAGGCCCAGATTTTAGGCTTAACATTAGATTTACATTTTTAATGTATTTTTCTGCCCATGTACTTTGTTTCTTAAGTTTTAAGGTTTGCATTTTTGGTAACTGGCATCGATGCGACTGGAGAAAAGATAGCAGATTTATTTTAATTTTATTTTAAATTAGACAGGCTTGACTGAATGCATCAGCAATAACCTGTAAACCTGTCCTATGCAGATGGTTCTTAATAAAAAAAAATACGTGTTGCATGGATGAGGGATATTGTTTTTTATTAAACCAATTCTTTGGTAACAAATTCACACTAATGAAGAATGGTCCCGTCTGAAGAAGGATCCTGACCCAAAACATCACCTGTCCATGTTCTCCAGAGATGCTGCCTGACCTGCTGAGTTACTCCAGCACTTTGTATAGGAAGAAGGGCCTTAACCCGAAACATCGCCGGTCCATGTTCTCCAGAATTGCTGCCTCACCTGCTGAGTTACTCCAGCACTTTGTGTCTTTTTTTTTTGTATGTTATTTTGTCACGACTATATAGTTGGATCCCAAGCCGTTACATTGCCTATCCATGTCCTCCAGAGATGCTGTCTGACCCACTGAGGATCCAGCAGTCAGTGGTAGAAATAATGTGTTATATTCTGCCTCTGAAACGCCATCCATTGACTTCAATTTACAGCACTTTGCGTCCTTTTTTGTAAACCCACATCTGCAGTCCTTGTTTCTACACTAATGAGAGTAGTCTCCTCAAAATACTTGCACTTTATTGTTATCAGATCGTGAGAATGTGTGCTGGAGGTGGAAGATATGCCTCACAAAACTAACAGAAAGGAATTCTTCATGAAATCAGAATGTCGTTAGGCACATGTTGTGTATATTTGTTTTTGATGGTTTCATGCTACATTCTTACATTGTAATCACATCTTCTGTGAACATGGGCTTTAGAAGGACAGAATTTCAAAGGCTGAATTAAAATGAACACGTGTAGCCAAGGACAAATGCTTTGAGTTAAAAAAAAAGCTGAAATGCATACTGAAGTTAGATATGGGGCTATTGGAATGGTTTCAAGGTCTCAACCATTTGGTATCAATACAATGCTTAAAGAGAACGAAACCACAGGGACCATGCTGTGATTAAAGCCACTGTACTGTAATGAGAGAAAGCACAAAACTAGTACAATCAATTAATATAAGTACATTAAGGAACCGAGTGACTGAGAGTGGTTAAAGTTTAGTTTAGAGATACAGCATGGTAACAGACCCTTTGACCCAATTAAGTCCATGCAGACCACTGATCATCCATTCACACTAGTTCTATGTTATCAAACTTTTGTGTTCACTCGTAACACACTATTCACAGAAGCCAACTAACCTACAAACCTGCACGTCTTTGGGACGTAGGAGGAAACCGGAGCACCTGGAGGAAACCCACGTGGTCACAGGGAAAACGTGCAAACTCCGCACAGACAGCATCCGTAGTCAGGATCAAACCCAGTCTCTGGTGCTATAAGGCAGCAACCATACTGCTGTGCCACTGTACCGCCCCAAAATTCTTAATCCCACTTATTCGCACATTTAGTCATCCTAGTCCCTATTTTGAATAGTCATGATCTTATTTGTGTCAATCCAATTTTCATCTTATAATGTTAGTCAAAGAAACCATAGGGTGGTGATAAACATCTACTGGTATCTGACATTCATCACTGCGTTACAGCATTTATCAATATTAAATTCATTCTGGTATTGCAGAATCCATCTACACTATGCTGCCTCAAAAAGTAGCTAACATAACCTGGTTATATCTCGGTCATCCCTTCTTCTCCCCGCACACATCAGGCAAAAGGTACAGAAGCTTGAAACCACACACTCCGAAACCGAAACAGCTTACTCCCCTTTGCTATCAGGATTCTGAATGGTCCATCCATAAGCTTGGGTACTGTCCGATTCACCTATATCCTATCGTGGACATTGGAATTTGTCTAGGGAACGGGTGCATTACAATACTGAGAACTATATCATGCACTCTGCTGCATCTTCCCCTTTGCTCTACCTATTGTACTTGAGTTTGCCTTAATTGTATTTATGTATAGTATTATCTTATTTAATTGAATACCATGCAAAACAAAGCAATTTTTGTACCTCAGTACACATGATAATAAACCTAATCTAATCTAACATATTTTTCTGTATTTGCCTCTATTAACTATGACTGCAGTAAATGATTGTTGCTGTCATATTTTTTAACTAGTTTTTAGCTTAGTTTAATTTAGAGATACAGTGTGGAAACAGGCCCTATGGCCCACCGAGTCCGCACCGACCAGCGATCCCCGCACATTAACACCATCCTGCACACACACTAGGGACAATTTTAGATTTACACCAAGCTAATTAATGTACAACGTCTTTGGAGTGTGGGAGGAAACAGAAGATCTCGGAGTCACGGGGAGAACGTACAAACTCTATACATGAAACCCGGGTCTCTAGCGCTGTAAGGCAACAACTCTACCGCTGTGCCACCGTGCCGCACCTAGTTGTATTATGATTGCGTATTATATAAATTGTCCTGGCATGTTTTTCAAAGGTACACTTTCATGGACAGTTAACATAAAAAGTGCACAGGCAATAATCTGTACAATCTTACCGAGTCACGGATATTCAATAGATTACAGTCTACCATCATATTACAATTTACAAAAATCCTAGCTGTACTACATTGATGTTTGGATTTGACACTTAGAATTTTACACGACTCGTTTTATTTTCCTTTATATAGAAAATATATAAGCTAGGTTAAAAAAAGTCACCTGATGAAATTTTTGGTTTAACAGAAGTTTAGTATATTTGGGAAATAACTTAAAGCTTATGTCTTAGAAAACAAAAATGGTACTTTGTGTTCTGTTGAAATCAACAGCTCTCATGACATCAAGTTATTTTGTTTGAGACATTAAGCTGGATAGTTTGCTGGATTTAATTTACTTTCAAACTTTTCACCTCTTACCACAATATACAAGCAACTGGCAGAAGAACAGATGTGAGGTCAGCATTATCTTTTGTTTAAACCGAATGCTGGTTTAAATCAAGCAGCAGCATCACTCAACTAAACAGGTTGCCTTCAACTTTCAAACCTGAGTCAATTCCCTTCACAGATGCTGCCTGACCACTGAGTTCCTCCAGCACTTTGTGTTTTGCACTAGATTTCAACACCTGCAGTTCCTGGTGCCTCCATTTGACCAAAGCCACTGTTACGATTAATGTTCAGACAGCCAGTGCCAGGAGTAGAGGATGTTTAAGCCAGATTTATTGACGGGGAAGAGGTTAGACTGGTGTTAGAATGGACATCCCTATCAGTAAAAAAAATAGAGAGAGTACAGAGGAGATTTACTAGAATGTTGCCTGGGTTTCAGCAACTAAGTTACAGAGAAAGGTTGAACAAGTTAGGGCTTTATTCTTTGGAGCGCAGAAGGTTAAGGGGGGACTTGATAGAGGTTTTTTAAATGATGAGAGGGATAGACAGAGTTGACGTGGAAAAGCTTTTCCCACTGAGAGTAGGGAAGATTCAAACAAGGGGACATGACTTGAGAATTAAGGGACTGAAGTTTAGGGGTAACATGAGGGGGAACGTCTTTACTCAGAGAGTGGTAGCTGTGTGGAATGAGCTTCCAGTGAAGGTGGTGGAGGCAGGTTCGTTTTTATCATTTAAAAATAAATTGGATAGTTATATGGATGGGAAAGGAATGGAGGGTTATGGTCTGAGCGCAGGTATATGGGACTAGGGGAGATTATGTGTTCAGCACGGACTAGAAGGGTCGAGATGGCCTGTTTCCGTGCTGTAATTGTTATATGGTTATATGGTTATATAGTATTAAAAGTGCTGGCCGCCGCCCGCCAGGGAACTGACTCTCCAAACAAATTCCCAGTTCATGGAAGTTCGACTTACTATGTGTCCTGCCCCCTCTACTATTCTGCCATAACCATTTAGACTTTAGACACACAGTGTGGAAACAGGCCTTTCGACCCACCAAGTCTGTGCCGACCTGCAATCACCCCGTACACTTGCACTATCTTACACACTACGGGCAATTTACAATTTACAGAATCCAATTAACATACAAACCTGTACGTCTTTGGAGTGTGGGAGGAAACCGGAGCTCCCAGAGAAAACCCACACGGTCACAGGGAGATCGTACAGACTCCACCCATAGTCAGTACAGACAGCACCCGTAATCAGGAGCGAACCTGGGTCTCTGGCATTGTAAGATAACAACTCTACTGCAGCAACACTGTGCACCCCAAGTTATTACTCCCCAGCACCTTTAATTTATTTATGTATTGATATATTTCTTTCACTATCATCTTTTGTCTTGTACCTTCTTTATTTTTTATTATATAATCACTTTTCCTTTCCACCCTTAAAGTGATCTCCCACTGTTTTCCTTTTCATCATATGTTGCCCAGCAGTGTTTTATTCTTGCATCAAAGCTGTACATTTCTGACATCTTGAGGTTCTGATATTTTAGATTATTACTGCAATTCTTACCCTATTTAATCTGCCTGGCCTACCATAGGGCAGCACAGTGGCTCACTTGGTAGAGCTGCTGCCTCACAGCGCCAGAGACCCGGGTTCGATCCTGGCCTCGTGTGCTGTCTGTGTGGAGTTTGCACGTTGTCCCTATGGGTTTCCTTCAGGGGCTCTGGTTTCCTCCTAAAGACATGTGGGTGTGTAGGTCAATTGGCCACTGGAAATTGCCTCCAGCGTGTAGGGAGTGGATGAGAAAATGGGAAAACATAGAAGTAGCGTGAATGGGTGATAGATTGTCAGCATGGACTCTGTGGGCCGAGCGGCCGGTTTCCATGCTGTAGCTCTAAAGTAAATTAAAGTGTTTTTAGAGGCCTGATTTTATTGTAACATTTTTGAGGGTATTCAAAGACACTGCATATTGATGCCTGGTTATTGCTGATTAATCTATGTTCATTTAGTAATAATTCATGTATATGGTACACTTTTGGAAGTAACTAATTTAAGACATGCTCTTGATAGTAATCGGTTTAAGGTGTACTGTTGGTAGTGATTAGTATATGGTGCACTGTCAGTAGTGATTACTATACGGAGAACTTTAGATTTGTATATGGTAAATTATGCACATTTATTTTAGCAATTTATCATAAAGTATTTTTCATACATCAACAAAGTAAATACCAACCAGCTGAGACATGTTTTCTGTAATCTAAACAAAAATCCTTGCAAATATATATTTTGCTCTCCTTTGAAATCACATTAAAAAAATCTTGGAATTTTGTATTGTGTTACGGGAGGACTACATTTAATTTTTTTCACAAGTATTTGCAATATCAGGTTTAGAAACAGTTTGCAATAACACAGAAGGGTAATTCATTTATCACTTAATGGTTTTGATATATTCTTTGAAAATTACAGTTC
Source organism: Amblyraja radiata (assembly GCF_010909765.2). Taxonomy (NCBI): domain Eukaryota; kingdom Metazoa; phylum Chordata; class Chondrichthyes; order Rajiformes; family Rajidae; genus Amblyraja; species Amblyraja radiata. The sequence goes on from NC_045977.1 coordinate 15,942,069, forward strand.
CAAATTCTGTTCACAGTACTTAAATGTCGCTGTTTTTATCTTACTAACGTCGGCAGTGATTTCTTCTCATTACTTCACAGGCTTCTCTGCCAGCAGTACAGCAAAGTTTCAACTTTGACATAGTGTTTATTTAATTACTTATGTTTGCAGAATTAATGAGATTCTGGAAAAATCTGGCATATGCAAAGATAATTTCAATTAAAATCTTTGATCCATGCTAACGTGGAAATAAAGGGGAAATGTGGAATAATTCTGGGTATCAAATAGGTTGATGTTTACAACAATAGTTAGTGACACTTCATTAATAATCTAATAAAGCATATCTGGCAAGGGACCAAGGAATGTAGAAAATGTTTTCAAAGTGACTATTTTATGGCCTGTCCACATGTTTTTATAGCCAGTGAAAGTGTTTTAAAACTGGAAAGTTTACTACATTTTTTGATGGTTTGAATTATTATTTTCATTACTTGCTTGGTTTTACAGAGGTGGAGCAGCATTAGGCAGCAGTGTAAGATACACATATGCTGTTATATGGTGCACTGCTGTTTTCAAGCCCTTTGTAGATTTGAGTCAGATATATCCTGCTACTCTGCAGCATTGCAGAATGCTAAATTACTCGTTCACCAGTGTGTTAAGAAGATGTATTTAAGGGTACATGAATTCACTTTAATGTTATTAGCGGCTGTTGGTAACAGCAGCAGCCTCTAATAGGAGGATTAGATTATGCTAAAACTAAGCTTAAAACATGTCATTTAAAAATTCAATTTTATCTTAAATGTATGTATCATATTTACTTGCCAGCATATTGCTCTGCTGTTATGAATGCAAAGCAGAATGTTAATCTTTAGTAAGAAACGAGTGCAGGAGAGAGGACAATGAATTGAACCTAGTGTCCTCTGAAAAAATACAAAATGCTTGACTGGTGCATTAATCCTATATTCATTGATTAATATATGGCCTATTTATATCCTCCATCTTGGATTCTCAGGCAGACTGGTGCAGCCTGGAAGATTGTGATGCAAAGCTGTTTATACTGGCTATAAACGTGGTCTTCGAAACCAAAAAAATAGCCTACCCTCTACTGATGATTGATGGTGTTTATTGCCGTGATGAAACAGATCTATACACTGGCAAAAGATGTGCCCATGGTCTACAAAGCAAAGAACAATGCTGTCCCTCCTGCAGGTACACCAAATAAAACTCATGTCATTTGAGGTAAAGTGGCTCCTTCTCATGGTAACAGTGGCACATTCCATGCCAAGTTCAGAAGGCTATTGGGCAAAGGATTCATATGGTGCTGGACTCGTTGAAAATGTAAAGCAAACCTGTACATGAATTGCAAATAAATGGTAAAATGGTCTAAATAACATTGCATTCTGAGCTGGAACTCAATGCCTTACTCTTAACACGTGTTGGTACATTGTTCCTTTGGAGCCAAATTTCCACAATAGGAACACAATGATTCATATCAATGTCTTCGGGTTTGTAAAAATACATGTAGCATAGAGATGAACCCAAGATCAAGTCCCAGTTTACATTACATATTTGTTATATGGTGCTCAGTAACGTAGCGATTTATCATATTTTCTTTGGACAAGTTCATTTACAAGAATACATTTATAACACAAATCATATTATTAAGTAAGGACTGGATCAATTTGGCAAACCCAAGGAAGTTTGGAATAACTGGGACTAAAATAAGTAAATATTAATCTGCTTTGGTTCATAACTTCACGCTGCTTCAGGGAACATAATCAAGGACCATTTACTCAGTCATCCTCTCCTCTCCCCACTCCCATCGAGCAAGAGCTTGAAACCAAATACCACCAGTTTCAAGAACAGCTTCTTCCCGCTATTATCAGACTACTGAATGGTCCTCTCATTAACTAAAGGTGTAGTCCCAATCTCCCAACCAACCTCATTGCAGCCTTTGCACTTTTTTTTTGTCTGTACTTTCTCTGTATCTAACACTGTAAAGCCATAACACTATATTCTGAACTCAGGTATTTTTCTCTTCGTACTACTTGTACTTGTGTAAGGTTTTATTATACTCACATGATTATCAGACTGCTGAACGATTTGACCGGGTAGCATTCAAAATGTTTTTTACTGTATCTGACTACAGGTGACAATAATAAACCAATGCAAATACTGAAGAAAAGGAAGGACTGGTGTCACCTTGTAGAAAATTAGTCAAGCACGATATTATAACACGTTCCAATTAGCAAAGGCAAATTTAAGATCAAAATCTGAGATTTTGTCATCCTATAAAACATTATCGGTGCTCAGAATGAACTGACATTGGAAGCAAAAAAAAAATCATTAGATAAGGAACGGGTGAACAGTGAAAGGGCTGCGGATAGATTATAATTCTTTCATGGGATGTGGACACCACTGGCAAGGACAGCATTTATCATTCATCACTAATTACCCTTGAGAAAGTGACAGAGAGCTGCTGGCTTGAACTGCTGCAGTCTTTCTGGTGAGAGTTATTCTACCATGCTGATAGATTACAGAATTCCTGAATTTATGATCCCGTGAAGATGAAGGAAATGCTATATATTTCCGAATATTGATGGGCCTTAAAGGTGAACTTGCAGCGGGTGGAATTCCCAATTGCTTGTCTTCGTTAACCCTTTTGTTTTTAGTTTAGTTTAATTTAGAGATACAGCCTTGAAACAGGTCCTTTGGCCCACCGAGTCCGTGCCATCTATCAATCACCCGTACACTTGTAAATGGCGCCAAAATATGGCGACTGCGCATCTGTAGATTGTGCAAAAGAATTTCACTGTGCCGTGCATACGTGACAATAAAGAACCATTGAACTAGTTCTACCCTACACACTAGGGACTATTTACGGAAGCCAACTAACCTACAAGCATGTCACAGGGAGAACGTACAAACTCTGTACAGACAGCACCTGTGGTCAGGATTGAACAGGGCCTCTACCGCTGCACCACCGTAATTAGGAAAAGGGGAGGTGCAACGAGATCTGGGTGTGCTTGTACATCAGTCACTGTAAGCAAGAAAGCAGTTACAGCAGGTAGTGAAAAAAGCTAATGGCATGTTGGCCTCATTGCAGGAGGATTTGAGTTCAGGAGCAAGGAGGTCCTACTGCTGTTCTACAGTGCCCTGGTGAGACCGCAGCTGGAGTATTGTGTGCAATTTTGGTCTCCTAATTTGAGGAAGGACATTATTGCTATTGATGGAGTGCAGCGTAGGTTCACCAGGTTAATTCCCGGGATGGCGGGACTGACATATGATGAAAGAATGGGTCGACTGGGCTTGTAATCACTGGAATTTAGATGGATGAGAGGGAATCTTCTGAAACATAACATTTTTAATGGATTGGGCAGGCTAGATGCAGGACAAAAGTTCCCGATGTGGGGGGGGAGTACAGAATCAGGGGTCACAGTTTAAGAATAAGGGGTAGGCCATTTAGGGCTGAGATGAGGGAAAGCTTCTTCACACAGAGAGTTGTGAATCTGTGGAATTCTCTGCCACAGAAGGCAGTGGAGGCCAATTCACTGGATGTTTTCAAGAGAGAGTTATTAGGGATAAAGGAATCAAGGGATATGGGGAAAAAGCAGGAACGGGGTACAGATTTTAGATGATCAGCCATGATCATATTAAATGGTGGTGCTGGCTCGAAGGGCCGAATGGCCTACTCCTGCACTTATTTTTCTATGTTTCTATGTCCCTTGTTCTACATGTTTCTATATAACAGGAGCATGATCAGCAAGGGTTAACCATACTATTTTGTGATCAGTGCGATGCTCAGTACTGTCAGAAGACTCCAACCATTGTGGATGCCACAATTCTTATTTTGCTAGTAAAATGCTTTTTTTTTCTCATGGCAACCTCTGGCATCTAGTTGCACAGTTAACTACAGACAGCAACGTGGTGACCCAGCAGCAGAAACTGTAGCTGGATTTCAAACAGATGTCTCCAAATGTTTCTGCTGCATCAATTCAAACCACTGTGCCTGTGGGTAGCTGTGAGTCGACAGATCATGCTCAGACGCTTGCTCCATTGTGCAGTCTCCCCTCATGCCATTTGGCAGCAAAGTCCTCACCTCCGCCTTCCAAAACCGCCGAGAAAATGAAGGGCGGCAGGCACATGGAAATGCCACCGTTTCCCCACCACATCCCACTGCTGGTGGCTGATAAAGAGCCTCGATGTAGTCAGTTTTCTGTTAATCATAGGCTCAAATAGCTAATACTTTTTAATGCCAATGTTACGTAGTTCTATTTCATGGAGGTAAATAATTATTGAAAAATGGACTGGATTATTCTGCATTCTCCAAAATACCTTTGCAAGTGCAACAGTGGCTTATCATTATATTGTTGTGCACAAAGACTGCAGTTTCAACTCAAATACATACTGTAACTTAGGTAACCAACAAGGCTCTCAGTCTCGGCAAGATATTGACATATAGGAACTGATCAAGCCTGCAACCACCAGAGTCCTTTGCATTACTTAAATCCTGAATAACATACCAGGCAGGTAGTCAAGATGAAAACGTTAGTCACTGCCACAAATGAAACACATTTCTCTTTATTGTTTTCTGTGAACACCTGCTGATTTCACCTTTACATTTGGGACTGAGCTCTTTGTCTGCGCAGAAATAGACTGTTGCAACTGATTTCTGATTGTGTGGTTCTTTTCATGAATTTTCTTTTGCAACCCGGCATCTTGCTTTGTCATTCTTCCATCTATTTCTTTTTCAGTTTTGCTCCTCTGTAATTACTGACTCAGTGGATGATACATTGTTATTTTGTCCTCCACTTCTTAATGTTAGATTCTTTTGTGTTCTGTAATATTTCCGATTTCTCTCGGCTCCAGAGAAATTAAAGCACAGTCTTTAATGTCCACTGAAGCAAGCAGGCAAAACACCACCAATGCCAGAACATAACCCTAATGATGGACCTGTGCATCAGCCTAATGTATAGTAACCATGTTTCAAATTCACATGATATATGATGTATAGAAAATGGGCTGGCTCAGGGTGTCATATTCAGGCACAAAATTAAGCTGAACCTGGGTCTGAAGAAGGGTCTCGACCCAAAATGTCACCTATTCCTTTTCTCCAGAGATTCTGCCTGACCCGCTGAGTTACTTCAACATTTTGTGTATAACTCGAAACTGAACCAAAGATAAGATATCAGTGGCAGTGGCCCAAAACCTGGCCAGAGAGAAAGGTTTTAACGGATATCTTAGAAGTGCAGAGAGGTTGGTGGAGGTGTAGCTGGAGAGACAGGTAGGGGAACAGAGGGAGGGGGAACATAATGCCTATGCAGCAGGGAAACTCAGATGTCTCTTTTGAGTTAGATTCAAGGAATGATGCACAAAAGATTACGGTCACTTGCCTAAGGGCAATGCTGAACTATTAGGTAGGGTTGTGATGGATACAGTTTGCCAATATTCAAACTAACAGGCTTGCTGCTCTTACATGTTTCAAGATAAAGACTTAGCCTTACGGCAAAACTTCAGGATTGAGTCTGCATTTATGTTGTCTTTACAGGAGAGAGTGTGGATGGGGATAACAAGAATGGCACTGATGAATAGTGTATTGGGGTCATACAATTGTATCAATATTGCTTGTTATTTTTAAATAACTTTGAAGTAGAAATATATATGCTTGTATGCTCACGTAAATTGACATTTATACATTGCATTCCACTTCCAAAACTCCGTTCCATTGGCAATGAATTTGCCATCAGCAAAGGGTGGCACAGTGGTAGACCTGCTGTCTCACAGTGCCAGAGACCTAGGTTCAACTCTGACCTCGGGTGCTGTCTGTGTGAAGTTTGCATGTCCTCCTTGAGATCACATGGATTTTCTCCGAGTGCTCCGATTTATTCCCACATCCGAAAGAAGGGCGGGTTTGTAGGTTAATTGGCCTCTGTAAATTGCCCCTAGTGTGTAAGGAGCGAATGCAAAAGTGGTATAACATAGAACTAGTGTGAAATGGTGATTTATGGTCAGTGTGGACTCTGTGGCCTGCTTCAATCAATTAATCTGGGGAAAGAAGCTATATATAAAGATAAAGTGAGTATTTTGCAAGGACTCTTTTTCCTAGTTCTGTTTAAGGGTATCAATCCTGAAATAATAACTTTGTTTTTGTTGCCTGATCTGCTGAGTGTTTTTGGCATTTTCTCTTTTTATTTCAGGTTTACGGCATCTCTGATTTCCCTTTCTTGTGTTGGTTGATAATAGAAGAGAAAATTGTTGGTATTCAGCAGCTGTGATGTCATCAAGCAGCTGAAGAATCATTCACATTAATTAACTCTTACACACACAAAAAAGTAAGTAGTTTTTAAATTCTAATCGTTAAAAAAGAATTGAACTTATGGGTGGCAGAGTGGTGTAGCGGAGAGCTGCCGCTTCACAAGGTCAGATACCCGGGTTCGATCCTGACTACTGGTGCTGTCTATGTCGATATAAGTTGTCCCCGTGACCGCAAGGGTTTTCTCTGGGTGCTCTGATTTGACGTGCAGATTTATAGGTTAATTGGCTTCTGTAAATTGCCAATATATAGGATGTGAAAGTGGGATCATATAGAACTAGTGTGAATGGGTGATCAATGGCCGGCGTGGACTTGGGCCAAAGCGCCTGGTTTCATGCTGTATCTCCAAACAAAACTAAATTAAAAAATATGATTAAAGGCGATGAAATTTAAACGCAAAATATTTTCGCAAAAGATAATTAGAATATACCTACCTAAAACTAGTTACCTAAAACTAGTTACCATTAGGAAAATTAGTTTGCAAAACAGCAATTATCATTTTGTACATCATTAAAATTCACTTGGACTACATGTAAACAAGTGCAAGACTTTCAGGATTTGTTCAGGTTGGACGAGTTTGTAAGAAGCCTAAATTCTCACCTGTTCAAGTGATTTTAGCTGATTGCATCGGGGAGGGCTGCAAATAACACTGCCCATGTAGGCACAAGGAAACTTTACTATCAAGTTTGGGATGTCTGCATTGAAGTAAGTATCCAAAGATTTTAGTTTAGTTTAGATTATTTTCTGGGCAGCACGGTGGCACAGCGATAACATTGCTGCCTTACAGCTCCAGAGACCCAGGTTCAATTCTGACTACGAGTGCTGTCTGTATGGCGTTTGTACATTTTCTCCGTGACCACATAGGTTTTCTCCGAGTGCTCCGGTTTCCTCCCACTTTCCAAAGATGTACGGGTTTGTAAGTAAATTGGCTTTGATAAAATTGTAAATTGTCCCTATTGTGTAGGATAGTGCTAGTGCATGATTGGTTGGCGTGGATTCGGTGGGCCTAAGGGCCTGTTTCCGCGTTGTATCTCTAAACTAAACTATTGTCACGTGTAGCAAGGTACAGTGAAAAGGTTTTTGTTGCATGCTATCCAGTCAGCGAAAAGATTAGACACAATTACAATCAAGCCATCCGCAGTGCACATATTCAGGATAAAGGGAATAATAACATTTAGAGGATGATAAAAACTGATAAATTCTGATTGAAGATAGTTCAAGATTCAATCATTTGGTGGGAGATTAGGACCCACTGTAATTGGTGAGAGGATGGTTCTGTTTCCTGAGAACAGCTGGGAAGAAATTGTCCCTGAATCTGGAGGTGTGCGTTTTCCATACTTGCTAGCATTTGCATGGTAATGATAGTAAAAGCCAATAGCTCACCGTTGATGATCACTATGACATACTCCAGACCACTGACATCCACTCAAGTGAATTCTATAACCCGAGTGCAACACACAGTTGGTGCTACACCTCCACGATGAAAGCAAGCAAGGACAAATTTCTACATCTAACTTTTTTATCAGGTGGAAGAAAGTTTCAAATGGTGCATTGACAAACAAAGCACTTCAAGACTTAATAAAAGCAAACCACTGACACATATAGTTGGTATATTTTCAGTATATTCTGTCATTTGCTCGTCTCATATTGCGACTACTTTTTTGAATTCTTTCCAGGATATTCTTTATCACTGATCTTTGCAATGAGAATTTTGAGTTGCTCAGTTTTCCAGTTATGTCTGCCTCATTGCTTGTGATCGCAGAGTCTCACCCTGCTAATGCAATAAGATTGGCAGATATACATGGAACAAGGCAAGAACTGTAAGCATTTGTTTACCACAGGTTACTGGCATGGAAATGTTACCCCTGCCAGTTTTGCATTCTTTAGACTTTCGTTGTTCCTTTCTCAAAGAATCAATTCTATTGAAGTGCCAAAAAAAAACCAAAAAACTTTTCACTTGACAGAGAGATTTCACACAGATGGAAGTCTGCTGTCACGCATTATGGTCTATAAGATTTCTGTGATTCAATGTGCAGGAAATGCTACATGAGCTCACTTCAACAATGGTCAGCAAAGTTGATTAATGTCCTTTAAAAATATAACATCTCTACCGAGAAAATGAAAATAATCTGTTTGTGATATCACCGTGGTACAGGAGCTTGCACAACACGGCTTCTCCATTATAATATGATTGACTGTGACGAAAGAGGATCTGGAGAGACTGGAGTCTATTGATCTTAGAAAAAGGTCCTTTCACTCAACTTCAAGCTTAATTGGTATACAGAAGAGACTAGGTTGTTACTGTGAGGAATATTTCAATAAGACTGTTTCTGATCTCAGCAGAGATGCCTGAAGATACACGGAGGAAAGTAGGAGTCAAAATAACTCGTGTTTTGTACTGTGAAAGAGATGGACATGAGTTTGAGCCTGAAACTGTGAACTTTTACACTTGGCTACATTGTTTGGAGGAATCCCAATTAAAACCGTTGTTTTCCACCCAATATTTTAGTAACAGGAGTAAGACAGTGAGTAGATAGGAAGGATATTTTTTATCCTTCAGTAACTACATCTTGCTTATAACTTCTTTAGCAGTGAAAACCATCTTAAACTATTTCACAGAAACATATTGAAACATAATTCAACACCAAGCAACATTCGGAGATACAGTATTAAGACAGGAGTTTGGTTAAAGATTACGTTTTAGGAAAGAGGAGAAAGGGATAGAGAGGGTAAAGGGTTTTGGGAAGGAATTAGAGAACTTAGGGATGAGTAGCTGGAATTCTATTTTAACAAAGAAATTGTGGAACGTATGTGTTTTTGAAATCCAGCAGTTTATATAAACCATACAAGGTTATAGAACAGTGATTATAAAAATTCAGATGTGACAGGTTAAAACATTGACATTGGTCTCGATCCGAAACATCACCCATTCCTTCTCTCCAGCAATGCTGCCTGTCCCACTGAGTTACTCCAGCTTTTTGTGTCTGTCTTCGATTTAAACCAGCATGTGCAGTTCCTTCTTAGACATTTATATAGCACCTATTTTGGCCCCACTATATCCCAAAATGGTTGGATAATGTAGTCACTTTTGGAATGTAGTAGGCAAACCACAACCACATTCTCTAATAAGCTTCAATCTTAAATAAATCCTGAACATTTCATTCCCTTAAAGGGGTAAAACCAGTTTAAATTATCATGCGTTGCCAGAGCCCTTCATTGTTATTCTAGCACCCAAAATTACTTCTTGTGTTGGTACTTCTGCAGCATAATTCATCGTTTAATTTGGACCACGACTCTAGGACTTTTGAAGTTCTTGTTTTTATTGCTATGGCAAATGCTAACTTTTATTTGATTTGTGTTACCGTCAATGGCAAATAGTGGATGGAATCTGGTGACAATGTGGTCTGGAATTTTTACCATATTTTATAATAAGAGCGGTCCAAAGCTACCATCTACCTCATTGAAGACCCTTAGACTATCTTTACTGGATTTTATCATGCATTAAACGTTATTCCCTTTATCATGTATCTGTACACAGTGGACGGATTGATTGTAATCATGTATAGTCTTTCCGCTGACTAGTTGCCATGCAACAAAAGGCTTTTCACTGTACCTCAGTACACGTGACAATAAACTAAACTAAACAAAAAAGTCCTCGAATTTTGTTTTTTTTTTCTTTTTCCTTTGATTTAAAATTGGAAATCATGTTGACACTGAAACCATGCAGCACCTTCTTTGTGTTTGCATTTAAGTGACCACTTTTAAGTAAAATATAATGAATGGCGTAAAACAACTGAAGTATGTGACCGCAAAGAGATGAATACCTAGATTGGGGGTGGGGAAGGAGAAAGCTGGTTTGAATGAGGGCGGTCATATTCAAACTGTACGTCGTACCATTTTCTTCCTCCAGTTAGATTCTAGGAGAGCCAGTTGAGCTGATCAGGTGTTACTGGAGCAGAGTTCTGCACAACAGGTGGATTAAAGCACTCCCCTCTTAATAGTCATGCCATTTGATCCGAGTACATCATTCACCCAAAATAAATGACAGCAGTCACAGTAAGATTTTAAAATAGAGTTAAAGAAAAAAAGCTGGAAAAGTAAAATAAAAGTAGTGTCAAAAATATCTAAGAGCTGTGTTATTTCCCAAAAAGAGAAAATATATAACAGTCCAAATTTGCTACATGGAGCATCTTAATTTAAAAAAAAAGTTTTTTCAATTGAGAATAAACTTTATTTTTCATCTGTAAATAATGAATTGTTGGTGCCAGCTGATGACGGGGAATGACTAGGGATTTGGAACCTTGGTGAACACATCTGGTGGGCAATGGGCTGGATTATTCTGGCTTAAGAAGCCTGTTGTCTGCCCATTCATACTTCTTCCAGATGTGAGAATGCTGAGCGATCCCACCCCCGACCCTCCACTGGAGTTGGGTGGTCCAATTGCTATTGGGGCGGCACAGTGAACCATTGGAACAATCTTACCACAACTAGAGAGCAGTCCTGAACTACTATCTACCACATTGGGGACCCTTGATCGGACTTTGATCGGAATTTACCGCCTTAACTTGCACTAAACGTTATTCCCCTATCATGTACACTTTGAATGGCTCGATTGTAATCATGTATTGTCTTTCTGCTGACTGGATAGCACACAACAATAGCTTTTCACTGTACACGTGACAATAAAGGAAAACTGAACTGAAACTGAAACAGTGGCGCAGCGGTTGAGTTGTTGCCTAACAGCACCAGAGGCCCGGGTGCGATCCTGACTACCGGTGCTGTGTGTGCGGTGTTTATCTGTTCTCCCTGTCTCCCTCTCCCTCTCCGGGTGCTCCGGTTTCCTCCCACATTCCAAAGACGTGCGGGTTTGTAGGTTAATTGGATTTCGTAAAATTGTGAATCGTCCCTTGTGTGTAGGATAGTGCTAGTGTACGAGGTGGTCGCTGGTTTTTGCGGCTGAAGGTCCTGTTTCCGTGCTGTATCTCAAGAGTCTAAAGTCTGAAGGGTCAGAGGTAGAATGAACTCCAGACAAACAACTAGGCCTTTGGTATCTCATCCTTGGGATCTTTATTGGACTTTATCTTGTGCCTATCTTTGGTCCTTCCTACACTAAATGTCCCCTGTGTCCTTTATCAGTGTACTGTGGACGGCTTGAATGGATTCATGTATAGTCTTTTTTTTAAAACTAGTTAGCATGGAAACAAAAGCTTTTCACTGTACCTCCGTACATGTGACAATAATAAACTAAACTAAACTAAAAAATATGGCGTGAGAGCTTGGCGTCTCTTTGCCTGTATTCCCAGAGGAGGATCTACCATCATCTGATCAATCTCCACACTCTTAAATCTCTTTTCCACCTGTTAAGTTATCACTATTTCTAGCTGTACTAACAATATTCTTGTTAATGTAAGGACGGCACAGTGGGGCTGTCAGTACAGTTGTGGCCTCACAGCACCAGAGACCCAGGTTTGATCTTGACCTTGGGTGCTGTCTGTGTGGAGTTTGCACCTTCTCCCTGTGACCTCCCAGTGCTCCAGATTCCTCTCCCATTCCAAAGACATGCGGGTTTGTAGTGTAGAAGATAGAACCAGTATGAATGGGTGATCGATGGTCGGTGTGGATTCCATGCCGTTTCTCTGAACTAAATTCTAATGTTATAAATACGTTGTCCTGCTGATATAATCCAATATGTTTGATATCATGATCAAAATACATTCCAACTGTTTAACGTCGATACTTCGATTAAATGATGACCGTAGAGGGAAGCGACCGGACTCGTAATCTGAAGGCTTCAAGTACAAGTCGTAAAGCTGCTTGTCTCAGGCATGTCACAGCAGGTCTTGGCCGAACAGGAGGAAGATGCTCCTCACTGAGGTATTGTCGGTATTGCTCCACTCCTACAACTTACCTCTTACTGAGATGGACGTCAATTGCAATAAAGCCTGGCCCTACAAAGGGAAAAGGTTTCTGACACAAAAAGTTTCAACTTTACCATTATTGAATAACTATTGCCAACTAATTTTAAAGCAGTTTCTGCCAGTATTACCAGCCACAATTTCTGGTTCCCGGTAGGGTCTGGTCATCAAGGTGTGATCAGCACGAACCGAATTCATTTCAACAAAAAGAAAAATGTCAGACTTGCCCTTCAAGCTTAAATCTAAGTCAATCACAATGAAATGCTAAGAATGTATTCACAATTTTCCTCATATGCTAAGGATGGATCCCTGATCTTCAATCTATCTAATTGTGGCACTCGCACTTTTTTTATCTGCAATTTCTTTTCATCTGTAAAACTATGCTTTGCATTTTACTTATTTTCTCTTCTTCACTAACTGATGTATATGATTTGTCCAGAGTGCGCAAAAACAAAGTTTTTCATTGTATCAGTACACCTCACAATGACACCGGCCGATACCAATATACCAAGACCAATAATTGTCATTACTCTACGATTGTCTTAATATTTGGTCAGTGAATGGAGCCTCGGTGTTTTTGATGTTCCAGCCTTCAGTGTACAAGCCTGAATCCAAAAGCAAATAGACCATTGGAGCTCAAATTCCCGGGAACAACATCGCGGAACTGCGGGACTGTGGAGCGGCCAGTTGCGGGCGGCGGCGCCGAACTTTACACCGGGAGCCTGGGATCTCGCGACGAGATCGCCAGTTGTGGCACCATTCTAGGGGCGCTGCACTGGCAGCAGCCTCTGCCTACAGCCTGTCTGTTATTTCTATCTTTTTTATTATTTTTAGTTAGTCTAAAGTTTTGTGTTGGGGGAAACTTTAACTTTTCTATGTGGGGGAGGGGGGCAGGGTAAGAGGGAAACCGTTTCCCAGTCTCTTCCGGGCGGGGACACGACTATTTCTCCGAGTCGCGTCCTCGCCCCCCCACCTCGCGGCCTACCAGCTGGATCGGAGCGGCCTTTCCTGCCGGGGACCGAGCACCGGACCGGGGCTGCTACAGCGGCGACGCAGCGCTGGAGTCACCGCGGAGCGGGCGATACCTACCCGGGTCGCCGTTTGGAGCACCGAAGCGTTGAGCCGCTGCTCCAACATCGTGGAGCTCTGGTGCGGAGAGCTTCCAACGCGGGCGGCGCTGAACGGCATCGTGGAGTCCTGGGGCGCCTTGCAGAGGGTCTACAGCAGCAATATCCACCCGGCGTGGCCTGCGGACTTTGGAAGCCGCCGACTCTGGTAGGAGGGGGCCGACTCTGTGTCCACGCCGCTGAGGACGTCCCGCAGCCCCGACGTCGGACTTGTATCGCCCCGGCGAGCGGTCCTGGACATCGGGCCGCCCGTAGCGGCAACTGCGGAGGGCACGGGGAGGCCCTGACCACGGGGAACAATGGAGGAAGAGACTGACTTTGGTGCCTTCCCACACAGTGGGAAACTTTGATTCTGCTGTGTGGGGATGTTTTATGTCAAACCCTATAGTGTGTTGTGTCCCTTATTTTTATTGTATGGCTGTATGGGAATTTCATTTCACTGTGCCATCTGGCACATGTGATGAATAAATCTATCTTGTATCTTGTATCTTCAACCGGCGCGGCCTTGTCGGCTTCGGAAGCCGCGGCCTCCAGTACGGAGGCGGCCGTTCCAGGGTTCCCATGCTGCTGTGAGGACTCTCCCGACGCCGGAGCACCACCACCCGGCGAGAACGGCCAGGAACATCGGGCCTCCGTAGAGGCAACTGTGGAGGCCTCAATAGGCCCGACTATGGGTGAACTGGGGTTGGGGACTGGACTTTGTGCCTTCCCTCATGGTGGGAGTCATTGTGGGGGGATGTTCTTTGTGTTTAAGACTCTCATTGGTGTTATGTCTGTATTCTTTTGTGTACTGCAAAATGGCAAAAAGCATTTCACTTCATTACACCTCAGTGTATGTGAATGTGACTAATAAAAACCTTTGAACCTTTGAATACTTTGAAATTCAGCCATTGAAAGCATTGAGTGAAATAGGTCCACTGACTGTCCAATAAAGGTAACAATTGTAGAAGTGGGAAGATAATTATTAGAGATGTGTTGGAAATTAAAATAAAAGTAATCTCCAAGTTTCCACCCCGAAGAGGAGTTCTTGGCATATTTATTATTGTTTCTTACCACTTTACATTTCTGTTCATGTCTTTTCTGGGAAATTCAATGTTTTGATGTTTGTCACAATTAACACTAATTGGGAAAAAATGACAACCAAATCGACCATTAGTCTCCACAAAGTAGACATAACGGTAGATGCAATTTTACTGGCTCTCCACTCCGCGCTGGACCACTTGGACAATAAAAACACCTACGTCAGGCTGTTGTTTATAGACTACAGCTCGGCGTTTAATACCATCATCATCCCTTCCAAGCTGGTTACCACACCCTGCACTTCCTCGCCCTGGTCCACCGTCCGGACACCAAGTGGCGGTCGGTGTTCCCTTCCGGTCGCGAGGGGGGCCCCCGGTGGGGGTCCCTCTACGCAGGGATTCTCCCCCTCTACATTGGGGACCTGGGGTGGAGGGTATTGCACCGAGGTGTTCCCTGCAACCTGTTTCTCTCGCGGTTCACAGACTCGCCAGCCGCCTGCCACTTTTGTGGGCTGGAAGAGTCTGTGTACCACGTGTACATGGAGTGCGTGAGGCTGCAGCCACTGTTTGAATATCTAAAGGGGCTGCTCCTTGCCTTCTGGCTGCATTTTTCACCCACCATCCTCATCTTTGGACACCCTGTGCGTAGGGGAGAGGGTAGGGCTGAAGATGTCCTGGTTGGGTTGCTCCTGGGCCTGGCCAAGCTGGCCATCCGCGAGTCACGGCGCCAGACGGTGGAGGGCTCTACCCGAGCCGGCTGCCTGCCCCTTTTCCGGGGTTACGTCCGTGCCCGGGTGGGATTAGAAAGGGAATACGCCCTGTCTACGGGCACCCTGAGGGAGTTCCGGGACCGCTGGGCTCCGCAGGGTGTTGAATGTATCCTCAATAAGGATTGTATCATAGTTGTATAGTAGGTTATTACATGTTTGTATTGTATTATGGTGGTGGGTTCTGGCTTGTTTTATTGTAATGTAAATATTATTTTTAATAATTGAATAAATTTTTTGTTAAAAAAAAAAAAAAAAAAAAAGCTGGTTTCCAGCTGGCCATCCGCGAGTCACGGCGCCAGACGGTGGAGGGCTCTACCCGAGCCAGCTGCCTGCCCCTTTTCCGGGGATACGTCCGTGCCCGGGTGCGGATGGAAAGGGAATACGCCCTGTCTACGGGCACCCTGAGGGAGTTCTGGGACTGCTGGGCACCGAGGGGGGTTGAATGTATCCTTGACAAGGATTGCAATATAATTGTTTAGCAGTTGCTGAGCATATTTGTTCGTCTTGTATTATGGTGGTGTTTTGTTTTATTGTATTGTCAATACTATTTTAATATTTGAATAAATATTTTTGATTAAAAAAAAATAAAAAAAAAATAAAAAAAGCTGGTTACCAAGCTCACGGAACTGGGCCTCTGCGCATCCCTCTGCAATTGGATTCTCTACATCCTCATCCACAGACCACAGTATGTTCGAATTGGAGGAACCACTTCATCCTCAGTAACAATTAGTATGGGAGCACCTCAAGGCTGCATGCTCAGCCCCCTGCTTTACTCACTCTATACCCATGACTGTGTAGCTGGTCATAGTGCAAAATCCATTACCAAGTTCGCCGATAACACCAGTGTGGTTGGACGAATCACAGATGGGGACGAGTCAGAGTATAGAAGTGAGATCGACCGACTGACCAAATGGTGCCATTTGGTCAGTTGGTTGATCTCACTCTACAGGTGCACGGTAGAGAGTATTCTGACTGGTTGCATCGTGGCCTGGTTCGGCAACTTGAACATCCAGGAGCGAAAAAGACTACATAAAGTTGAGACCACTACCCAGTCCATCACCGGCTTTGACCTCACCACCGTCGAAGGGATTTATCATAGTCACTGCCTCAAAAAGGCAGCCAAAATCATCAAAGACCCACACCATCCTGGCTACACATCTCACCACTGCCATCAGGAAGAAGGTACAGGAGCCTGAAGACTGTAACGTCCAGGTTCAGGAACAGCTACTTCCCCACAGCCATCAGGCTATTAATCACAACGAATAAGCTATGAGCTCTGAACTGCAAAAGACTATATTATTATATGTTATTTACACTATATTTGTTATTTCTTGAACTTTTTCTTTTTTTCCCCATTATATACAATGTTTACATATTCACATATTCTGTTGTGCTGCAGCAAGTAACAATGTCATTGTCCCGTCCGGGACATATGACAATAAAACACTCTTGACTCTTGATAAAGCTGGCAATCGCTCGAGGGCCTGTTAATGAACCTTGTTGGCAATGATGAAAGGAGTAACAAAATCTATGTTTTCACAGGGACTCCAGCTCTTTGTGGGTAGAGGTGTGACTGCCTAGTTATTGGGTGGACAAGCTAATATTCATATTTTGATTACACATATTTTCCGGCAACTGGTGGCCTGGCACCATCTTTGATCCAGACAAAATTACCAGAGTGCCCTTGAAATCCCCTTTGGAAGTTCCCCCCAAAATGTGGTACCTAGGCCGGGTGAGGCGGCCGATCTCGACCCCATCGGGACCTCCGCGGCAGAACGGCGGTCGAATTTGTCCCCTGTGGCCAGGGCTCTGGAACTCTCTCACAAGTGCTTTGCTGCCGCATGTACTATTGCAATATTTAAGAAACATTTGGATTAGAGGGATATAAGCCAAACGCAGGCAGATGAGGCTCGTGTAGATGGGGGCATGATGGTCAGCGTGGGCATGTTGGGCCGAAGGGCTTGTTTCCTCACTGTATGCCTCTAAGTGCTCCCTTTTGAGATCATCATCATCCACAATTTAACACTGATTTTTAGTATTCTTGGAAACCCATAAGATATAACCAGGAAAGAGAAATTATGAAGGCCTCAACTTTGGGATGTGGGAGGAAATCTGAGTGCCCAGAGGAAACCCACAAGGTCACGGAGAGAACGTGCAAACTCCATGCAGACAGTGCCCGAGGTCAGGTTCGAACCCGTGTCTCTGGTGCTGTGAGGCAGCAGCTCTACCAGCTGCAATGATTTTTAATCATAGAGATTTCAGGCCCCCTGTTGGAACTGAGCATCTGTTTCCTGTATTCCTGATGGTACATATTATTTGGCTCCCAATTACTGGCCCAGTTTTTTGGCCAAAACGCTTCTCCAAGTAAGTAAAAGCATAAACATGCAAAACATGCAGCCTCCAACAGGCATAATAGCACCAAAGTATTCCTGGAGCATAATCTGACTCAACGAGATGCCAGCTAGGACAATCGTGAGCAGGCTTTAAAAAGACCTTTCCAGAAATCTTCTACACTCCTCTGGTCCAAAAGAGCATTATTTCAAACTAGTGTACTGCAAAGAACATCTCAAACAATCAATCCAAACTCATGTACAATAGATAGAGGAAAGGAAAAGAAACAGAGTGCGAAATATAGTTATTAACGTGGTCGCACAATTGTTCCAGAGACAAAATCCAATGTCCACAATGGTGGTAGACTCTACCCCAGCTATGGGTGGCACAGTTGGTAGAGCTGCAACCTCACAGCGTCAGAGACCCGTATTTAATCCTGACCTCAGGTGTTGTCGGTGCAGAGTTTGCACGTTCTCCCTGCGAATGGGTCGGTTTCCCCAGGGTACTCTAATTTCCTCCCACGTCCCAAAGTTTGTGCAGGTTTGTACAATTGATCTCTGTAAATTACCCCTAGTGTGTAGAGTGGACGGGAAAGCGGGAGAAAATTGAACGGGTGATCGATGGCATAAATTCGGTGGGCCGAAGGACATGCTTCCACGATGAATCTCTAAAACAAAAACTATGACATTGCAGGAGGGGTTTGCATACTGATATGTTGCTTTAAACGCACAGCATAAAAATTAAATCCTTTCATCCTCTCTGTGGATTTAATAACTATTGTCAGTTGCATTTACAATGATAATCTATTCTTTCCACATTTATATTTTGTCTTTTCCTATAGAGCTGTTGAGTGCCATTTTAGGAGGTCCAGATTAGAAACACGTTGGGTCATTCACACTCTTTGTGAACTCAACGCATTTGTGAGGCTTGATGTACAGAGCAAATCACCAACCATTTTTCACCCAGACAGTGGTTTAAATCTTGGCACTGTACTCTGCCTAAAGCGATCTGATTTCAGGCCAGTCCAATCATTTATTTTTCAGGAATTGTTATTTGTGTTTTCTGCTCTGACATTTGTGGTTTACTTTGAAGTAATAATCTAGCTTTACTCTGTATCCATATTATTGAATATTTTAAACACTTCAATGAGGGCACTTTTAACTATCTTCTTTCTTGCATGTAAAACTTAAGCTTCTGTTATCTTCCTACAAAACTTATCCATAGGAGGAGGAGGAGCCATCTTGGGGAACGGCTGCTAACCAGCAGCCGTCCGTTTAACTCACTTTTTTTTTGGAGTTTTTAGTAAGTCCTGTCCTTTGTCTGTTGGAGAATGGACTTTTTAATGTGGGGGGAAGGAGGTAATTATACTTCTAGGTCCCTACCTGGTCGGTGAGGCAGCTTTTTCTCCGGGCTGCCCCGTCGACCCGTCCTCGTGGCCTACCAGCGGGCGTGGAGCGCCGTTTCCTGTCAGGGAATTTCTCGACTTCAGAATATCATTGAGTAAAATCACAAACATTAATTTAAATATAAAGGTTAATTTCATCATAGACAATACTAAAGGGACTGGATCTTATTCACAAAGTCGATTAATCCTCAATTTCCTTAATTGCCAGATAAATGTACATCTCCAATTGAAATCAGTTAATCAAACATCTGATAATGAGTCTGAAGAAGGGTCTCGACCCAAAACATCACTTATTCCTTTTCTGGACCATTCTTAGTCACGTGTGTGACCAAATATATGGGGGAAATTGTGGAATCCATCTCTTCTAATTCTGAAAGCATTACAGGTATTTTATTTTGTACTGTTTATATGATTCATATCTTTTCTGAAGTTTATAAACTGAAATTTTGATGTTATGCTGACAATGTTTGTTTCGGGTCAGAGGTCTGGTCACGTGTGTGACCTCACACGGAAGCATTTTTTTCCACAACAGTTTTATCTCACAAACTCTGTGAATTTTAAAAAGCCTAGAATGTTCATATCTTTAGCAGACCTGCATTATAGTTCTGTAGGTAGGAAAATAGCAATGAATAAGATTATTCTCTTACAAGAATTTCTTAATGTATTACTTTATGTGATGCCATCTGGGCACGTGTGTGACATTTTGGTTCACTTTCCAAAGAATGGCTCTTCTCCAGAGATGTTGTCAGACCGGCTGAGTTACTCCAGCTCTTTTGTGTCTATCTTCGGTTTAAACCAGCATCTGCAGTACTTTCTTACACATCTGCTAATGGTAATTAACTCAATCAACCTATGACAAAAATCATGTTCTAATCTGTAGATTCTGTTGAGACAATTCAATCTTGCTTGTATTTTCTCCAGTTGTTTATCCATCAAAAATGCAACTAATGTTTGACAAATAAATTGCTGTTCCTCCATTGTTGCTGTTTTAAAGTTGTGGAACTTCCCCACTCATTAAAACCCTAGGAGTACCTGTGCTACATGGGCTTTAGTGGTTCACACCAATTTCACAGCTGTAGTCAGGGATGGTCCTTGCCTGTGTCCATATCCTGAAACAATTCATTTTATGATGGCGACCTCACTTCAAAGCAGCAGATAGTGTTTAATTGGCTGTAAAACACGCTGGAAATTCAATTCAATTCAACTTTAATGTCATTGCACAGATACAAGTATGGGTACAACGAAATGCAGTTTAGCGTCAGTCCGTAGTAATAGTGCAATATAGAAATAAAAATACAGAATAAACAAACAATGTGGACGGAGAGACTGGAGAAATCTATCGGCAGGACTCCGAGTTCAGCAATGTGATAGTGTTGTTGTAGAAGCTGTTCCTCATCCTACTAGTACGAGACCTGAGGCTCCTGTACCGCCTCCCTGATGGGAGGAGGGCAAACAGTCCATGGTTAGGGTGGGAGGGGTCTTTGATGATCTTCCCGGCCCGTCTCAGACACCGTTTTCGGTGGAGGGCATCCATGGCAGGGAGCGGGGCACCGATGATGTACTGAGCGGTTTTCACCACCCGTTGTAGTGCCTTCCTGTCCGCTACGGTGCAACTGCTGTACCATACCGTGAAGCAGGTGGTCAGGATGCTTTCGATGGTACAGCGGTAAAAGTTGGTCAGGATCTGGGGGGACAGGTGAGCTTTCTTGAGCCTCCTCAGGAAGTAAAGGCGCTGCTGCGAAGGACCAGGACAGATCCTCCGAGATGTGTACCCCGAGGATCTTGTAGTTGGAGACGCGCTCCACCTCAGTCCCGTTTATATGGATGGGGGTATGTCTGCCCCCTCTGTTCTTCCTGAAGTCAACAATAATTTCCTTCGTCTTCTTGGAGTTGAGGACGAGGTTATTGTTGGCACACCAGGTTGTCAGGTGCTGGACAATGTCCTGAGTTTATGATAGCTGCTGCATAGATAAAAGTTAGTTTGTATCCTTTCATATCAGTGTGTGTGTTTACATGAGAGATGGAGACAAAATGCCTAAATCATTGGAGCTATATTAAGATGGTTTCATTTTAGTTTGAGTTTTAGAGATACAGTGCAGAAACAGGCCCTTCGTTCCACCGAGTCCGCACCGACCAACGATCCCCATACATTAGCACTGCCCTCCACACTAGGGACAATTTACACTTATGCCAAGCCAATTAACCTACAAACCTGTATGTCTTTGGAGTGTGGGAGGAACCGAAGATCTCGGAGAAAACCCACGCAGGTCACGGGGAGAAAATACAAACTCCGTACTGACAACCACCCGTAATCAGGATCGAATCCGGGTCTCTGGCGCTGTAAGGCAGTAGCTCTACTGCTACACCTCCCCTGATTGAAGCAGTTACAGATTTTACCAAAAATAATGGATTGGTATGAAATGACTTTGCCTCGAGGCGAATTAATTGTAAGTATGTTAGATCGTATAGATACAAAGAAAGAATATATCAGTCATAATTATTTAACATTTACAAGATCAGTGACACGTGCGTAAGAAATGCTAATCTAGCTATTGTTTCCACATCAAAATGCTTTTGGCTAATATTGTTAAGGCCCTGTCCCACTTTCTCGAGTTACTCACGAACTCTCCCAAGTTTTCCCCTTGATTCGAACTCGGGGAATGTCGAGTAATTTCGGTAGCGAGCTCGTAGGAGCCCGTAGGAGTCCGCAGATGTTTCGTAGCGGCTCGTAATGCCAGCCGTAGGAACTCGGGTCATCAGGTAAGTCGGGACGTTTTTTCAACATGTTGAAAAATGTCCACGAGTTAAAAAAATAGCCCCGAATACCTACGAACGGCTATTACCGTAATTCTCCGACTTCGAATCAAGGGAAAAACTCGGGAGAGTTCGTGGGTAACTCGGGAAAGTGGGACAGGGCCTTAACTTTTAACCTACATCCGTCAAAATACCACAGTTTAGTTTGAAGATAAACACAAAATCCTGTAGCGGGTCAGACAGCATCTCTGGAGTAAAGGGAATAGGTAACGTTTCGGATCACAACAGTTCTTCAGACTGAGAGTCAGTGGAGAAGGAAACGAGAGGTATGAAAAGGTGCAAAGAACAAATGAATGAAAGATATGAAAAGACCGCCTGGCCCGCTGAGTTATTCCAGCATTTTGTGTCTACAGTTTAGTTTAATTTAGTTTAGATCATTATTATTGTCACGTGAAGAGAGGTACAATGAAAAGCTTTTCTAGTTGTGTGCTATCCAGTCAGCGAAAAGACTATGCCATGATTACAATCAAGCCACCCAGTGCACAGACACAGGAAAAAGGGAATAATGTTTAGTTTATGTTGCAACATGGCCTTGTTATGTGGCCTTATCAGGCGTTGTATGGTTGCAGAGCTTAGATCACAGATCATGCAAATGGTTAACTGCATTGTAGAGACCTAATTTCAGATAAGTCTTTCACATCCTATTTCCTGTTATTTTGATATGAAATTACAATACCTGTAATCGATGACTCTTAGAAAATTAGAAGTTGTATTGTTATTTTGGAGGGCTTCTGGTCGAGGAGAGTCTAGGACTAGAGGTCATAGCCTCAGAATTAAAAGACATTCCTTATAGGAAGGAGATGAGAAGATATTTCTTTAGTTAGAGGGTGGTGAATCTGTGGAATTCTTTGCCACAGAAGGCCACGTCAATGAATATTTTTAAGGCAGAGATAGATATATTCATGATTAGTACAGGTGTCAAGGGTTATGGGGATAAGGCAGGAGAATGGGGTTAGAAGGGAGAAAGATCACCAATGATGAAATGGCAGGGTAGATTTGATGGGTCCGAATGGCCTAATTCTTCTCCTATCACTTATGGTCATTTGAATGATATTGTGGATTATACCAGTACCATATGTCTCTAGAGTGTCATCCTAATCAAACGATGGGCCTGGATTTAATCCTTTGCCTCTTCTTTGTCTAGGCATTCGATTGCCTGATCTATATCGCCATGCATCCCAGTATCATGTTTGGTCTGATAAAATGCTTGGGAAAAAAAAATCATGGAACATGTTTACAACGGTAAGGATGCGATTTAAATGCAAATTTCTAAAGGGAAGAGTTCAGAGACAATCTAAAGGGAAAAGCTCACAGACAATCTCTGATCTCTTTTTGATACCAATCCTGTTATGACTTTTAACGTTTACTGAGATTCAAAGGAGCAAATACTAGTTATCAAGCAGGCAATGCTCCAGTGTTTTATCATGTTGGTTATAAAGGAGCCAATTTGTTTTCACAGGCTGTTTCCTGGATGTTTAGCCGAAGCTGAAAGACAGTTGCAGAATCATCACAGGATACATTTGATCTGTCAAGATCAACAACTTGTATATCCTCACTGGACAAGTGGCATCAGAGGAGTCAGTGGCATCTGGGGAGTCGGGTCAGCCAAGCAGAGGGGTAGCAGAGAGATCTTTTGGAGGCGTTGTCTCAAAAAGGAGACGCAGTAGTAGAGTTGCTGCCTGATAGTGCCAGAACACCTGGGTTCGATCCTGACTACGGGTGGTGTCTGTACGGAGTTTGTACATTCACCCTGTGACCTGCGTGGGTTTTCTCCAGGTGCTCTGGTTTCCTCCCACATTCAAAAGCCGTACAGGTTTGTAGG
Source organism: Amblyraja radiata (assembly GCF_010909765.2). NCBI lineage: Eukaryota > Metazoa > Chordata > Chondrichthyes > Rajiformes > Rajidae > Amblyraja > Amblyraja radiata. The sequence continues at coordinate 15,965,561 of NC_045977.1, forward strand.
GTAATTTGCTTGGTAAAATTGTAAATTGTCCCTAGTATGTATAGCATAGTGTTTGTGTGCGGGGATCACTGGCTGGTGCGGGCTCGGTGGGCCGAAGGGCCCGTTTCCATGCTGTATCTCTAAACTAAAAACTAAACTAAGTATCATCAAAGACCCACACCATCCTGGCAAAGCTCTCATTCCCCTTCTACCATCGGGAAGAAGAAACAGGAGCCTGAAAGCCAAGGCCACCAGGTTCCAGAATAGCTTCTTCTCAACAACCATCAAGATCTTGAACTCTACACAAGACTAATTTCAACTATGAACTGTACACTTGGGTTTCTTTTTTCTGCACTAGTATTGGAGATATTAATTGAGCAAATTGTTGTTCATTATATATTATCAATATGTATTGTGGTTACAGCCTGTTATGCTGCTGCAAATAAGGATGCCATTGTTCCATTGTTGATTAAACACTTCTGAGGCAAGTGCAGGACACCAGACACCAACTGCATCATCAGATCATGACACAAAGTTATGTGGGATGTCCTCTGGAAAATAGCGGTATTGAACTCCAGACCTCATATCAGGCAACAGAACCATCCTACCAACAACTAGAGAGCAGCCCTGACCTACTATCTACCTCGCTGGAGACCCTCAGACCATTCTTGATCAGATTTTACTGGACTTTATCTTGCACTAAACATTAATCACGTTATTCCCTTTATCTAGTATTTGTACAGTGTGGATAACTTGACTGTAATCATGTATTGTCTTTCCGCTGACTGGTTAGCACGCAATAAAAGCTTTGTACCTCGCTACACGTGACACTAAACTAAACTCAAACCTGTTACCAATCAAACGAAGATGTGGCAGGTACACAAAATTGCTGGAGGAACTCAGCGGGTGCAGCAGCATCTATGGAGCGAAGGAAATAGGCGACGTTTCGGGCCGAAACCCTTCTTCAGACGCAGTCATGGCTCATAGACTTTGGATCTGGGAACAGCATAGGTATAGGTATCAGTTTGGATAATTAGCTTTCAGAAGGGGTTTGGAGGGATAGAGTAGCTAAGACACCCGAGCTGCCTCCACAACCCTTCAGCAGGTCAAGTCCCAGCTTAATGATTCTATACCAGATCTGAACCCATGGCTTGAGGCAAAACTTACACTTATATTGGACGTGGACAAAAATGCTGGAGAAACTCAACGGGTGAGGCAGCATCAATGGAGCGAAGGAATAGGTGACGTTTCGGGACAGATTGGACAGATTATTCATTGGACAGATTCTTGATTAGTAAGTGTGTCAAGAGTAATGGGGAAAGGAGGGAGTATGGGGTTGAGAGGGAAAGATAGATCAGCCATGATTGAATGTTGGAGTAAACTCAATGGGCCAAATGGCCTAATTCTGCTTCTAAGACCTATGAACATTGTCTATCTTTGTTTGGGGATGCCTCTGAAAGATACAAACATTTTCCTCATCCAGTCTCTTTGTACACTCTAAAGAGACATAGTTTTGGTGTTTGGACATGATTGGAGAGCTGTTTTTTTATTGTTATAACATAATTCCTATGATGTTTTATTTCTGTACACTAAAATAAATATTTCACAAACAAATCAATATAAGACCATAATACATAAGACTGGAGCAGAAATAGGGCATTCGGCCCATCAAGTCTGCTCTGCCATTAAAGAGAGGCACAACATTAGCCACCCGACAGTCTTTCAGCTCCTCACTGGTGTCTAATGATGATTCATATATCTCTGCATTTTATTCTCTAGATTCTCACATGTCTTTGGATATAGTCGATCAGGCCCAGGAGATTTATCTACCTTCATATGTTTAAGAACATTTAGCAACTCATCGACTGTAATGTGGACTGTCCACAAGACATTTCAGCAACTCATGGCATAGGAATAGAATTAGGCCATTCAGCCCACTCAATCACAGGCAGAGATTGTTTTTTTCCTCTTAACCCCATTCTCCGGCCTTCACTCCGTAACCTTTACTAATCACAAACCTATCAACCTCCACTTTAAAAATACCAATGACTTGGCCTCCACTGCCGTCTGTGGCAATTAATTCCACCGATTAATACCGCTGTATCTCTGCAAGGTTAATATATGGAACCATATATTTTGTTTTAAATATATATTTGAAAGCAGAGGAATATGCAAAGGAAATTTGTATTCAGGCATGTGTGATAGGGGTCAGGGAATGAGATTTGAGAGGGCACATGTGACATTTGAAAGTTTGTTCTTTTAAAAACAAAATTAGGTATTCTTTTCTGTTGTGGTGGCGCAGTGGTAGAGTTGCTGCCTCACAGCGCCAGATCCTGATTATGGGTGCTATTTGTGCGGAATTTGTATGTTCTCCCTGTGACTGTGTGAGTTTTCCCCTGATGCTCCGTTTTCCTCCCACACTCTAAAGACAGGGCTGCCAACATTGGGTGAGAGTTGGGAGTGAGAAATTGTGAGAGACCAAGCCCGAGGGGAGGGTGTGGGAGGGGGGTGAAACCCCTCCCATGGTATGGAGCTTTTCCATTTTTCAGCTTGAAATTGTGCAATCTGGTGCATACTGTAGCGAGTATTTTAACTTACACTTAAATGCAACATTTATGCTTTAAATTGAATTAGCTATGAATAAGGTTAGGCTAAATTACATTCCTAATTACATTACACAGTAGAGCCAGGCTCTGATCAACACGTGTAGCACATGAATGACCTTAGTATATTCATGTATGGAAATCAGATTATAATCAAGTACTTGGCCCATGTTGACCAACCTGGGTCTCATTGCACACCTGGTATTACTCCTGCCCCCACTCCAGTTGCATACCTTCTCTCATTCCTGACCCCGAGTCCAGCCTTAAACCTGGCCCCCTATTCGACCGTGATCATAGCTGCTTACCTGCTTAGGTTCCCAGTGCTGAACACTCCCATTGTCCCAGCTTTGACTGCACATCTAGTACTATTCCAGACCTTGACTCTGAATGCACACTTGGCCTTTCCCCTGGCCTCTCTGCTCTGACAATATATCTGGCCCACACATAAAACCCCATATCTGACCCCCTGGACTTAACGTATTACGTTTAAGTCCACGGGTGCTTATATAATGCGGTAATCTTTAATGGGGTACTTCACGGACCAAATTTTGTACAACAAAATTTGCTACATCCATTGGCTTCCTTGTTATCCAATACATAATATTTTCCATGGTATTCATAACGCAACAATGATAAAAAGATAAAAAAGATCTTTGTTTTGATTGCACCTATCACATGCATACATTATTATATTACAGTTAATATGTACTGAGGGCAAATTTTTGTTCCAATGCTCCCCATTCCCAATTACTTTTACATTGAAGTGATTGAAATCCAAGTGAAGTTTAAATGGCATCAGAAAAATAAAACCTCCGGAATGGATGATATTCATTACATGGTTGGTTGGAGTCAGTTTCAGCACAATTATTATATCAAACTTTGAATCTTCAGATGTCCTGGTTCAAGCTAAAACTAAAGACAAAAAATAACCTCCTCACACATTCCCCTGCAAGTATCTCTGTCACTCCTTTACAATATGCCCCTTCTTTAAACATGCTCTTAAACATCACATCTGAATCAGTTTCCAACTCCTTGAGGATGTTCATTATGTGTTCAATTAATAAAACAATGAGATTGGGGACATTCCTATTCAACCTGTCAAAGGAATTTGGGGGGGGGGGGGGGGGGGGTTAGAAATAGGCAGTGAGGTATACAAACATAATAATTGAGTGGTAAATGACAATAGTGCTACCTTCCAAATATTTAACAGAAGGAAAGAATGGATTATCCGGGCTATATGTTGTGACAGACAGCTGGACACCTTGCATGTAATTTTAATATTACACTTATCCGATCCCCCTGGATATTCCGGATTAATAAATTAAGGTTTTGTCAACTAATTACAAATCAGGCTAATTACAAATCAATAACATTAGCCAACTCCGAAGCTGAGCATTGGGATCCGGACATCACGGACAACTGGCCTCAGTTCCCCGCTCAAGTCTGGCAGTGCACTCTGTCTGAACACCTCTCTCCTGCTGCTCGCCGGCCTCGCTCATGTCAGCCGCTTCCCGCAAATCCTTAAATTCTGACTGCCGCCGGGAGCAGGACATGGCCTCACTTGCTGCGCTGGGTGACACTGCCCGGTCCGTGTCTTTCAATGTAAATTTGCATGGGGACATGGTTTGGAGGTGTGTGACGGTTGTCAGTCAAGTGAGAATAACAGAGAGAATAAGAATGCTGCTGTCTTGTCAACAGGCATGCACACACGCAGTTGGTATTATTTGAAATTCTCGTTGATCACAGAATTTCTCACACAGAGAGTGAGAAATTTGTGATCAGCGTGAGAGCATGAGAATTGCACAAAATGCGTGAGAGTTGGCAGCCCTGCAAAGACGTACAGGTTTGTAGGTAAATTTGGCTTCGGTAAAATTGTAAATTGTCTCTCGTGTAGGATAGTGCTATTGTGCGGGGTGATCGCTGGTCGGCGCGGACTTGGTGCACCGAAGGGGCCTGTTTCCACGCTGTATCTCGAAACTAAAAAAAAACTACCTGATGTCGCTGTGACAATATTTCAATTACGTAGGACACAAGGAACTGCAGATGCTGGTTTACAAAATTTGTTCCAGTGGCCAGGAGCACCTTACGTTTATGGAACACTCATTGCCCGAGGCTTCACGATGATGTGAACTCCCTTGGGCCTCACCTTCCTCTCACTCTCCCCATCCCCTATAGGAAATGGGTCACTGTATTCATTCGGTTCCACAAAGCCAGGGAAGATGCATGAATCATTGAGCTAAAGGATGATATGAACGTCTGCGGACTGCTCATTATTACAGTTAATTTGTTCCTGTTGCACTAAGTCCTTTGAAGAGACTGGGGCTGCAAATTGTCCCTCACCACGGTTTTATTTTCCTGTCTCAGTTCTGTTGCATCTTGGAAGTGGATGAAGGGGTGGAGGCGCATTATTTTGTTCGTTCAGTTACCCGAATCTGGCTATGGCTAGATCCCCAGTTCTATAACTGCTGAGTGCCCTATAGGAAAAGGCAAGAGGGGTGTTATAGTTCACGTCCATAAGTGACAGGAGCAGAATTAGGCCATTCGGCCCATCAAGTCTCTCCGCCATTCAATCATGGCTGATCTACCAAGGGAAGTAATGAGTGTGCAATAGGGTAGGAGGGGCACAGGACAGAGAGTGGGGGGCGGGGGTGTGGACGGGGGTGTGGAGGGTGGGAGTGGGAAGGGTGTTACTTACAATTGGTGAATTCAATGCTCATATTAAGCTGTAAACTACCCAAGTGGAATATGAGGTGCTGCTCCATTTTACTGTTGTTGTGCTGTTTGTGGAATTGATCATTTGATGATGGATGATATTGCCGTGAAATACAACGTTACTGACATCCCAATACATTAGTGTTACAAACCAAGTGAAATGCCACCGATCATGTGCTTGGTATTTTAGTACCATCTCCTCTCTAACCCTCTGCAGACAAAACACTGATCAAAGATTACGACCACTATTTATTGTTTATTTCTTCCCTTCACCTTTCCCCCTTTAGAGCCCCTCATAACACCTGCCAGCTCTGAGCTATAGGATGGTGATACATCCTCTAATATCGCTGGCACTGCTCACACGCAAGGTTACGAACATTTCCTAATCACAGTTGTGCTCTAACCACAGTAAATGAGATTTATTTCAGGTTCACAAATGTTCGGGTTCTGTGGATTGTGGCTTCACTATATAGCCATTAGATCTCATTTATTGTGTGTATACATATATATACACACACACTCACACACATATATACATTTATACATATATACACACACACACACACACACACAGTAAATTAGATCTATTGGCTATATATATATATTATACATATAATGAAGTCACAATCCACAGAACCCAAATGTTATATTTATTTATACATATATGTAAAAAAATTTATATAACTGTGTAAGGGTAAATCACTGAAGCAAAAAGCTATTACCATTATCTGCATCCTCACTGCAATGTGGTTGGACTTATAACATGTAGTGCCAGTTCTATTGAATGTAGTGATTTTTTTACTAATGCAATTTGGTAATTTACCAACGCAATCACTCGGCAATGCAATTTTTAGATTATAAATTTGACATTTCACATTCGATCAGTAAATAACAACCTATACGAGTTTTATCCCCATACAGATTAGTTCCAATTCCCCCTCGCTCTCACAGGCAGACCACCGTGATGCACTACACAAGGATTGCAGGCTTCTGAATAAATACACAATACGCAAAGCAGGATTGCACCAAATTGCCACTTATGTGGCACCGTTGTTGTTTTGCTTTTAATAAAAACAAGACTAAGCCGGGGGAAATGTCACCTGTACAGTACAGCATATGCCCTCAGCTTTGTGGTGCGAGTGTACACCTTACAGAGATGCGGCGGGATGAACAAAGAGAGATCACCACCGACCTTAACCAACAGATGCAGCCTCCTAGGAAACTCAGGAACAGCTTCCCTTGTCAGGGCTTGGAGGTGCTGGGACTAGTGGCACAGGCAGGGGTTGGGGGATGGCAAGACTGAAAGCACGCACCTGAAACAAGACGGTCCCATTGGGTTCATACGAGCTAGAAGTTTGCCTAAGGCACTTGTGGAAGAGAGATGGATTCCAGTCAGTTTTGCAAGCCGTTGATCTCAGTGCATCCACAATATTCAGACCAATTAAACAAATCCATCGCAAGGTTTTGGATCTAGCTTCTGGCATGTGCTAAGTCCTTTGAAGATGTGCTTTCATCTGTCATGCCATCCATTTGTTTGTTTCATTAAAGGCTCAAAATGGATTCAACAGGAAAAGTGTTCAGATTACTGCACCGGAGGTCAGCACCTTGCTCACATGCAGCCCACAATTAAATAAGTTGTAGATATCAGAGACTAGTCTCCCACTGTTCCAACCATGGGTTAGACTGACTATCAGCAAACAATCTGATGCTTCCCACTGCTTTGTGAAAGTTCTGGTGTGTTAACTATTGGATTTACTGAGTAGCGACTTGCAAATTGCCTCTCAAAATTACCGCTGATCACTTCTGACCGGTTATCTTTAAAAATTATTCTTGCAAATGAACACAGATGCACATGGAACTGCAGATGTTGGAATCTTGAGGAAAACAAAAAGTGCTAGACTAACTCAGCAGGTCAGGCAGCATCTGTGGAGGGAACCGACAGGTGACGTTTCGGGTCAGGACTAAAGATGGATCCTGACCAGGGCCGTCAACTGTCCATTCCCTGCACAGATGCTGCCAATGCAAAGACGTACAGATTTGTAGGCTAATCGGCTTGGTAAAATTGTAGATTGTCACTAGTGTGTGTAGGATAGTGTTAGTGTGCGGGGATCGTTGGTTGGCACAGACTTGGCGGGCCGAAGGGCCCACTTCCACACAGCATCTCTAAACCAAACTAAACTGATCTGCTAAGTTACTACAACACTGTGTTTTACTTGCAAATTAACTGCTGAGAGCTGATAGGAGGTGACACAGAACTCTCTTAAGAATCCAGTTGCTTACAATACGCTATGTTTTATATACAGGTACCTTTTAATATCTCTGGAAATACCAATACATTACATATGCTTAGAAAATTGATTTAGAACTTTTCCCACTCCAGTCTCGCGCTGCCTATAGCCATTCCAATCCCTTGCAAATATTGAGGTTGACTAAACAGCTTTTAAAAGCAACTATGTTATGCAGCTTAATAATTTTTTGGAGTTTTTAATGGACATTTTCAACCTCTCACTTCTGAGGTCTGATGTTCCCACCTGCTTTAAAAGGGCATCAAAAAAGGGCCCAAGAAGAGCAAAGTGACGTGCCTCAATGATTGGCGACGTAGCACTAACGTCGGTGGTGATGAAGTGCTTTGAGAGGTTGATCATGGCGCAAATTAACTCCAACCTCGACAAAAACATAGACAAACTGCAGTTCGCTTACCGCCACAACAGATCAACGGTGGATGCGTCCCGCTGGCTCTCCTCTCCGCTCTGGACCACTTGGACAACAAAAACTCATATGTCAGGCTGTTATTCATTGACTACAGCTTGGCATTTAACACAATCATCCCCTCCAAACTGGTTACCAAACTCGCAGAACTGGGTCTGTGCGCATCCCTCTGCAATTGGATCCTCGACTTCCTCATTCACAGACCACAGTCTGTTGGTATTGGTGGAAATGTGTCATCCTCGATAACAATCAGCACGGGAGCACCTCAAGGCTGCTTGCTCAGCCCCCTGCTATACTCACTCTATACTCATGACTGCGTAGCCAGTCATAGTGCGAATTCCATCATCAAGTTTGCTGACGACACCAATGTTGTGGGACGTATCATTGATGGAGATGAGTCAGAGTATAGAATTGAGATCGACTGTTTGACCAAATGGTGCCAGCACAATAACCTGGCTCTCAACACAAGCAAAACGAAGGAACTGATTGTGGACTTTGGAAGGGGTAGGATGGGGACCCATAGTCCCGTTTATATCAATGGGTCAAGAGCTTCAAATTCCTGTCTCTGAAGATCTCTCCTGGTCCGAGAACACTGATGCCATTATAAAGAAAGCACATCAGCGCCTCTACTTCCTGAGAAGATTACGGAGAGTCGGATTGTCAAGGAGGACTCTCTCGAACTTCTACAGGTGCACAGTAGAGAGCATGCTGACAGGTTGCATCGTGGCTTGGTTCGGCAACTTGAGCGCCCAGGAGCGGAAAAGGCTGCAAAAAGTTGTCAACACTGCCCAGTGCATCATCGGCTCTGACCTCCCTACCATTGAGGGGATCTATCGGAGTCGCTGCCTCAAAAAGGCTGCCAGCATCATCAAAGACCCACACCATCCTGGCCACTCACTCATCTCCCCGCTGACTTCAGGTAGAAGGTACAGGAGCCTGAAATCTGCAACATCCAGGTTCAGGAATAGCTGCTCCCCCACAGCCATCAGGCTATTAAACTCAACTCAAACAAAACTCTGATCATTAATAGCCCATTGCACTTTATCTGTTTATTTATGTGTGTATATATAAATTCATTGGCATATGGTCACACTGATCTGTTCTGTTCTGTATTATTCGTGCCTACTATATTCTGTTGTGATGAAGCAAAGCAATAATTTAATTATCCTATCTGGGACACATGACAATAAACACTCTTGAATCTCGAATCTTGAATACTGGACATGCCACGGGAGTTTGCCCACAGAATTATGTACTAAAAAGTAACCTAGATTTGCTGCCTCACAGGGCCAGAAACCCAAGTTCGATCCTGGCCATGGGTACTGTCTGCACGGAGTTTGCATATTCTCCCTGTGACCACATGTGTTTTCTCCGGGTGCTCCAAATTTCCTCTCACATTCCTAAGATGTGCAGGTTTGTAGGTTAATTGGCTTCTGTAAATTGTCCCTAGTGTGTAGGATAGCTCTAGTGTATGGCTGATTGTTGGTCGGAGTGGACTTGGTGGGCCAAAGGGCCTATTTCCATGCTGTATCTCCAAACTAAACTAAACAAGTTAGGGTGCATTCCCGATTTTCCAACCTATTGCATTGTGGACTTTGGACTTTTTCCTCCGGTAATGTTACATTACAATGCTACATTCTATACTCTGATATCTTTCTCTTCACTCTGCCTCTTGTACATGAGTTTGGCTTGGTTGTATTCATGTATAGTCTAAATTTACTTTAGAGATACTTCATGGAAACAGGCCCTTCGGCCTACCGAGTCCATGCGACCATTGAGCACCCGTTCACACCAGTTCTATGTTATCCCAGTTTGTCATCCATCCCTACACACTAGGGGCAATTTACAGAGGTCCATTAACCTGCAAATCTGCAGGTCTGCATTTCCACACTCTGAAGACAGGTTTGTAAGTTAATTGGCTTTGGTAATATTGTAAATTGTCCCTAGTGTTTAGGATAGTGTTAGTGCATGAGGGGATCAGTGGTCGGCACAGACGGTGAGCCGAAGGGCCTGTATCTCTAAAGTCTAGAGGTTTGGAGCATTCAATAAATGTGGAATTAAAATATAAGCTCATTGCAGGAACAATACGCACAAAACTTCTGGATTGTTGTAAAATTCAACAAGTGAAATTTGTTTATAAGTTCATACATTCTAGGAGCAGAATGAGGCCATTCAGCCCATCGAGTCTACTCCGCCATTCAATCATGGCTGGCCGATCTTTACCACTATACCCCATTCACCTGCTTTTGTCCCCATAACCCTTACTAATCAATTTACTGGCCTAGTCTAGCTTATATACCAGTCCAGACCCACCAATGTTGCTTCCTAACTGCTCTGGAGTCCAGGGACTATTTGGGATGAACAATAAATGCCCATGTTATCAGTAACATCTGCATCTTGTGAAAGAGTGAATAAAAAAACATTTTAATTTTATTAGTTATTATTAGTCTGAAGAAGGGTTTCAGCCCGAAACGCTGCATATTTCCTTCGCTCCATAGATGCTGCTGCACCCGCTGAGTTTCTACAGCATTTTTGTGTACCTAAAAATAAATTAGGTTTGGTGACTGATGCAGGGATATTGGTTTGGGCCATTTTGTGTACAATTCAAAAGCAAGTTGTTTATGAAAGGACCCAGACATCTTTTTCCAAATGGATGTGTTTTCACCCAGGAGTGATAGGCAGCATGATTTAACTCAGACAAAATTATTTTCAGATGTGATTGTTCAGGAAAAAACTGGCACGCTAATGGATCTTGCTTTTCCAGGGCTTGTTGGAGGTGAATAAACCAGGACTGAGTGGAGATGATTGAGCAATTTCCTTGTCAATTAAATCTGGTGACAAGCTGCGGAGAATGACTTTGTTCACGCATTTGACTAGCCTTTCACTGCATTTCCCCACACTGCATTTTTCTGGAGAAATTATCCTGTTGGTACCTGGCTGGAGTCTTCTTCACCTTTGGTTTGTTTGGTTATTCAAATAAACTTTGTTTTCTCAGCAATTTTAGAGGACAATTAGTAGTCGATGACATTGCCAGGATAGTGGATTTATATAAGGGATTGGTACGTAATGGATGTTAGTGCATCTGTTATATAAGTGAGCAATTTAACGAAGTTACTGTAGTACTTGGCAAGGTCCTTCAAATGGCAACAAGATGAATGACTGAGGGAGGAATGTTTAGCCAAGATACATGGAGAACACTTTGCCATTCTTTGAATAAGACTGGAGACCTTTTATTCAACTGAACCATTGGTCTGAGAGACAAGACTCTGGGTCATTGAATAACACTTGAGACCTTTCATTTTAACCAAACCAATACTGGCAGATAACAGACAAGACATTGGGTCAATTGGCTGGGCCGTCCTAATGGTCAACTAGTACTTTTATTAAAGATACTTTTTAGTTGCACTATGCACCCAAAACATCTGTGAGAGTGGTCTGCTGTACGGCAGTATAAAGATGCTGGAGATCAGATTATGCTTATTAAACCTGTCTGAAGAGGGGTCCCAGCCCAAAACGTCACCCATCCATGTTCTCGAAGGATGTTGCCTGATCCGCTGAGTTACTCCTGCATTTTGTGATTTTTCTTGGTAAGCCCAACTTCTTGGACTCAGCACTGATTCCAGGCCAATCCTGCATCACACTGAGATGAGGGACTTGTTGCTCTTCATAGATGTACCGCGTGTATCTGATGCCCCTCAGGAATGTGAGAGGAAATTTGGAGCACCCGGAGAAAACACATGTGGTCAGATGGAAGTAAAGTTAATTTATATCAGTTTATTTTCATTAATCTTACTTGAAAGTGGTTACTAATAAAAGTACTAATTTTAAATGTAGAAACAACGACCGACAGATACTGGGTTACAAAAAGAAAGACACAACATACTGAGGTAACTCAGCAGGTTAAGGTCCTGTCCCACTTACGCAATTTTTTTAGGGTCTTGCCAGCACTCGTCATAGTCGCAGCAGGTCGCCGAAAATTTAAAAAAAGTTGAAAATCCAGCGGCGACCAGAAAAAGGTACGACTCTTTGGGCGACTACTCACATGTCGCGGGGTGACACATGTACGGTCGTGAGTAGTCGACCAAAGTGTTGTACCTTTCTCTGGGCGCCGCTGGAGTTTCAACATTTTGAAAATTTTCGCCGCCTTGCTGCGACTATGATGGGTGCCGGCAAGTCGGCGAAAAAAAAAATTTGCGTAAATTGGAGAGGCCCTTTAGGCAGCATAGACACAAAATACTGGAGTAACTCAGGAGGCATCTCTGGAGAAAACAAATAGGTGATGTTTCAGGGGTGGTAACCCTTCTTCAGACATTCCAGGAGAACATCAATGTGACATTTTGGGTCGGGGCCCTTCAGATTAAATAAAAAATACTTTTTAGGTGATTATTTCAGTATTTTTCTTCTGGTTTTTCAAAATGTCTGTTCTTCAGAAAAGGTGAATAATGGAGTTGAGTCATAAAGTTTGAATTGAATATGAATTCTCGGCTGAGCCATAATGTAGATGGCAGGGTTGAATCATGAAGGAGAAAATCTGGGCAGGCTCGAGCTAACATTTACAAGAATTAAACCAGAAATAGACAAAGGAATTAAATGTAACATCTCCAAGTTCGTGGATGGCACAAAGCTGGGTGGCAGTGCGAGCTGTGAGGAGGATGCTATGAGGCCACAGGGTGACTTGGATAGGTTGGGTGAGTGGGCAGATGTAGTATAATGTGGATAAATGTGAGGATATTCACTTTGGTGGCAAGAACAAGAAGGCAGATTATTATCTGAATTGTGTCAGATTAGGAAAAGGGGAGGTGTAACAAGAACTAGGTGTCCTTGTACATCAGTCACTGAGAGTAAGCATGCAGTTTCAGCAGGCAGTGAAGAAAGCAAATGGTTTGTTGGCTTTCTTAGCGAGATGATTTGAGTATAGGAGCAAGGAGGTCCTACTGCCGTTGTACAGGGCCCTGGTGAGACCACACCTGGAGTAGTGTGTGCAGTTTTGGTCTCCTAATTTATGGAAGGACATACTTGCTATTGAGGGAGTGCAGCATAGGTTCACCAGGTTAATTCCAGGGATAGCAGGACTGATATATGATGAAAGAATGGTGCGACTGGGCTTATATTCACTGGAATTCAGAAGGATGAGAGGTATTCTTATAGAAACATATAACATTCTTAAGGTATTGGACAGGATTGATGTAGAAACAATGTTCCTCATGATACGGGAGGCCAGCACCAGGGGTCAGTTTAAGAATAAGGGGTAGGCCATTTAGGACTGAGATGAGGAAAAACCTTTTCAGCCAGAGACTTGTGATTCTGTGGAATTCTGTGCCACAGAAGGCAGCGGTGGCCAATTCACTAGATGTTTTCAAGAGAGAGTTAGATATAGATCTTTGGGCTAAGGGAATCAAAGGATATGTGGAGAAAGCAGGAACGGGGTACTGATTTTGGATGATCAGCCATGATCATATTGAATGGCGGTGCTGGCTCGAAGGGCCGAATGGCCTACTCCTGCACCTATTGTCTATGTTTCTAAATGTCGATTGGTATAGATAACAGAAACAAAAAATAAACCACAGGTGGCACAGTGATGCAGTGGTTGAGTTGCTGCCTCACAATGTTAGAGCCCCAGGTTCAATACTGACCTTGGCTGCTGTCTGTGTGAAGTTTGCACGTTCTCCTTGTGACCACGTGAGTTTAATCCGGGTGGTCCAGTTGCCTCCCACATCTCAACGACGTGTGGGTTTGTAGATTAATTGGCCTCTGTATAGATTGTCCCCGGAGTGTAGGGAGTGGATGAGAAAGTGGAATAACGTAGAACTCGTGTGAACAGGTGATCAATGGTCGGCATGGACACAATGGGTCTAAGTGTTTGATTCCATACTGGATCTTCAAACTCTAGACCGGGTCGTCTTCTTTTCCCTTGAGAACAATAGGCTGAGCGATAACTTAACAGAGGCTTTTAAAACCATGAAAGGTTTTGGATGCAATAGATGCCGATGAAATGGTTCCACTTGTTGGTTAAAGGATAACTAGAGGGCACTATTATACGAAAGTCACCAAGAAATTCTGTGGAGAATTCAGAGGAAGCGTCTTTGCCTGAAGAATTATAACAATCTGCAACTGGGTATCACGGGGACTAGTTGAAGTGAATGTACAGCAAATAGGAGACTGAACAAGCATTTGAGGAAGAGGGGATTTGAGGATAATGCTGGTAGATGTAAATGAAGAAAGAAAGGAGAAAGTTTGAGTGGAGCATAAATGCTAGCATGGACTTGTTGGGCTGAATGGCCTGTTTCCAAGCTGTATACCCTATGGAGTTGTACATGACGAAATGATCTGCTGGTGCCCGACTTACAACCAAAGTGGTCATTTGGGTGTAGATTTTCGAACAAAGCTGAATCAAACCCCGCAAAAGATTAACAGTTTAGTTTTCAAATTATAAAGAATATTAAGAAATTTTATTTTATCTTTTAGTGAAGAAAAATAGTGAAAGAGGGCATTAAGTAATTACTTCAACACAATGTACACTTTTATATCCAAGTACTCATGCAGTTCCATTTTGGATGCAAATAAATTAGGCTTTGATGTCCTTGGCAAATAAGATCTGAAATTTGAACCAATTTCTTTTAATGAAATCTTTGCTCTTTTGTGCTTTTGTCTTGGAAAAGCTCATCGCGCAGTCTATGAAGGCTGTTCAGTTTTACTGAAGCCACTGTAGCACGACATTCAGTGATAACATCAATGAACTGAAACCTGCGCTTAATTCTTAATTCTTGCTCGCGATCTATTACAAAATAATCCGATTGATCAGGAATATGCCACTTCAAAAATGGTTCTGGTTAAAAGGAAAGGTCAGGAAACACTTTCTCTTTTTATCTATTCAAAACGGGGCTTTATTAGCTGCCAAGTACATGATTGCATTCAGTTCATTCCCTTTCAGGCCTGAAATTAAGAACGAGACCCTCTTGTCATCTTTTATTCTGCAAAAAGGCTTTTGAAACGAGAAGCTCTCATCCTGAAAGCAAAGCAGTTTACCTCCTATCAGCAGAAAAATGCAGCTTTGAAAAGACTGAGCTGACTGCAGATGAAGGTCCCATCATTGCATCTTGAGCATGTCTTGCTAAATCAGAAATGGGACAAATTATTGCAGTTTAGCGAATTTACAAGTTATCAAAGCTTTTCTCATTTCAGTGTGGATCCTTTCGGGATTTTTCTGTGTTCACGAAAACATTTAACACTAAATACAGACAGCCAAAGAAACATGTGGCGCAGATGGAGGTCAAAGCCTTATCTTAGTTTAAGGAATGGGTGCCGTTTCGGGACGAGACCCTTCTTCAGACAGAGTCGGGAGAGAGTTAGTCCCTCTGACTCTCAGACTGAAGAAGGGTCTCGACCCGAAACATCACCCATTCTTTCTATCTGGAGATGCTGCCTCTTACTCCAGTTATTCTGAGTTATTCCAGCTTTTTGTGTCCATCTTCAGTTAGTTTAGTTCAATTTAGTGCAGAGATACAGCATAGAAATACTGTAGGTCCTTTGGCCCACTGAGTCCATGCTGACTGTAGATCACCCATTTCTATGTTATCCCATTCTCTACAAACTAGGGGGTCATTTACAGAGCCCAATTAACTGACAATTATCTGCACATTGTTGGGATGTAGGAGGAAACCGGAGCACCTTCTAAACTGAAGAAGGGTCCTGACCCAAAATGTCATCTATTAATTTTCTCCAGATAAGCTGCCTAACACTGAGACAACTAGATAACTAACACTGAATTAGTCCAGCATTTTGTGTCTATCTTTGGTATAAAACAGCATGTTACAGCCTACCCTCTTGTTCCTTTTCCTTCCCTCACACCCATATCCAGATTCTCCCACATGATTATTTTTCTCCCAGTTTTTTTGTACACGTTAATTTATTTTTGTACTCGTTCTAAAGCCACAGTAAACAATAATGGCTCTAAAAACTGATTACAAGGTGAGAGAAAAAAAGTCGTCATAATTAAAGAATATTTCAAAAAGCCCTGTCACAACATAGAGGGGCGTTGGCGCAGCGGTAGAGTTGTTGCCTTACAGCGCCAGAGACCCAGGTTCCATCCTGACTACAGGTGCTGTCTGTGCGGTGTTTGTACATTCTTCCTGTGACCAGGTGGATTTTCTCTGGTTGCTTCGGTTTCCTCCCACACTCCAAAGATGTGCAGGTTTGTAGGTTAATTGGATTTGGTAAAATTGTAAATTGTCCCAAGTGTATAGGATAGTGTTGGTATACGGGATGAAGGCTGGTCAATAGACAATTGATAATAGACAATAGGTGCAGGAGTAGGCCATTCGGCCCCACGAGCCAGCACCGTCATTCAATGTGATTATGGCTGATCATCCACCACCACTGACTCCGCTATCTTTAAGAGCTCCGTCGGCACAGACTCAGCAAGCCAAAAGGCCTGTTTCTGTGCTGTATATCTAAAGTCCACAGGTGGCAGTTGAGGCAGGCACTACAGCAACATTTAAAGGCCATTTGGACAGGTACATGGATAGGAAAGGTTTAGAAGGATATGGCAGGTGGGACCAGCGTAGATGGGGCGTCTTGGTCAGCATGGGAAAGGACCTGTTTCCACACTCTATGACTCTCTCTCTCTCTCTCTCTGGACTGTGACTTGAAACCCTGACTCCTGAGCAGAAGGGAAGAGTGGTGATTTGTGACGCAGCAAGTGTTGGAAGCTGGGGCTGGTGGGGTTGATGCAATGTCACAGCTTGGTTTAATTAAGTATCCACGCAGAACACATAAGCACACGCACTTCTTGAAAGGAGCAAGTGAATAACTGTCAGGTGCACACCGATTGCTTTCCTTCTCTATTGTCCAGAGTTTGAGATTTCTTCCCCAAGTCTGCACACTCGTTTAGTTTAGTTTATTGTCAGGTGTATCGAGGTGTAGTGGGAATTGTTTTTCTTGTGTATTATTTAGTCAGCGGAAAGACTATACACAATTACCACAGTGTACAGATACAGGACAAAGGGTGTAACGTTTTGTGCAAGGTAAAGTCCAGTAAAGGCCAAATAAAGATTCTGAGGGTCTTCAATGAGGCTGCTGTAGGACAGGACTGTTCTCTAGTTGGTGAGAGGAGGATTCAATTGCCTGATAACAGCCGGGAAGAAACTATTCTTGAATCTGGAGGTGTGAGTTTTCAGTCTACAGTATCTCTTGTCTGATGGGAGAAGGGAGAAGAGGGAGTGACTAGGGTAAGACTTGTCCTTGATTATGCTGGTGGCCTTGCCGAGGCAGAGTGAAGGTGGTCAATGGATTTGCGTGATGAGAAAACCCTGCTTCAATGTAAGGGACTTTCAATTGCATAAATATCCATGTTAAAATATCTATATATATGTCCCTTACATTGAAGCAGCATTAATGTAAATTTTGGGGGACTCCAGTTTACAAATACATGATTTTGTTTTGTGATACCAATTGATTACAGTGGAAAAGGATTCAATGGAGGAATGCAGTTTCCCAGGCAGCAACCTATGGATTTTTTACTGCAAGCTGCACAGGCAGGGAAATTGCTAGTGTTGCTACTGGTTTCAAAATGTAATGATGGTAAACGCTCATCATTAAAATCCAATCCCAGCTTTTACTTCCTTCTCCGCTCCTAAGCGAGAGGCCCAACACTGATTGGAAACTGTGTAGGAAGGAACTGCAGATGCTCGTTTAAACCGAAGATAGACACAAAAAGCTGAAATAAGTCAGTGGGTCGGACAGCATCGCTGGAGAAAAGGAATAGGCGACGTTTCGGGTCGAGACCCTTCTTCAAACAAACTTACACTTTCAGTTCTCCATTGATCTACCATAACTACATAGTCATTAGACTTTAGAGATACAACGCAGAAACAGGCTCTTTGGCCAACCGAGTCCATGCCAACCACAATCACCCCATACACTAGCACAATCATACTAGAGACAATTTACAATTTTTACCGTAGCCAATTATCCTACAAACCTCTTTGGCACGTGAGAGGAAACATGACCACCTGGAAAAAACCCAACGTGGTCATAGGGAGAATGTACTAACTCTGTACAGACAGCACCTGTAGTCAGGATCAAACCCAGTTCTCTGGCGCTGAAAGGCAGCAGCTCTACCCCTGTGCCACTGTGTCGCCCCAGTCGGTTATGTCTTTTTTATTGGATCCATCTGTGGGCTCCTACATGATTCCCACTCCTGGTTATTATTCATCGAGGGAAAGTCGAAGTGTTGAAAATGATCGCGTCTATTTGGATAGACACAAAACGCTGGAGTAACACAGCAGGTCAGGCAGCATCTCTGGGGAAAAGGAATAGGTGACGTTTTGGGTCGAGACCCTTTATGTCCCAATGGTCAACTCGATTGCCTATGCTTAGTGCCCATGGCTATAAGGCCAAGTTACTCATGGAGCCTGGCTGCTGCAAAAATACATATCTGATGGGGCCCAAATTTCAAGCTGCAATCTCCTGGTTTTTTCTTGCTATAAATCCAGGTGGGAGGCTAATGAAGGCCTCGGGGCAATGGCGTAAATGAATACGAATAAGTGGTTGTCAGCAATGACACAACCTGGATTTTATGGTAATTATTAGACTTAATTATACTCTCAAATAAGTCAAACATTTCAGTGACTCTTGTACAGTGGTTTACTTCCCTCATAGTCCAGGCACCGTTATCTCACTTGACTGTCACTCGCTGAAGGCTTCACACCTACTTTCCAATTTGAATCAGTCAGGTGAAAGAAATACTTACCATAAATTGACGTTACTAAAACCAATTTAAATAGTTATCTGCTAAATTTATTTAAAATAGTGTCAATTAAATACATTTTGCAATAGATCTTACAAGATGTTATTATTGAGCAGACTAGTTTGGCTTTACCCTTCCCCTTGAATATCTAACCGCGTTGGATAACCAAAGTTGAAATGTCAATATTAAAATAAAATGGAGTATCTTTTTTCTGTCACCCTTTATGCATTGTACCACATTTAAAAATGTCATTAGAATGATAACTTCTTGACAGAAGCATTGGTTTTCATCGAGGGTCAAAAGATCATTTGGTACACGAGGTTAAAATGTTTTCATTAAATTAATCATTAAAATTAAAATTTAAGCACAATTTTTTTAATGCATGTACAAACATTTTTAGTTTAGTTTAGAGAACAGCGCAGAAACAGGCCCTTCGGTCCACCGAGTCCCGCAATCCCCATACACTAGCACGATCACACTAGGGACAATTTACAATTTTTACCAAAACCAATTAACCTACAAACCTGCACGTCTTTGGAGTGTGGGAGGAAACCGAAGCACCTGGAGAAAACCCACCCAGTCTTGGGGAAAGCGTACAAACTCTGTACAGACAGCACCCGTAGTCAGGATCAAACCCGGGTCACTGGCACTGTAAGGTAGCAACTCTACCGCTGCGCTACCATGCCACCCTTTTGGTGGTGTCAGTCACAGAATTTTCTAAATCTTGGTGGTCATTGGTGAATTGATGGTCTTTTCAAGATTATCGGGTGGTAAAACTGACGACAATCAATTAGTTGGAGAAACTGGTAACTAAACTTGATAACCCGGGTCACTGGCACTGAACTTGATAGTTCTATTCGAGTGTGGGAGACAAGATTTTTCTGATTTACCACAACAGCTGAAAGCGAGTAATCAAGTTATCCAATATGTCCATATTTTCAGATAAATGCAACAAACTTGCTTTGTCAATGCAAACCTATTGGTAAACCATCAATAAAATTACCATATAATAAAATGATTAACATGATATTTAAAGCTTTGGTCAATGAACGCGAGTAGATTTAATTGACTTGCAGCCTAACTTTGTGGAACTATTTCTAACAAGGCCAACAGCAATACCAAAATGGCTTCTCTACATTGTTCACTATTTTGAAACATGTTCTATATTTACATAGAACATAGAACCTAAAACAGTACAGCACAAGAACAGGTCCTTCAGCTCACTAGATGGACATAAAGTGCTGGAGTAACTTTCAGGTCAGGCAGCATCTCTGGATGATCCATTTTCTCCAGAGATGCTGCCTGACCCGCTGGGTTGCTCCAGCACTTTGTGTCTATCTGCAGTGTAAACTAGCATCTGCAGTTCCTTTCTACACCCTTCAGCCCACAACGTCTGTGCCATAAATGATGCCAGGATCATCTCTTATCTACCCTGCACATAATCCATATCCCTCCATTCCTAGAGTCTCATAAATCATATCCGCCTCAACCACAAACCCCAGCAGCACATTCCGTGTTTTTAAAACAAAATGTTCCCACACAAAATGTTGGCTCTGTCTGACTGTTTCCTTCCTGGTTGTCTCAGAGCTGGGCCGATACCACAGACCAGACCACTGCTGCTCTCCCTTGACTAGTCCTTCCCCATAACAGCATTCAAAGGAGCTCACCTGTCATCAAGCAGACACCCCAGAGGGTTCCCACACTCTCTGTCTGCTCCCTTCCAGTCTGTACCTTAGGTTGTAACCACCTCACTGTAATGCCTATCTATGATGCTTGCTCACCCCCAGATAACCCTGTTATCCAGCTGCAACTATAGTTCCTTAATAATGCAATCCCTAAGGAGCTGCAGCTGAATGCACTTACTGCAGGTGTAGTCCTCAAGGGCACTGGGAATCCCCTTGACTTCCCAAACCTGGCAGGAAGAGCAATCTACAATGTTTAGATGTGGCCCTTGTGGCTAAAGGGATCAGGGGGTACGGAGAGATGGCAGGTACAGGATACTGAGCTGGATGATAGCCATGATCATATTGAATGGCGGTGCAGACTCGAAGGGCCGAATGGCCTACTCCTGCACCTATTTTCTATGTTTCTATCTTAACAACACCAAAGCCTAGGAAGAATCACACAGGAATATAGACCATACCTTGATCTGCTGTTACCCTATCCTCAGCCTTCTTGCCAAAGCCTCTTGAGCCAACGCTTTAGTTTACTTACCCTCAATACAGCCACTCCCAAAAGGCCACTCACCCAAATGGCTCCTTCCTTTTATTGGCTGCTGTGCCTCTTCCTCAAGCAAATCAAACACCTGCTTTTTTTAATGTCCTACCCTCCCTTGAAATAAAAAAAGCTGCTTTTCAATCATAAAAAAACTATTCCTTCTCTCTCTCCTGCCGATTTTTGAAAAATGCTTTCAAAATGGCTCATTTCTTACAGGTGATGTCAAATGGAGAATAGAACAGCATGCTGCAGTAAGGTTCAAAGAGAACGGGAAAGCTGTGAATCAGATCTGTTCCCATTTCAAAATAAAACTGACTTCTAAGTTGTATAATTTCAAATAGTTATTCTAATGATGGTATAGACGGAATACATAAGCAGCTATGGGAATCAATCATATTCCATTCCTAATACTGATTATAATTCATTCATAATTTTGTCTCTTATAAATCAGTAGGTCATTGTAGGTCATGGGATATCACTAACTGTTCAGTATGCATGCTCCATTTAAAGTAAAACAATGAGAAATAAATATGTAGAGTGATTGTAGTTTTGTTCCACAGACCAGCATAGGAGATGCGGCACGGTGGCGCAGCGGTAGAGTTGCTGCCTTACAGCGCCAGAGACCCAGGTTCCATCCTGATTACGGGTGCTGTCTGTACGGAGTTTGTACGTTCTCCCCGTGACTGCGTGGGTTTTCTCCGGGCTCTCCGGTTTCCTTCCACTATCCAAAAATGTACAGGTTTGTAGATTAGTTGGCTTTGGTAATAAAAAATGGTAAATTGTCCCCAGGATAGTGCTAGTGTACAGGGTGATAGCAGGTCGGCGCAGACTCGGTGAGCTGAAGGGCCTGTTTCCGCGCTGTATCTGTAAAGTAAAGTCACAGAGTTTGCGTTCCTGGGAATTGGTTACATTTTTTCGAAAGAAGCTTTGGGAACATCATTGAAACATTTTCTCTGTTGATCTACTAATGTCTTGCTCTGATGGAGCTCAAGGGTCAAGAGTGTTTTATTGTCATATGTCCTAGAACGGAACAATGAAATTCTTACTTGCAGCAGCACAACAGATATGTAAACATAGTACTATGGTAGATAAAAGAAGTATAATACATAAAAGCAGAACGAAAACAATATGGGGCCAAAACAAAAATAAAGCCCCAAGTCCCTAATGCAATCAAAGCAGTTTGCTGTTCAGGGTTTGGTTGAAATTCATAGTATTCAGTAGCCTGAAGGTTGCTTTGGGAAGATAGACACAAAATGCATGTGTAACTCAGTGGGTCAGGCAGCATCTCTGAAGAAAAGGAATAGGTGACATTTCAGGTCGAAACCCATCTACAAACTGAAAGATAGAGAAGGCCAGAACAAAACAGGGCCTGCAATGGATGACCTCAGGACGGGTGGAGTCCATAATGGCCCATTGTTGGCTGGGGAAGGTGTGATAACGACAGGGATACAAGGATGTGAATGGTGGAACTGATGGGATGACTAGGGTGAGGGAGGTGAGAGAGGGGGTTGGGGCTTGGGGGAGTTGCTTCTGGGAGATTGATCGGGGGCATGCAGATAGTACGGCCTACTAATTACGGTTAGGTTAATGTGATGAATTCATTTCACTGCACTTATATATGTATGTGATGAATAAAACTGATTGATTGATTGATTGATTGATTGATTGATTGATTGATTGATTGATTGATTGATTGATTGATTGATTGATTGATGAAAGCCTGTGCATGGTGGGCTTGGAGACGATTTTTTTAATGGATTTTATCACAGGTTATGGCGATTGGACCTGGCCCATTAAATTTGCGGTATCAGTACTTTGTTCCACAGAGTTACGCGGAGAGTGGAGGCCTGGAAATTCCACCAAGACGTGACATAGTTCTTACTGCTTAGTTCTACTAGCTTTCTTTCTCCCCCTTCCCTGCAGTCAGTCTGAAGAAGGACCCAAACCTGAAACATCATCTATCCATGTTCTCCAGAGATGCTGCCTGACCCGCTGAGTTACTCCAACATTTGTGCTTTTCCTTGGTAAACCAGCATCTGCAGTTCCTTGTTTCTACATTCTTACTGCTTCGCCATGGTTTTGTAGATGGTGCAGGGAGCACAAATCCTTTTCCCATGGTGGGAGTTTCAAAAGCAAGAGGGTATGGGTTTAAGGTGGGAGAAGGGAAGTTTTAAAGAGGATTTGAGGAGAAAGTTTTCTTTTTACATGGAGTGTGACTGATACCTGGAATACACTGCTAGTACAGTTGGCAGGATCATGTGAAATCTCTATATTTTAGAGACATTTAATACAGAACAGTACTGCACAGGAGCGGGCCCTTCGAACCACCATATTTGTGCCAAATATGATGCCAAGTTAAACTGATCCCATCTGCCTGTACGTGATCCATATTTCTCTATTCCCTGCACTTCCATGTGCCTATCCCCAAGCCTTGTAACCAACACTATCGTCTCTGCCTCCACCACCACCACCCCGGGCAGTGCACTCCAGGCCCCCACTACTCCCTGTGCAGAAGACGTGCCCCGCACATCTCCATTAAACATTCCCCCTCTCACCTTATAGCTGTGCCCTCTAGCATTGGACATTTCCACATTGGGAAAAAGTTTCTGACTGTCTACCCTATCTACGCCAATCATTTAGACAAACATTTAAGTAGGGAAGCCTCAGAATGGATGGAATTTTCCATTCCATATTCCAGAATCTTCAGCCTTTATGCCTGGCACATTAAATAAACTGCAAACTCCTCAGTGGGCCAACAGTAATTTGGTAATTTCAGGTATGATTTCTCTAATTTCAAGTAACCCTTGTATTCCCTCCCTCTCTGTCCCTCCCCCACACTAGTCACCCTACTAGTTTCATTGCCATCCCGCTGAGATTCACT
The DNA here is from genome assembly GCF_010909765.2 of Amblyraja radiata. NCBI lineage: Eukaryota > Metazoa > Chordata > Chondrichthyes > Rajiformes > Rajidae > Amblyraja > Amblyraja radiata. The sequence continues at coordinate 15,989,409 of NC_045977.1, forward strand.
GTTTGTATCCCCTCGTTATCATCTATTCCACAGCCAACAATGGGCCATTGTGGGCTCCACCTATGATCATCGGTACCTGCTTTGATTTGTTCTTTTCATACCATTCATTCATTCATTTGTTCTTCACACCTTTTCATACCTCTCGTTTCCCTCTCCCCTGATTCACAGTCTGAGGAAAGGTTTTGTTCCAAAACGTCACCTATTCCTTTTCACCAGAGATGCTGCCTGACCCGCTGAGTTGCTCCAGCATTTTGTGTCCATCTTCCTCTTTATCTCTTGCTCTCTCCTTCTAATCCACGCAGGTCCTCTCACACAACTCCTCCATCCCCCCCAGCCACCTCCACTGTTTCTTTCCCCGACCTCCACCTACACAATCTGCCCATTATTTGCTTGCACTCGTCCTTTCTTATCTTCAGCCCTGGGCTGACTCCACATTGCACGGCAGCCTGTGTCGCTCTCTCCACCTGCCCCTCTCTCACCTGACTCCATCTGCTGACCAAGCTGTGTGAGAGATTTATCTGGTTTGGTGGGGGGGGAGAGGTTGGAAGATGTTTTGTCTAACCGTTCCCAGTTAAGATGGAAGACTGGAATCTCAGTGATATTTCTGGGGATATATTTCCAGTGAACTAATATGATTGAGATGATCAGAAATCATTCACACACATGCATGCGCACGCACACGCACACACACATACGCACAAACACAAGCACAAACACACGTTAGTTTAGTTCAGTTCATGGCCACGTGTACTGAGGTACAGTGAAAAGCTTCTGTTGCATGCTAACCAGTCATCAACGAGACCATACATGATTACAATCAAGCCTTCCACAGTGTACAGATACATGATAAAGGGAATAACATTTCATGCACACACATACACACATGCACGCACATAAGCACACACACGTACACATATGCATGTACACACACATGTACACACAGGCAAAATGCTTCTGTTTTATTCTCCATAATGTACTTCATGCGCTGTATATGCTTCAGCTTGGCAGGCGAGTCCATAGACAGGCCTCTATGACCTTCATTCAGGCAGTGAGCTAGGATTACCGGGACCAGCATCTTTTTGTCCGCCTTCGACAAAAATATTCCCAAATATTTTAAATAGCAACCGACGGAGCTATTCTCGGTCTTTGCTTATATTGGCCTTATAGTTGCAGTGGGAATAAATGTGGCAGCTCGTTAACAAAGCAAAGCGCGGATGAGATAAGTCAGGAAGCAGGGGCTAAGTAGTGGCAAGCTTGGTTTCTGAAGCGGAGGCAGGTTGAGAAGGAGTAGGAACGGCTGCTGAAACACTGCAGTCTTTTCCATCCTGCAACCATCTGCAGATCCATACCCTGCTGTTCTGCAGTGCAGTGCGTTCAAACTCCCAGCCCCACCTGCTGCAATCCTCTTCTTACGGCATTAAAAATTCTCTAAAAACCGCAAGGGTTGCAAATCAGAAAATAGGTTGGAGGTGTTTTGCTTCACACTCATCCCCCATGTGGTGTTCCAGCCATAGCACTTCTACACCTCAATCAAAATTCATGAAAAGCACTCGCAGAATTACCAGTCAATCAAATAAATATTTCAGAAGCAGGTAGCATTTGCTTTAATGGGCTGGAGTGTCTGTGATTGAAGTCTTGGCAGATAAAAATAGTCTCCGAAAGATTTTACTGAAGGCATCAGTCTGGGGTCTTTCAAAAGGCACAACCAACCCGTGCCTGTGTGCAGATTCCCTGTAATACAGGAAGGCTGAGGAAATAGTTTTCAGGTTTTGTGCCGAATATTAATCCTCATTGCTCTCAGGTAAAATTACGTGTGCGTTTCGGGTGTTTCATAATTCAGATTTTTTGTTTTAATACCTTGCCTTTAAATATGTGTAGGAAGGAACTGCAGATGCTGGTTTACAGTGAAGATAGGCACAAAATGCTGGAGTAACTCAGCGGGACAGGCAGCATCTCTGGAGAAAAATGTAGGTGATGTTTCAGGTTGAGTTTGAAGAAGGATCTCACCTTGAAACGTCACCTATTCCCTCCCGCCTTCATACATCTTGGTTTCTACTCTGTACGTATTTGTTCAATGTCATTAGATTAATTAAAAAATGTTTGCAAACACAGATGGCTCGATAGCTCTACTTCAGTGTCGCACCCGGTGCTCAGTCAGACATTCAGGCCTTGCCATTGCACTGGGGAAAGGGAAACGAGAGATATAGACGGTGACATTGTGAAATATAGAATAAATGTGTGAAAGATGTGTATGAATCTAAATCTGGAGAGAAATGCAGCAACTGACTGAATGCTTGATCATCGTTGCTGGCTTTGATTTGTTCTTTGCATACCTTTCATTCATTTCTTCTTCCTACTTTTCCATATCTCTAGTTTCTCTCTCTCCCCTGACTCTCGTCTGAAGAAGGGTTTCGACCCTATTCCTTTTCTCCAGAGATGCTGCCTGACCCGCTGAGTTACTCCAGCATTTTATCTTCGGTGTACGCCAGCATCTGCAGTCCCGTCCTCCACAGACGGAATCTTCATGTTCTGTTTAGTTTAGAGATTCAGCATGGATTGTACAGCAGCAAGTAAGAATTTTGTTCTTCTGTTTCGGGACATATGACGATAAAACACTCTTGACTCTTGGTCCCTTCGGCCCGACTGAGTCCACACCGACCATCGATCGCCCGTTCATGCTGGTTCTATGTTATCCCACTTTCTCATCCATTCCCTATACATTAGGGACAATTTTACAAAGGCCAAGTAGCCCACAAACCGGCATATCTTTGTGATGCGGGAGGAAACCGGTGCACTCGGAGGAAACACATGCAATAGGTTACAGGCAATACATGCAAACCCCACAGGCAGACAGCACCCGAGGTCAGGATCGAACCGGGGTCTCTGCCGCTGTGAGGCAGCAACTCTACCAGAGTGCCACCCAAGAGGCACAATCGGGGGTGGTGGTTAGGTTAATGCTAAGTGGCCTATGTTCTGGACCACAGGCATCAACGTCAGCTGTAAATTCAAATAAGCAAACCTGAATTTTAAGGAAAATCTGGTCTATTGAACAGGAACCATGGAACTATGAGATAAATGTTTCTTTTCCGTGAGTGTCCAGCAAGGAATGGATTTAGACTAATACTCAGAGAAACAGCACGGAAACAGACTCTTTGTCCCACCGAGTCCATGCCGACCAGCTATCAGCGCGTACACTGGCACTATCCTACAAACTAGGAATAATTTACAATTTTACCGAAGCCAATTAACCTACAAACCTTTACATCTTTGGAGTGTGGGAAGAATCCGGAACACCCGGGGAAAACCCAAGCAGTTACAGGGAAAATGTACAAACTCTGTACAGACAGCACCCATTGTCAGGATCGAACCCGGGTCTCTGGAGCTATAAGGCAGCAACTCTAGCAATGTGCCACTGTGCCTCCCCATGATATCTGCCAACCTTGTGTGGTCTGGCCTTCATATGACTCCATGCTCATCAAAGTATTTGACTATTAATTACATCTTCTCCTTTCAGTCAGTTCGGAATAAACATTGACCAATAACCTATTAGGAAAGAAAGCAGGTGTAGATGATTCAATCCTCAAGTCAACTCTGCCAATCAATAAATATCAGATGGGCAGCACAGTGATGCAGAGGTAGAGCTGCTGCCTTACAGCGCCAGAGACCCGGGTTCAATCCTGACTATGGGTGCTGTCTGTAAGGAGTTTGTATCGTTTTCCCCGTGACCACGTGGTTTCCTCCGGGTGCTCCGGTTTCCTCCCACATCCCAAAGACGTGCAAGTTTGTAGGTTAATTGGCTTCTGTAAACTGTTCCTAGTGTGTAGGATAGAACTAGTGTACTGGTGATCATTGATCGGCGCGGACACGGTGGACTGAAGAGCCTGTTTCCATGCTGTATCTCTAAAACTAAAACTAAACTAAATAATTTGCCCTAAAAACAATACTTCTGCTCAAACACTACATCCCGCAATTCCCTTAGTATCTAAAATTCTATCAACACTGCCTTGAACAAACTCAGTGACTGAGCTCCCATAGCCCTCGTGGGAAGACAATTCCAAAGATTCACTGCCTTTGTGGTGAAGAAATGTCTCGGTGTCTCTCTCCTTAATTACTGGCAATGTCCTCATCCCATGAGCGAAAAAAGAAAAGAAATATCATACAAGGCCAAGCTGATCTTTTGTTTCTCAGATAGAAGTACTTTTCTCCTAGCTGTTGGCACCATGTTCAGAGAACCCTCTCCTGACAGTTTTAGTGACAGGAATCTGATGGTTCATCCACAACAGGACAATGTATGACAAAGCAAACATAAAAAAGCTGAATTCAACAGGTTAGGCAACATCTGTGGTGGGAAAGGCATGGTTGATGTTTTGGCTGAGTTCAAAGGCCAAGAACAAAGAGGAACGCGGTGGGGGGGGGCCGCAGGGCGCAAAGAAGGACCCGGTGGGGAGGGGGGGGGGGGGGTGGGGGGGGGCACAGAGAGCAAAGGGAGACCCGGTGGGGGGTCTGCAGAGAGCAAAGAGGGAAAGTAAACATGCAGGGACAGCAGGCAATGAAGAAAGCTAATGCCATGTTGGCCTTCATTGTGAGAGGATTTGAGTTTAGGAGCAAGGAGGTCCTACTGCAGTTGTACAGGGCCCCCCGTGAGACCGCACCTGGAGTATTGTGTGCAATTTTGGTCTCCTAATTTGAGGAAGGACATTATTGTTATTGAGGGAGTGCAGCGTAGGGTCACCAGGTTAATTCCCGGGATGGTAGGACTGACATATGATGAAAGTATGGTCGACTGAGCTTGTATTCGCTGGAATTTAGAAGGATGAGAGGATATCTTATAGAAACATATAAAATTCTTAGAGGATTGGACAGGCTAAATGCAGGAGAAATGTTCCCGATGTTGGGGGAGTCCAGAACCAGGGGTCACAGTTTAAGAATAAAGGGTGGGTCAATTAGGACTGACAAAAATGCTGGAGAAACTCAGCGGGTGCGGCAGCATCTATGGAGCGAAGGAAATAGGCAACGTTTCGGGCCAAAACCCTTCTTCACCCTGATACTCCTATACCTATTTTCTATGTTTCTAAATATCGATTGGTATAGATAACAGAAAAAAAAAACCACAGGAGGCACAGCTGTGCAGCACTAGGGTTGCTGCCTCACAATGTCAGAGCCTCTATTTTCTATGTTTCTATGACCCAGCGGAGGGGGCTGCCGAGAGCAGAGAGGGACGTGGTGGGGGGGCCGCAGGGAGCAAAGGGGGACCCGGTGGTGGGCTGCTTGCGGCCATGTGTGGCGACAGGCCTGGTTTGCCGCTGCGAGAAGGTAAGACCATACTAAGAACCTTTGAAACTTTGTCGGTGCCAGAATCGTGGCGACTCTGTATGTTCTGCCTCGGTGAGATCTGCTGTATAATTTAACTAGACTGTGTGCAAAAACAAAGAATTTCACTATCCTACACACAAGGGACAAGTTACAGAAGTCAATTAACCTACAAACCTGCACTTCTTTGGAGAACACCCAGAGAAAACCTGGTCACAGAGAAAATGTACAAACTCCGTATACAGAGACAGCTATCGTAGTCAGGATTGAATCCGGGTCTCTTTGGCGTTGTAAGGCAGGAAGTCCACCGCTGCGCCACCCAGATATAGGGTCTTGATCATCCATTTCCCTATACAGATGCTGCCTGCCTGCCTGCCTGCCTGAGACCCTTCGTTGGCGAGGGAAATTGATCTGCATATGGTAGCATGGTACCACATTCACAACAATATCAAACTTTCAGAACATCAGAACCACTCTGAAAATCTCAAAAAAGGTGTTCACAGAAACATCGATCATCCTCCAACTCAATTTCTCTTCTGTTTTTGTATGTGTTCAGTCTGCAGGACACAGGGGAAAATAGAAGCAGTGACTTAAAGATGCACCCAGAGCCATCTCTCTTACACATGGCATTTAATCAATCAAATAAACAACACAAACATTGCTCATGTGAGTGATGTTGTCACCCAAACTCCACAAACGTTTCACAGTCTTGTAGTACACTCACTAAAATCATATAAAATTATTTCAGTGTATAAAATCACAAGGGGCATAGGTAGGGTAACGACATTTAAACAACAAAATGTAATAAGAAGGAACTGCAGATGCTTATATACTGGAGTAACTCAGCGGGTCAGGCAGCATCTATTGGGAAAATGGATAGGTTGAATGGATTTTGAGTTGCAACCCTTCTTCAGACTGAAAGTGGGGTGGGGGTTGGGGGAAGAACTGGAGGTGAAAAAACACCCCCCCCCCCCCCCTGCCACTTACCTTCAGTCTGAAGAAGGGTCTGACCCGAAACATCACTCATGCATTTTCTCCAGAGTTTCTGCCTGGCCCGTTGAGTTACTCCAGCACATTGCGTCTAACATTTGAAAGACATTTGGGCAGGTACATGGCCAGGCAAGGTTTAGAGGGATATGGGCCAAAAGCGGGCAGGTGGGACTAGCATGGATGGGGCAAGTTAGGCACGGAGGGCAAATTTAATGCTCGCATTTATATCAAGAGGACTGGAATACATAAACAGATGCTGAGGCTCTATCAGGCACTGGTCAGGCATCATTTGGAGCACTGGGAGCAAATTTGGGCCCCATCTCTGAGGAAGGATGTGTTGGCTCTGGGGAGGGTCCAGAGGAGGTTTCCAAGAATGATTTCAGGAATGAGTGGATTAGCATATGATGAGCGTATGACAGCACTGGGCCTATACTCACTGGAGTTTAGAAGATTGAGGGGGGAACTCATTGACACTTCCAGAATAATGAAAGGCACAGAATGGATGCGGAAAGGATGTTTCCACTGGTGGGAGAATCAAGAACCAGAGGTCATAGCCTCAGAATTAAAGGGCGTCCTTTTAGAAAGGAGATGAGGAGGAACTTCTCTATGTAAGTTATTGGAGCAAATCCTCCAAAATTATGGAAGAACTCGGATAAGGACATGGACATTTTAAAAAGACAGATTTGCTGGCTGCAACGGAAAAAACCCCAATCCACAAAGAAAGAATCAGTTTCAAGTTTCAAACCTGTCTGGCCTGTGGACTTGGGCATCACACAACCAAGCGGATGGTGTGGGCAGGAAAGGCTGAGACGGAGATAACGAGATTATCTTGGATACACAAAGGAAGGAACCGAGCCTCAGCAGACGGTGGTAAACAGGCCAGCAGCAAGCACAATCACCATCGTGGATGACCCATCCATCGGGACAATGGGAGCCCATCCTGGCGATGGGATAACGATCAGGCTGAGGGATCATGACATCAGCAAACCCCTTATCATCGGAAGCCTATTGTTCATGCCAGGTCGAAACTGGGAATCATCAAAAGAACCTTTTTATCCAGAGGACCACCTGGGGGTTTCAAAGGAAACTCAGGTATAAAAGCCGGAGTCAAGCCAGAACTCGCTCTCTTTCTGCTCTGCTGGACGGCTCATGAGCCCAACTGATCGACCTAGCTGTAAGTATCCCAGTGACCTGGTGAAGTTCCCGAAATAGGATAGTTGAGAGACAAAAGGGAAAGGGGGAGTATACTTGCAAGTAAAATTGTGTAAAGTAAGTTTTACGACGTGCCCGATAGAGTTCCGTCCATAGTCTTAGCTTAAAGCATAAGTTTAGCCACGTATTATGTAGTGTTGGTGAGTTACGATTTCTCATTGTTTAATAAAGCCTGTAAATTTTAGACTTGCTTTGAGTCCATCTTGGTTTCTGTTTTCTCTCATCAGCACACTCTGGGATCAATTCAACCTTTTATCATATCCCACCATAATTCCGAGGTCTAGAACCTAGGGGAATCCCTTTTGTTGAATTCTCTCTCTTGGAAACCGCTCGAGTGGAGTGGTGGCCGTTTGACCCTCCGACAAGGGAGAGAATAACTCTGGCAGTTGGGCCCGAAGTGGAGCAAAGGGAAACTAAACCCCTACATCTAGTCGGAGGGTAGTTAATCTGTGGAACTCATTGCCACAGAGGGCTGTGGAGGCCAAGTCAGTGGATATTTTTAAGGCAGAGATAGACACGTTCTTGATTAGAACGGGTGTCAAGGTTTATGGGGAGAAGGCAGGAAAATGGGATTAGGAGGCAGAGATCAGCCATGATTGAAAGGCAGAGTAGACTCGATGGGCCGAATGGTCTAATTCTACTCCTGTAACTTGTGCACTTATGAAGGGCCTGGTTCCGTGCTGTATGACTGTACGACTCTCTGTCTCTCCGACTCACAGCAGTGATTAAAGATTCCAACATGCTTTGTACTATAATTATTAAGCAGACGATGAGATTGTTATTATTAGCGCAAAAACTCCTAACCCAGCAAAGCAGGCATTGGAATATATCCTCCAGCTACCCACAACAAAGTAAGGAACACTTTTGCTTTGCTTTTCGAATGCAAACCTTCAAATATTCTACTAAACCCATCACGCTGCTTGACAATTTTTAATTGTGTGTTTGCCGAACAACTAAATGGTAATGTTGAGTGTAGTTAAGAAGTCTCTGCAGGCTTAAAACTTTTTTACTCGCTCCTCTTGTAAGGCAAAAGAGCTAAAGGCTGAAAACTCACAACGTGTTATTTAAAGCCTTAAATCCGATGAAGACAAAGGTCAACAATTTAACGACTATTTTCCCAATACAAACGAGATGTATTTTCAGTTGATCACACCATTTTCTCATAATGGTAAATCCTGTTTGTCTTCACATAACAAGGAAGTATTGGGAATTAAATATTCCTTTCATTAGTTTAACAGGAAGCAAAGCAGCCCCTCTCCAACCCCCTCCCCTTTAAACAGTCTCCAAGTGATGAGAGATTTCAATTAGAAACTTAGACTGAAGCAACCACTCTTGGAGGTTGTTCTCCTTGGAGCAAAGAAGGCTGAGAGGAGATTTGGCGGAAGTTTACAAAATTGTGAATGGTTGTGAATTTTTCACACAGAGGGTGACGTGTGATAGGGTGCCGATAGGGTGGTGGTGGAGGTAGACATGAAAGTGGCATTAACGATACTTTTGGATAGCTGCATGGTTGTGCAGGGATTGGAGGACTACGGATTATGTGCAGGCCTGTGAGAGTTGGTCTTTGCATCATGTTCAGCACAGACATTATGGGCCAAATGGCCTGTTCTTGATGCTGATTTGAACCAAAGATAGACACAAAAAGCTGGAGCAACTCAGCAGGTCAGACAGCATCTCTGGAGAAAAGGAATAGGTGACGTTTTGCGTCAAGACCCTTCTTCAGACCCTGTTCTTGTGCTTTACTGTTCTATGTTCTGTTACTTATTGAGCCAAACATGGCAAAGGCATTACATTCAAAATGTGGAAACAAAGAAGTTTAGATGCTGGTTTATACCAAAGTGCTGGAGTAACTCAACGGGTTAGGGAGCATCTTTAGAGAAAAAGGATGGGTGATGTTTCGGGTCGGGACCTTCTTCAGATACCTGGAAGTAAGTGAAACTCCTCACGTTTAATAGCCCTGTCCCACGGTACGAGTTCATTCCAAGAGCTCTCCCGAGTTTGCCCTGATTCGAACTTGGAGATTTACGGTAATGGCCACTCGTCGGTATTCGGGGCTCTCGTGGACATTTTTCAACATGTTGAAAAATCTTCACGAGTCTTCCCGAACTTACCTGCCGTTAGCGTTACGAGCCGCTAAGTGACATAGAAACATAGAAACATAGAAAATAGGTGGAGTAGGCCATTCGGCCCTTCGAGCCTGCACCGCCATTCAATATGATCATGGCTGATCATCCAAATCAATATCCCATACCTGCCTTCTCTCCATACCCCCTGATCCCTTTAGCCACAAGGGCCACATCTAACTCCCTCAATTTAGGGGACGTCCCCGAGCTCCGACGTACCCGCTACGTTCATTCTCCGTGCTTACCTCAAGTTTGATTTTTTTTAAACTCGGGAGAGCTCTTTAAATGAACTCGTACCGTGGGACAGGGCTTTAATTTTATGTAACATAGTATTACATTCTAAGTATAATAGGTTCTTGATACCAAGCAGAAATAAATTATACCACAGTTCATTCCCTCATGCATACAGCAGTGATACCAGTTTCAGGGGCAAACCAGTCAGCTTGTGTTCCTGTGTAAAGACACAAAAGTATCTGAGTGGGCATCTGATGTACATGCTTAACATAGTCAGCGACTATCCAATGGCCTGTCCACCATCGACAAGGTTCAAGTCGGGAGTGATAGAATCCTCCCCACTTGCCCGCATGAGTGTAGCTTCAACAACACTCGACACAATACAGGACATAGCTTCCTGCTTGATCCACCACCACTCCACCACTCACTCCACCACTGAGGCACACTGATAGCAGTTCTACAGGATACACTGCAGTATCTGACCAAGATGCCTCACATGACACCTTCCAGTTGCATCACCTCTACCAGCTACAAGGTCAAGGGCAGCAAAAGCACAACCCTAATCCCACCTTGGTGACGGAACATTATTGACCGCCTCTTGCATTACCATGGACTTAGTTTATTTTGGAGATACAAGGGGGAAACAGGCCCTTTGGCCCATCGAATCCGTGCCGACCAGCAATCACCCCATGCACTATCCTTGGGACTATTTACTATTAGCATTCGGGACAATTTACACTTTTTATCAAAGCCAGATTAACCTACACTACAAACCTGTACATCTTTGGTGTGTGGGAGGAAACTGGATCACCTAGAGAAAACCCATGCGGTCAGGGTGAGAACATGCAAACTCCATACAGACAGCACCCATAGTCGGGATCGAACCGTTGTCTCTTTAAACTGATGTCCTAGTTCAGTTTTAGTTTAGAGATACGGCATGGGGACAGGCCCTTCAGCCCATTGAATCTACTGCAACCACCATAACCCGTTCACGCTAGTTCTATGTTATCCCTCTTTCGCATCCAATCCCTACACAATAGGGGCAATTTACAGAGGCCAATAACCTACCAGCTCGCCACATCTTTGGGATGTGGGAGGATACCCGAGTGCCTGGAGGAAACCCACATGCAAACTTCACACGGAGAGCACCCGAGGTCAGGATTATACTCAGGTTTCTGGCGCTGTGAGGCAGCAGCTCCACCATCTGTACCACTGTGCCGTCTTAAACGAACGTAGAACATTATTTTGCACAGTCCTTTCTCTGGGAGAAAAACCGAAAACCGAGGAGAGAACCCAGGCGTCACTGGTGGAATGTACAAGCCCCTAATCGTACCTTACCATACTTGTGCAGACGACAATGAACTTAACTTGAACAGCATGGAAACACCACCAGCTGGAAGTTGCTCTTTAAACCACACGTTAGGCTGACTTGGAAATATAATGTAGAAACAGGCAACTGCAGATGCTGGTTTACACAAATGGACACCAAGTGCAGGAGTAACTCAGCGGGTCAGGCTGCATCCCTGGAGAACATGGATAGGTGACGATTCGGGTGGGGAGAAAGCTGGGAGAGAGGAGAGCTCTGGTCTCCCTCAGTTTTCTTTCCCCTTCCTCTATCCCAGCTCCCCCCTCCCACGACATTCAGTCTGAAGAAGGGTCTCAACCCGAAACATCACCCATCCATGTTCTCCAGAGATGCTGCCCTGACCCGTTGAGTTACTCCAGCACTTGGTGTTCTTTTCTGGAAATATAATCGTTGGGTCAAAATCCTGGAACTCCCACCCTATACAGCATTATGGGTATTTTCTCAACTTGATACTTGAAAGTGACAAGATGGCGTTGGGGTTCCTGCCCCCACACACAGCACGTCCCAGTCATTGTGTCCCCCTACCCACACACAGTGTGTGTCCTAGTCACTGGGTCCACACCCACACACAGTGTGTCCCAGTCATTGTGTCCCCACACCCACACACAGTGTGTGTCCTAGTCACTGGGTCCACACCCACACACAGTGTGTCCCAGTCATTGTGTCCCCCCCACCCACACACAGTGTGTCCCAGTCATTGTGTCCCCCCCACCCACACACAGTATGTCTCAATTATTAGGGTCCCCACACCCACACATTGCACCGGAAACATGGTGACTCTTTGTGTACTGCCTCACAACAAACCTTCCCAATAGCTGCACCCTTTTACTTAAGTACTGGATGTTTTCAAGAGAGTGTTAGATTTAACTCTTAGGGCTAAAGGAATCAAGGGATATGGGGAAAAGGCAGGAACAAGGTACTGATCAGCTGGCTCCAAGGGCCGAATGGCCTACTCCTGCACCTATTTTTCTATGTTTCTATGATTGTGCTTATGTACAGTAGGATTTTACTGGATTGCATGGAAAACACAACATTTCACTGTATCGAGGTACATGTGACAATAGAGTAACTACTACCATCACTACTGCTGAAGGACTGCACTGGATCAAAAAGGCATCTCCCCACCATCTTCTCAAGAACAATGAAGAAGAATGGTAATTAAGCACTCGATCAGCTTTGTGAATCCCACATCCCCTGAATGAATTAAAAAAACGTACATTTATTGCACTGCACTGCTTTGGCATCATGCTCCATCATTATGGATGTAATGTTAATTATCTTCACTGCAGTGCAGTGTCTACACAAAAAAAGAATAAGAACATGCATTTTGTTTTAGCTCCTTACATGCTCTTATGATTCCCAAATCACTTTACATCAAATTAAGTATTTGTTCTTCAAACACAGTCACTGAGCATTGTATTAAATGTGATGGACAATTTGTGTAATGCATGATCCCAGAAAGAACACTTATATAACTAGTATAGCATAGTTTAGTTTATTGTCATGTGCACCAAGGAACAGTGAAAAGCTTTTGTTGAGTGTAAAACCACAGTCACCGGAAAGACAACACATGGTGACAATCGAGCCAATAACCAAATGAAATGCTTATTTTTAGTTTAGCTTAGTTTAGAGATACAGCACAGAAACAGGCCATTCGGCCCACTGAGTCCGCGCCGACCAGCAATCCCCACACGCCAACTATCCAACACACACTAGGGCCAATTTACAATTATACCAAGCCAATTAGCCTACAAATCTGTACGTCATTGGAGTGCAGGAGGAAACCGGAGCACTCGGAAAAAACCCATGAAGGTCATGCAGAGAACATACAAACTCCATATAGATAGCACCCATAGTCAGGATCAATTGTGGGTCTTTGGCGCTGAAAAACAGCATCTCTGGCATTAGGGTTGGATAGAATGGATATGGAGAGGATGTTTCCACTAAAGGGAGAGTCTTGTACTAGAGGTTGCAGCCTCAGAATTAAAGGATGTTCTTTTAGGAAGGAGATGAGGAGGAATTTATTTAGTTGTCAGATGGTGGTGAATCTGTGGAATTCTTTGCCACAGAAGGCTGTGGAGGCAAAGTCAGTGGATATATTTAAGGCAGAGATAGATAGATTCTTGATTAGTACTGGTGTCAAAGGTTATGGGGAGAAGGCAGGAGAATGGGGTTAGGAGAGAGAGATAGATCAGCCATGATTGATTGACAGAGTAGATGAGATGGGCCGAATGGCCTAATTCTACTCTTATCACATGATCTTACGGTCTACCACTGCGCCCTGTTATTATTTGATAAACATTGGCTTGAACATTTGGGGCAACGCCTTACATCTTCGCCAAATGTGAGTAGAGAATTATTTACATTTACCTCAAGGGGCAGGATAATGAAATGTTCACTACCTGGGATGCCCAGTAATGTGCAGTGGAATTATGTGCATGGGAACCGCCAACTCTCCAAGTTGATTTTCCACCGGCGACTGAGGTAATGCTGGAGAAAACCTATACACAGTTTTCAGGCATGCATTAGGTGTAGGTGTAGGTTTATTATTGTCACGTGTGCTGAGGTACAGTGAAAAGCTTGGTTTTGAATGCTGTCCAATCTCCTTGGATGATACTATACATAATACAAGTCAAACTCAAGGACAATTGGTAAAGCAAAGGGAAAGATAAAGAGTGCAGAATATAGTTCTCAGCATTGTTGCACATTATTTCCAGAGACAAAATACAAGGGAATCGGACAGTAGCCTAGCCTATGCAAGGACCATTCAGTAGCCCAATAGCAGACGGGAAGAAGCTGTTCCTGAGTCTGGTGGTGTGCTCTTTCAACCTTCCGTATCTTCTGCCTAATGGGAGCGGGGAGAAGAAGGAATGACCAGGATGGGATTATATTGGGTGCTTTTTTGAGACATCGTGAAGGGAATTTGGAGTGAGTTGTGGGGAGTTATGTCTGTGTGACCCAACCCAACACTATAGAGTCATGGAGAGATACAGTGTGGAAACGGGTCCTTCGGCCCAACTTCCCCACACTGGCCAGCAATGTCCCAGCTACATTAGTCCCACTTGCCTGCGCTTGGTCCATATCCCTCCAAACCTGTCCTATCCATGTACCTGTCTAACTGTCTATTAAACGTTGGGATAGCTCCAGCCTCAACTACCTCATCTGGCAGCTTGTTCCATACATCCACCACCCTTTGTGTGAAAAAGTTACCCCTCGGATTCCTATTAAATCTTTTCTCCTTCATCTATGTCCTCTGGTCCTCGATTCCCCTACTCTGGGGGCAAGAGACTGTGCATCTACCTGATCTGTTCCTCTCATGACGTTTTACACCTCTATAAGATCTCCCCTCATCCTCCTGCACTCCATGGAATAGAGACCCAGCTTACTCAACCTCTCCCTATAGCTCACACCCTCAACATCCTCGTAAATCTTTTCTGAACCCTTTCAAGCTTGACAATATCTTTCCTATAACACGGTGCCCAGAACTCAACACAAATGCAGTCTCATCAACGTCTTACACAACTGCAACATGACCTCCCAACTTCTATACTCAGCCCTCTATGGTGCATCTGTGAAAGATTGTAAGCCATTGGAGACATGCCGAATTTCCTTGGACTACTAAGGAAGTAGAGGCCTTCATGTCCCCTCCTCATGGACCACACCATGCTCACCAACAACTGGCACCTTCAAGAACAGCGTGGAGAAACTTCTTGAAACTGCATAAATGCACCATACAAGCCTAAGTTTATGTGGTGTTATCCAATGTTACCTACCCAATAATTTAGTTTAGTTTAGTTTAGTTTAGAGATACAGTGTGGAAACAGGCCCTTCGGCCCACCGAGTACATGCTGACCAGCGATCATCCCGTACACTAGATCTATGTTACACACTAGGGATAATTTACAAGTTACAGAAGCCAAGTAACCTACAAACCTGCACTTCCGGAGCAACCGGAGAAAACCCATGCAGTCACAGGGAGAACGTGCAAACTCCATACAGACAGCATCCAGACTCAGGATCGAACCCGTGTCTCTGGCACAAAAAGGCAGCAATTCTACCATTGTGCCACTCTGCTGCCCTGTATTAGTAATGATTAAATCACCTGTACTTTCAAACTGCATATTAATATTAAACATATGCCAACTCTGTTACCAGCTCGACAGGTCCTCCAGCAAGTCCCCTCGTTAACAAATACTCATTATTAAAATCAAAGTAAATTTGACGTAACAAAACAAATATAATGGGCAGGGGCTATTATAATGCTAATCTTAAAGTAGGTCTTTGCAGTGGTTTATCAGTGTTTATTAATGGACCTGCAACTTTTCATGGTAAATGTGAATGTTCATATTGATGTGAAATCTTTGGAAAGGTGGTGAGGATTTTCTTCCTGAGTCTTAAACACAATAAATCCTTATGGAAACGGCAGGAACAAATTTTACGTTAGAATCAAATGTAGGTGATTCCACCTTTTGTGTGAAAAAGTTACCACTTAGATTCCTATAAAATTCTGCAAATAATTACAGGATGGAATAGAGACATTTGCAATTCTCCAAATATTATTATGGATAAGTTATAATAGTAATTTAGTAGGTGGAGATGATGTGATCCACTAGCACCTGTTCCATCCTTCTTGTTGTGGCTGTGTTTATGAGTTCTACCTTTTATGCAATAGCAGGTTATTGTGAATGGAGCACAATGCACCATTGACGCAAACATTTCATCAGCAGTTCATCACTGAGAGGAGAAAGGTTTTTCATGTAAGATAGCGAGGCAAATCAGCAACTCAAATTCACAAAGCAACATTCTTTTCCAAGTAACCTTGCAAAGCTGAAACGGTGCCATCAACAGTCTGCGCCGTGGAGGTGAGTCATTGAACATAAGGCCCTGTCTATCACCATGGAATAAGATGCCAATGAAACTTTGCTAACAAAAAATTTACTATAGGGTGATTTCACGAAAGGTCACTGGAGCGTAGATCCCCACTCACGTGACCGCAAAATTTAACTGGAGGACATATGTCACTTCCGGTACATGTTAGTGAATGGGAAAACACGCACTTTCACACCCGTTAAAAACATGGAAAACGGCCGATTATTGAGCTGAAATTTTCTGTGCTAGTCGGGGTGACCGTGAAGCACAGCGACCTAAATTTTCAGTCCAAAAAAAAGATAGAAAGTAAGGTAAATTCAAGAGGGAGTTGAAGGTGCAAAAAGAGCGGAAGTGCTTAGCAGACATTTGCCGTGGAGATTTAAAGATCCAAAATATCGGGAATTATCGCGTTTGCTCGCTGCATTTCATCAAAAGTAAGGCATTATTGACTTTTTATCTTTATTCATTTGTTATATGAAAAGTTTTAAAAGTGAAAAATCTGTCATTAAAATTGCTAAATCGAGGAGAATTCCCTGCTATTGATTTGCACTAATTATGCTGATATCTCGGTTGGGTGGCGTGTCTGATTGAAAGTCAAGGAACCTGAGGGATGGTGAAGAATGTCAGTTGTCGCTCTGTATGTGAGGCTGCCGGGCGGGTGATACCAGAGCACTGGACAAAAACGCCAAGAGTGAGTTGGTTGTTGCAGCGAGGGCGGTGGAAGCGAGCCAAAGGGCTGGCGAGATCTTTCAGCGTGAGTTGAGTGAGAGCCGCGGCGGTGGCCGGACTCAGACTACAGGGCTGTATGTACTCTGCAGTGGGACTGTCTGTCTGGCATCTTCCCCCCGTCCCCAATGCCAATGTAAACAACCCCTCACTGACAGTCTAGGGTTTATTCCACACACGCAGAATTCCCAGCGGGGGAGTCGGGTGAGCAAGGCTGGTCACACACACATTAGAGGTGTAGAGATTAGAGGGAGATGACACCGCCCCAGGGCTCGGTAACAGGCGGCCAGGCAACTCCAAACTCAGGTTCCTGGACTTTCAATCAGACACGCCATCAAACCGAGATATCAGCATAATTAGTGCAAATCAATAGCAGGGAATTCTCCTCGATTTAGCAATTTTAATGACAGATTTTTCACTTTTAAAACTTTTCATATAACAAATGAATAAAGATAAAAAGTCAATAATGCCTTACTTTTGATGAAATGCAGCGAGCAAACGCGATAATTCCCGATATTTTGGATCTTTAAATCTCCACGGCAAATGTCTGCTAAGCACTTCCGCTCTTTTTGCACCTTCAACTCCCTCTTGAATTTACCTTACTTTCTATCTTTTTTTTGGACTGAAAATTTAGGTCGCTGTGCTTCACGGTCACCCCGACTAGCACAGAAAATTTCAGCTCAATAATCGGCCGTTTTCCATGTTTTTAACGGGTGTGAAAGTGCGTGTTTTCCCATTCACTAACATGTACCGGAAGTGACATATGTCCTCCAGTTAAATTTTGTGGTCACGTGAGTGGGGATCTACGCTCCAGTGACCTTTCGTGAAATCACCCTATTACCTAGAGAGTCTCTCAAAGGGACCATTTACCAAGTACCGATTCATTCATTCCAATAGAAACCACATGGTTTGTAGGGATGTGCCACTTGTATTTTTTATCTCCACTTGTTTTGAGTAAGAGACTCCCCAAAAGAATGTGACCAAAGAATACGCTGACTTAGTCATAGCATCATAGTTACACAGTGTGGAAGCAGGCCCTTCAACCCAACGCCCACATCAACCAACATGTCTCATCTGCACTAGTCCCACTTGCCTGCGTTTGGCCCATATCCCTCTAAATCTGTCCTATCAATGTAGCTTTCTAATTGCTTCTTAAATATTGTGATAGTCCCAGCCTCAACTACCTCCTCCGGCAGCTTGCTCCATACACCCACCACCATTTATGTGAAAAAGTTACCCCTCAGATTCCTATAAAATCTTTCCACCTTCACTTTAAACTTATGCCCTCTGGTTCTCGACCACTACTCTGAGTAATGGCCGGTTCTCACGGTGCGACCTGACGCAAGATGTCACAAGAGTGAAGTGGTCGTGGTCCAGCACGAGTTCCGCACGATATAACGGGGGGTAGATAAAGAGTTCCCACGGTACTCGGCAATTCTGTCATTTGTGCGAGTGACTTGTCCGTCTCCCGATCTTTCCCGTTAATCGTGAATGAACATCGTGGACTGTAGTGTAGTTAATCACGTGGCACAAATGATGTCACTTTTTTTCACACACTATATAAATATCCTCCGTTCGTAGAATTGGCTCATTTGCAGACATGCCTATACAAAGTTGGTTCGAGTACAGGCTGGTTGTTATTTTCATTGACGCGCTGTATGCATTAGCTCAACATGTGCATCGAAAACGCTTGCGTGAAGGCAGAAGGGTGAGATTAATTAAAAAGAGAATTAAGAGGAAGTCTCACTGGGTTAAGCCCATGTTTCAAGGGAGACCTCAATTTGGACAATATGAGCAACTGCTTAATGTGCAGTGCGAAGAGGATAAAAGTGCATTCAAAAACTTTGTCAGAATTTCACCCGAGCTCTTTAATGAGTTAAAGAATAATTTGGGACCTCTGCTGAAGAAGACTGACACTGTAATGAGAAAGGCACTGGAACCAGGGTTGCGCATAGCAATCACCCTCCGCTACTTGGCCTCAGGCGATTCTTATAAAAGTCTGTCTTACAACTTTCTTGTCGCCACCAACAGCATCTGTGGTATTGTCCGAGAAACCTGTGAGGCGATCATCCAATTTTATTCAGCTGAAGTGATGGAATGCCCCAGTACACTAGATGAGTGGAAGAGAGTTGCACTGGGGTTTGAAAACAAGTGGAACTTTGCTCACACATGTGGGGCTTTGGATGGCAAGCATGTGGCAATTCGTAAACCACCCGGAGGTGGCTCAAATTATTTCAATTACAAGAAATTCCACTCAATTGTACTCATGGCGGTGGTTGATTATAACTACAACTTCCTGTATGTGGATGTGGGCACACCTGGAAGTGTTGGTGATGGCCGGATTTGGAAAGAAACCTGGCTTGGAAAGAAAATGGAAGGTGGAACAGCAGGCATGCCTGATCCAGAACCTCTGTCAGGAGAAGACAGCCCGGACATCCCATATGCGATGGTTGCTGATGAAGCCTTTGCACTACGGCCCTGGATTATGAAGCCATATCCACAGAGGAATCTAACTAGGGAACAGAGGATCTTCAATTACAGGCTGTCAAGGGCCAGGAGGGTAGTAGAAAATTCTTTTGGCATCTTGGCAAACAGATTTAGATGCTTGCTCAAGACAATGGAGCAGAGGCCCAAGAATGTGGAGAGTATAGTATATGCAGCATGTGTTCTGCACAACCTGATCCGAATGAGAGGTGCAGCTGCTGGATCAGCAACATCCATCCAGGACGGTGACATAGTGGACAGTGACACAGGGGAAGTAACACTAGGTGCTTGGAGAAGTGGTGCGAACAAGTTGAAAATGGTCTCACTGCAGCGTTTGAAAGGTAACTCGGGCACATCCAGTGTAAAAGAGCAAAGAGACCATCTCTGCGCTTACTACAATTCACAATTGGGGAGTGTGCCGTGGCAGGACAGCTATATTGATGGGTAGCCGACCACAGGAACACTACTGCATGTTATAAGCTGACTTCCTAGTGTTGTCCTCTGAAAAGTGCTTCCTATAAGATGATCGTCCGCAAAACCTGCCGTTTAGAACATTGCATTGTCCCTTTAAATGCCTGAGTTCACGCTTGTAGCGGAGGTTGATGGATATAATGTGTTTTAAATAATCTCGCGTGCCTCATTTGTTGTATTTCGTGTTTGCGAGGCCCTTTTACAGACAAATGTTTTGTGTGATGCATCTCCTCTCACTATGTGACAGAATGCGTCTTCTTATATTGTCAAATAGGAATAAAGACTTTGTATCACATTTACCGTGCTGATTGTCTTATTTCATTTTCTACCAAGAGGTGAAGAACACGTTTAAATAGCTGAACATTTCAGGGTCCTGCACACTCAAAAATGTAAATGAGTGAAAATGTGATTATATCACCTCCATTAAGGTATTTTGTGTTTCAGCATGAGAGGGATTATAACATTAGAGACATTCATCTTGTAGTGATGTATTAATGACGATTTGCAGCCATCAAGCTGATAGTAAAAAATAAATTTATTTAGCAGTGAGGTAAACAAGCAATGACAATCAAAATGCTGAGGTAAAAGCTTTATCACACTTCAGGATATAATAAAATGTGGAGCCACCAACATGAGCATCACATCACCACTCACATGAGCACCCGGGATACTCCGCAGCCTTCGTCTCCAGCAGGTTGCGCTTTCTCTCCCTATTTCTATAATCCTCTCTGGATTTGTCATAGAGAATCTCATTGCATTGGTACCACTCCACCAGTTCCCCCTCTTGTTCCCTGTTGAAGTTATATGGCCTTACCTTCTGCCATCTTCCCTTTATGTTATTGTCTGCTGAGGCTATTGGGGAGGCAACAGCTACTGGGGAGGCAATCTCAAATCCACCTTGATCACCCTCTCCCTGCTCCAAGGAGCCCACAGGCAGTGGTATCTCTGGCATCTCCTCTTGCCTCTCCATCTGTCTCTCTTGCTGAGTCTCCTCCTCATTTACCTGCATGGCTAAAAACTTTCTGACTTTCTTTGACCCCTTTCTTTGCGCTTTTCTGAGAGGCATCTCTGCAAGTCTTACTGTGAAAAAGATTCTCAAACAATGACAATTAGGTGGGACGTCCTCGATGGACACATGGTCCATTGGCGATATTGAGACCACCTTTTTTACTCACCTTATGTCCCCTCTGTCAAGCTTCCGGGTTTACCGTTCGCAGGAGTTCCCACGGTACCCGCAAGAGTCATTACGGATATCGCACGGATATCGCACTGGCATCTGCGTTCATACAATGTTGCAACGTTGCTCAAGTCACTCTTGGAGAAATTCAAAATTTTTTGAATTTTCTCCCGACCGTACAAAGTTACACAACTACCTGCCGTTAGCGCCACGGAGGTCCTCGGTGGTCCACGAATGCCGTACTGCTATCGCAGAAGGTTCTCACGATCTTAAACTCTTGTTAAGTCTTGCTTCAGGTCGCACCGTGAGAAAGCCCTTTAAGAGACTCTGCATGTCTATTTCTTACATTTCCTGCCAGCAGAGTTCTTTGGTGAGACTTAGTGTACTGAGATGAGAGGGATTTTAACCCAGTTTGTCAAGGAGAGGATTCCATAGGATTGATTTTCTTCACGCATGCTCCCCATCATTCTTGCCCAACACTTACCCTCCAATACTTAACCCCTTTGATTATAATAGTGAGCATTTTCAGGTGCGGTGGAAGGTCTATGCTATACCAGATCCATCAACATGCTGGACAGGTAGATTAGTCTAATTTAGAGATACAACGTGTTTGAGTCCGCGCTGACCAATGAGCACCCATACCCTATCCTTCACACTAGGGGCAATTTACAGAAGTCAATTAACCTACAAACCTGCATGTCTTTGGAATGTGGGAGGAAACCAGAGCACCTGGAGAAAACCCAGGCAGTCACAGGGAGAACATACAAACTCCATACAGTCAGCACCTGTAGTCAGGATCGAACCCGGGTCTCTTGTGCTGTTCGAAAGCAACTCTACCTCTGTTCCTCCTGGATTTTGAGATAAAATTGCCCTTGCCGATATTATCATTGGCAGCCGCCATTATTGTCTAGGATTTGATATGTTCTGTCACCTGTCATAAAGAATTCAGCCTTATTAATGATAATGAACCGGACAACTGTTAGTAATAGGAGAGCGATGTAGGGCAGAGTTTAAACCTGCAATACAATCTTCTCTTACCTTGCTAAACAAACACGAGTTACAAGTATTTGAAGATAGACACAAAACGCTGGAGTAACTCAGCGGGTGAGGCAGCATCTCTGGAGAGAAAGAATGGGCAACGTTTCGGGTCGAGGCCCTTCTTCAGACCCGAAGCGTCGCCCATTCCTTCTCTCCAGAGATGCTGACTCACCCGCTGAGTTACTCCAGCACTTTGAGTCTACCTTAGATTTAAACCAGCATCTGCAGTTCTTTCAGACACATTACAAGTATTTGAAACAGTTGTTGGAGATCTAGAAAAGAAAAGAAATGGGCACTTGTGAAACAAGAAGACCCGCTGGTACAAGATCTCATCAAGTCTGGAGGGGGGAGTGGGTGGAGATGGGAATGTTGAAATGAAGCAGTAATGAGTCGTGAGAACGGTGATCAAAATAATTATAAAAATCATTTGAGAAAACTTCCTCTGCAGCAGAAAATCAGATATAATTGTCTTTCAATTCTCCAACTGATTAGTTCTGAATGAGCTAATTAAAACCCTTCAGATATAAGTCATTATCATAGCTGGGTTAACTTGATGTGCACCTAGTACTTGGTGATGTGAAAAGAAGTTGGGCTTTTCAATAGATCTGGATTCAAGAATCCCAGTGTGAACAATTGGCGATGACATCCATAAAATGAATAAGGGATATTACATAACAAGGAGTTGTCTAATTGATTGTTTCTCTGTCAGTTATAATAAGAAGGATCAAGTAGGCATTCTGTTTCCTTGTTTCTAATGCCAAATCTAATATGTGTACTAAAGATATCCATTGTGTTTGTTCTGAGGAAAATTAAATATATTGTTTTCTCTTTCTCATGCAGGAAACTTGAGATTTACTAAAGAGAGCTGCACTGCATATATGTTTTAGTTTTAGTTTTAGAAATACAGCGTGGAAACAGGTCCTTCAGCCCACCGAGTCCACACTGACCAACGATCGCCTGTACACTAGTTCTATCTGACACACCAGGGACAATTTACAGAAGCCAATTGACCTACAAACTTGCATGTCTTTGAAATGTACGAGGAAACTGGAGCACCTGGAGAAAACCTACAGGGAAAACGTACAAACTACGTGCAGACACCACCTGTAGTCAGGGTCGTGCCTGGGTCTCTGGTGCTGTAAGGCAACCACTCTACTACTGTGCTGCCAAATTTGTGTGTCATCCTGACGTGTTTGATTTTAAATAAAGCAGAAAATATTGAACATGACGTTACGGAAATTTATGGCACACAATGAGGCCATTCAGTCCATCATATCCAGACAGACAAAAAGGATTATTTTGATTATCCCCATCATCTTAGCATCTAGGCAATAGCCTTATAGGTTACAGCACTTCAACTCTTCATTCAATTATATCTATTCCCATGGCCCTCCGAACCAATGATCTCCAGACCCTCACTATTCTTTTGGTGAGAATATTTTTGCTCATCTTCCAATAAACTTTAATAAAAAAAAAATTTTTAGATCGACAAACATCATGCTATTTACCAAACTCAAAATGAGAACTGATTGCCAAAAGGAATGGCACCTTAAAGCTCTCAGCTTGTCTGTGAGTAAGTTTGCGTGTTTGTTTGTGCTCGTGCTTTTCATGGCCTGAACTACGGTAAAATGATACACAATAACGCTACGATGTTTGGACCAACTTACTCACCGTTGTCCTGTGGTGTGGTGTATCAAATTTCGTTCAGATTGATGTCATATTTTACAAGTTATTCACATTTTTAACTTTACAAAATCCAGATTTGAGGAAATTTATTCCCTCTGCACTGGCATTTACAGCTATGACATCACAATGGGATTGTAGCCCTGCCCGCTACAATGTTGCAATCCCAGGACACTGAATCCTGCCAGCCCTACCAAGTGCAATTGCATTTTTTTAAAGTTGAAAATGAGGGAGGTTGAATAAGGGGAAATGAGCAGCCCCTGCGCAGTTGGGGGCTATGGATGAGTGGTGGAATATTGCCTTGGGGAACGGGTTGCGTAGGGGGACCAGGCCTCTCGTGGGGGCTATGAGTGAGTGATCGAATATTGCGTTGGGGGAACGGCTTGCATTGAGGGACCGTGTGACAGGGTCCCACTTGGGGGGGGGGGGGGGGGGGGGTGTGTGTGTGTGTGTGTGTGTGTGTGTGTTGCCCTGGATATCACGCTATTGACCAAACTCAAAATGAGAACTCATTGCCAAAAGGAATGGCACCTTCAAGTATATATCTATCTATATATTACTCAAGCTCTCAGCTTGTCTGTGAGTGAGTTTGCATGTTTGTTTGTGCTCGTGCTTTTCATGGCCTGAACAATGGCAAAATGGTACACAATAACGCTACGATGTTTGGACCACCTTACTCACCATTGTCCTGTGGTGTGGTGTATCAAGTTTCGTTCAGACTGATGGTAAATTGTACAAGTTATTCACATTTAAAACTTTCAAAAAGTTACTTTTCACAACTTCTCTGTGAATAATCCAAACCCAATTGTTGGCCCTGCCTGCAACAATGTTGCAATCACAGGATACTGAGTCCTGGCAGCAAGTAATATCCGATTGAATAAGGGGAAATGAGCCGCTCCTGCATAGTTGAGGGCTATGGGTGAGTGGTGGAAGGTTGCGTTGGGGGAATGGGTGAGTGGTGGAATAGGCTTCCCGTAGGAGGCATGGGTGAGTGGTGGAATATTGCGTTGGGGGAACGGGTTGCGTTGGGGGACCAGTTCTCCCATGTAACAGGGACCCAACGACTAGTATTTTAATAAAAATCATCAGGGAGGTTAAGATATTAAAGATGGTAGCTGCCTTTGTTTATAAATCAGTAGTATCATAGGTGATAGACACAAAGTGATGGAGTAACTCAGTGGGTCAGGCAGCATTTCTGGAAAAAATGGGTGGGTGACATTTCGGGTCAGAACCCTTCTTCAGACTGAAGTTGTCTTAAATTTAAACTACAAAGTTTAATGAAATGGAAAAAAACACTTTAATTGTCTCCTATGACACTGTTTGATTTATTATCAACGGTATTTATCATTCCTAATATCTTAGTCACACTAATCATTTTATAAAATGAATATATATATATATGTGTGTGTAAATGTATATATACTTTGTTTTAAAAAAGCAATTTTCTTTAGCAATCAGTTCTCATTTTAAAGAAACGAGAAACTGCAGATATTGGTTGACAAAAAAAGACACAAAGTGCTGGAGTAACTCAGCGGGTCAGACAGTAGTCCCGGTGAACGTGGAGTGGTGACATTTTGGGTTGGGGCACTTCTTCAGACTGATTGTAGTGAGGGGTGGGGGGTGGGGGGGAAGCGAGGAGGGGCAGGGCAAAGTGTGACAGGTACTAGATGAATACGGGGGGGGGGGGAGGGGTTGGTAGGCAGATGGTGGGATAAAGTTCTCATTTTGAACTAGGTTGATAGTGTGATATGTATAGAGGGAAGAGGAGGAGGGACATCCTCTCTGATCCAACTATTTTGTCACTCACTTTGTACCTGGAACTTTGACAGTTTCCAAAAGTTTGCTTGCACATTACATGACCAACACCCGTCTTAAGGCTGCATACACCTTATTTCCAAAGCAAATTAAACATGGAAATCCCTGAACCAGTGAAATAGCAATGTCAAAACATCAAAGTCATTGGGTATTTTTAATGCAGAGATTGTTAGGTTCTTGAGGGCATCAAACGTTACAGGGAGGAGGCAGGAGAATAGGATTGAGATGGAAAAATAGATCAGCCATGATCAAACAATGGAGCAGACTCGATGGGCTGAATGGCCTAATTCTGCTCCTATGTCTTATAATTCCATACAATAATGAACACAGAATCTAATGATAAAATGAATCGTAAGGAAACAATTGCTTCATGTTTGGCCAAATTACCGTAATTGCAGAGAATTATAAACGCAGTCAGCCCGCTGAAGAAGGGCCTCGACCTGAAACGTCACCCATTCCTTCTCTCCAGAGATGCTGCCTGTCCCTCTGAATTATTCCAGCTTTTTGTGTCTATCTTCAGTGCAAACCAACCTTCTCCACCCAGATCTTATCAATGCTTCACACTGCCTCAGGAAAGTAGCCAACATAATTAAGGGCCGAATGGCCTAATTCTGCTCCTGTGTCTTATGATCCAAGTACAAACCAGGAGGAACTGCAGATGCTGGTTTACAAACAAAGCAAAAACCTTTTGACATTTTTTATATTCTGAAACACACTGCCAGGGTTGGTGGAGAAAGCAGATAAGATAATGGTGATCAAGAGGCTTTTAGATAGGCACATGGATATAGAGGGAAATGGATCGTGTGCAGGATATGAGATTAGTTTGAAAAAAAGACAGAAAGTGTTGGAGTAACTCGGAGAGTCAGGCAGCAACCTGAGAACATGGATAGGTGATGTTTCGGGTTGTGACCCTGGCATGTCTACAAATAACCATGTGATGTATCTAAAAAATGCATACTTCAAGGGATTGACAAGAACTGAAAGTCAAGTTCCGTCATTTATTGTAATGGACGACGTAAATGCCAAATTACATTAATCGCAAAGCTTATAATTTCCACAACAAGTAAGAACAAGAGGACTGGAGTTGAGAGCCAAATGGGTTGCTGATTTTGCATGCCACCGCGCTGGACGCAAAGAGCCGCAGATTCCTCCAGCTTTGCCTCACCACATGGGGGCAGCTGATTGGGATTTGCACTTGTCGCTCGCCTCACTTCCCCGGCTTCTGGCTTCTTCCCGGAGTATCGCTGCCCTGCCTCGTTCTGTTATGTATTCCTTTTGTGCACTGATTTGATTCATCTCAATTATTTGAGACTCGCAGAGGATTAGAATCCACTATGGTCACTCTAACTTTAATCAAGAAGCAGGCAACTGAGTGGAGAGAACAGCTTAGCTGGGGGTCGCTCTTTGTAGTGGTTCCGCCTGCTTTGTAGAAAGTGTACAGTAGCTGGCGGGAGTACTGCGCTCCCTGTAAATTTGCCCAGTCAACGATTCTTTGATTTGGACCAAACAGCGAGCGGCGATGGATATTTAATTCTCCGCTTAACCCCTTCGTTGCTGAACATTTGTATCGTGACGGCGAGAGCGAGCGAAAGTGTTATTGATTTCCCCAGTTCGTCCGATCGTCAAGCGATGAGCAAACCTCTACTTAGCCAGACCCCTGGCAGAAACACTCGCAAAAGGACGCGAAAATAACTTAGGAACGGATGCTCAAGAAGTAAACAATGTACCTTGGAAGCATGAGACCATCTGCACAGTCATTGATGACGGAGAGAATGGGAATTCGAAGTGTGACCAGGTTTTGTGCTACTCACTCGAGTTTAATTAACATGATTATTATATCCACTGGCAAAGTGGACATTGAAGTAAAAGAGATAGGTTATGGGGATCATGAGCTGTGGACGGACAGATTGTTTTCTCAACTCATGCCGTTGGGGTCTTGCTCCAAAAATTCGAACAATGACAGAAAGAAGCAGCAGTACATTCTGAAAGTAAGTCTGCTTTACACGCTTGCCAATCAATGTGGGCTACGTGTAATCAGATGGTTTCACCTCTGGTTGAGTCTCTTACACATTTCACGCGACTGATATGAGACTGGCACAAAGGGGGGATGTCCGGAGAGGAATTCCCATTCCCGCTGTCCACTGTTCGCCGACTGAACGTGGGATGACGGATGCGGCTTCTCATACCGAGGAAGATTTGGGAAAAATGAGTCAAATCAAGTCTCAGCACAAAAGCCTTGTGTGATCGTGCAGGCTGTTACGTTTTAGGGAGGGCACGTGGAATAAGGCATTAAGCCTTTCCGACAAGTGCAAATCCGGGCTAACTGCCCCCATGTGGTGACACAGGGCTGTGGGAATCCGATCGGTTTCAGCTTCAGAATCAGTGGAAACGTACACTTCACAGCCCGATGGCATTTTGGGCGGCACGGCGGTAGAGTTGCTGCCTTACGGAGCCAGAGACTCGGGTTCGATCCTGACTACGGGTGCTGTCTGTATGGAGTTTGTACATTCCCCACGTGACCTGCGTGGCTTTTCTCCGGGTGCTCCGGTTTCCTCCCACACTCCAAAGACGTATAGGTATGCAGGTTAATTAGCTTTGGTGAAATAAATTGTCCCTAGCGTGTGGGATAGTGCCAGTGTACGGTGATCACTGGTCGGTGCAGACTCGGTGGGCCGAAGGGCCTGTTTCTCCACTGAATCTCTAAAATAAATCTCTAAACTGGGCTGGGCATTCATATTGGTGGCAGCATAGTGTACATTAATATGGATCATAGAGTGGAAGATCAGAGATGATAGGTGAATGAAACACTTAACATGTTCTATTGTCAAGCTAATCATTGTGTTTGAATACCATGAATGACAACCTTTCCAAACAGATACTTATATCAGTGGGGCAATAGAAAAATTGGTCATTTGGCTTCTTGAACTTGATCTACCATCAGCATACACCATGGTTCATCTGTGTAGGAAGGAACTGCAGATGCTGGTTGATACTGAAGATAGACACAAAATGCTGGAGTAACTCAGCAGGTCAGGCAGCATCTCTGGAGAAACGTTTAGGCGACGTTTCGGGTTGGAAGACTTCTTACTGAAAGTAGAGGTCGATCTGTATCTTAACTCCTTGCTTCTGAAAGTTTTTAGGGCCCTTACTGATCTAAAATATGTTAGATACTGTTGAAAAAATCCCACAAAATGCCCGAGTAACTCTGCAGGTCAGACAGCAACCGTGGAGGACGTTGCAGGTGATGTTTCAGGTTGAGACCCTTCTTCAGATTGTTTGTACAGAGGAGGGAGAAAAGTGGGAAAGTGGTGGAGCTGGACAAAGCCTGGCAAGTGATAGGTGGATACAGGTGAAAGGGGGTGACGGGCTGATAGGCAGATCGGTGGACAAAGGTTAGTGATATAATGGAGACAAAATGGTGTAAGATAAGGAGAGAAGAGGAGTGGAATGTGAAGCCAGAGAAAGAGATATAGGTGGGAGGGGAAAGGGAGGGAGGCAGGATAGAGGGAGAAATGGAAGCTGGGTCTCTGGGCCTATGTGATCATCGGCATGTTCATCTTTGATAGACCCGGCAGATCACGGCGGATCACGGAGGAAGCCGCTGAGCCGGTCCCCTGCCCGCTGGACCCGGCCGACTGGCGGCCTGGGAGGGGGAGCCCACGTGCCAGACCCTGCTCGTCCCCTGAGGACCAGAGACCGGGAGGATGGAGCAAGGTGACGACGATAAATGCGATGGGCGAGGAGCGAGGCTGGTAGGAGAGGAGAGGGAACCAGGCTCTGGCCTACCGCGCCCTCGAGGTCAGCTGCGGGAGGTGTCCCCGGGGAATAAAGGTGGACGGGCGAGGAGAGGGACATGGTGTCCAAGGAAGGCGATGGCTGGAGGCCCCCGCAACAGCCTGGGACTTGCCTGGAACAGGTACCGCTCATAAGAACCGCAGTGTGGACTTTGAACATGTGGCAAAAACATGGCTTCTCTTGCATGCGGGCTCACTGGACTATTTCTGTACACTTGATAATCGAGGATTGGGGGTATGGCAATATTCTACTGGACAGTTTGTAAGATAAAGAATTTCACTGTGTTAGCACTTTGCACATGTGACAATAAAAAGCACCGTTGAACCATTGCAACAAAGAGGAAGTTCGGGGAATCAGGAAAAAGTTAAAACCAAACTAATAGCTGCAAATTGGCTAAAGCTTTGATCTTTCAACATGTCCGTGGTACAGAGGAAGAAAAAAGAGAATGAAAACCACTTGGGAAAGACAGAAAGGTAAAGGGGAGGGATTTGCTTTTCCATTTCACTCTTCAAATATCTTTGAAAGCATGATGCAGTCAATGATGCACCTTTGAAGTGGCAAATGTACTGTCGGAATACAGCAGATAATCTGTCTGCTAAAAGCTACAGTAAATTTAACAGTCCCAGCAATCCATCTATCGCAGTGACAGTACTTTCCAGAACTTATAGAGAATCAATTTAATCTGAGATTTATTGCGCTAAGGTCCTTCAACACGTACACACCATTGAAGGGATCTATAAAAGAGGGGGTGTCTATAAAAGGCAGCCAGCATCACCAGAGACCCACACCACCTTGGCAACGCTCTCATTTCACTCCTGCCATAGGGAAGAAGGTGTAGGAGGCGGATACCTGTAACGTCTAGGTTCAACTTCTTCCATATAAACATCAGGCTATTATACACTACACCTTCCAACTAAAATGCGAACTATGAACTGCTTGGGTTGCACTCTGAGATTTGTTTTTGTTTTCGCACGATATTGAGTTTTTTGATTTATTGAAATCCTCGGTTTCCTCCCACATTCCAAAGACGTACATGTTTGTAGGTTAATTGGCTTGGTGCAACTGTCCCTAATGTGTGTAGGGCAGTGTTAATGTGTAGGGATCGCTGGTCAGTGCAGACTCGGTGGGCCGAAGGGCCTGTTACCGTGGTGTATAACTAAACTAAACTAAACTAATCCTGTCATCTTATACACTGCCTTAAGAAGCTGAAGAAGGGTTCTGACCCAAAACGTCACCTGTTCTTTTTCTCCAGAGATGCTGCCTGACCCGCTGAGTTACTCCAGCACTTTGCATCTGTCTTCAGGGTAAACCAGCATCTGCAGTTCCTTCCTACACAACTTTGTTGGGTTGACGCTGATGCTGTAATGATATGGAGCAGCTTTGAAAGAAGCACAGCCAATTCTGCAACACGTCTTCAATCACTCCAGCCCTGATATTGCCTGTTCCCGAGTACGTTGCTCTATCCAACTATTTCATGAATCAAGCTGGCTGAAGACTAGCTTCTGGGGATCTCACAGGGGGACTTAAAATGGATCATGCGCCTGGGAACATATGGAGCGGAGGAAGTGTTTGCAATCATTAATCAACTAATATATCTCCGCACTCTCAAATCCCCTTTCCAAATGATCACACCCCACACCATCGTTAATGACTTCCTTTTGTGGCTCGTGGATCTGACGCTGGTCTGCCACCTCCCGCTCCAGTCTCCATCCTGAGGACGTTTCCTAAGAGTATGGAAGGGGGAGGCTTCCAGTCAAGCTGAAAGGGCAGGTGTAATGCAAGTGTGGGATATTAGGAATCTGGGCTCACAGCCACGTGGCTAAGCAGAGTACTAATGTCTGGCGCAGGGAGCTTTTCAAGAGCCGACACACAGTAGTCTTCCCAAGCCAAAAATAAAGATCAACTGTGCCTTTGTTTAACTGTGATAGAGGATATAACTGGATTAGCATGATATTTTCTGTACAATCGGACAAGGCTTGAACTCCATTTACTATTCACAAGTAAATCCTAAGGGAAGCTGCCTTGCGCTTGTGATTAAAGGATCGTATTGTATTTTAATGGCTGGAGAAGTAGTATCAATGGCCAGGAAACATCATTTAGGACCCAGCGAAGAGGAGTGGGCCATTCGGTCCCTCCAGCCTATTTCTGCGGTCACTGAGGCAAAGGCCAACTTGAAGAAAACCTGGGGGCTTCCACGAAACCGGAATTCTGCTTCGGGATTTTCAGGAGGTTTTGCTTTCCAGGAATTGGCTGTTGTTTTGCTGAGAGAGAGAGAGAGAGGAAATTGCTGCCTCCAGCCTAAGGAAGCTGAAGCCCCATAAGTTGCTCACTTTAGGATCATCCAAGCAAAGGTACGATACTAACAATATTTCTAATTATTGGCTTAAGAAATGTGATATGCAAGGCTGCTATTTGTGGTAAGCCCGAATAGATGAAGCCGTTAAGAGTCAACCTCTTACAGGTAGAGTTGTTGCCTTACAGCGGCAGAGACCCGGGTTCGATCCTGACCATGGGTGCTCTCTGGATGGTGTTTGTATGTTCTCCCTGTGACCGCATGGGTTTTCTCCAGGTGCTCCAGTTTCCTTCCACATCCCAATGACGTGCGGGTTTGTAGATGAATTGGCCCTCTGTACATTGCCTCTAGTTTGTAGGGAGTGGATGACAAAGTGGGATAACATAGAACTAGTGTGAACATTGATGGATTGTTGACGTTGACTCGATGGGCCAAAGGGTCCGTTTTCATGCTGTATCTCAGAACTAAACTAAGCTAAATTGAACTCTTGGCTTGGTCTGGTGAAACTAGTGCAACTGATTTCCTTCAGTGAAGGATATGTGTAAAAAAGATGTGTGGCACTGTGGGCCAGAGAAATGAGATGAAAACCCATATGGTTGCTAATCTAGTAACACAACCATTGTACTAGACTTTAGACTAGAGATACAGCGCAGAAACAGGCCCTTCAGCCCACCAAATCCGGGCCGTCTAGTGATCCCCATACACTAGCACTATCTTACATACACAATATGGGCAATTTATAATTTTACTGAAACCAATTAACCTGCAAACCGGTACATCTTTGGAGTGTGGGAGGAAACCAGAGCAGCGGGAGAAAACCCACCCGAGAGAACGTACAAAGTCGGGATTGAACCTGGGACTCTGGAGCTGTAAGGCAGCAACTCTGCCGCTGCATCACCGTGCCGTTCTACTACTAATACCCCAGTCATTGTTGTTTGTTCACCAAGCCTATCGGCGGGACTTTGTGGAGCTAATACTTCTCCAGTGCATTGAGATGCTTGTTGAAGGTTCTGGGAAAATAACTAGACTCTTTGACCAGTTCTTCCAAGATGCTGTGCAGGTCTTGGCAAGACATTCCAGGATTTACTGAGCAGGGATAGCGCGGGAAAATTTACAGACAGCAAGGGAGAAGGCCACCATTCACTGCATTCTACTTCAAAGATTATTAGGTTATTTTGCATACGCAAAGAGGGGCAGGGCAAGACAGATCTTAGTGAGTTATGCATCCAATTTTAGAAATACAGGAAGGACAATGTAAGTAAAACTCAGTAATGTTTTATTCAGCTACGCATTGCAGAGAATTACAGAGAATTATGGATGCAGCCCACTCCATCACACAGACCAGACTCCCGACCATTGACTCAATCTGCACTTCACGCTGCCTCGGAAAGCTGCCCACATAATCAAGAGGACACAAAGTGCTGGAGTAACTCAGCGGGCAAGGCAGCATCTGGAGAACATGGAAGGGTCTTGACCCGAAATGTCACCCATTTCTTCGCTCCAGAGATGCTGCCTGTCCCGCTGAGTTACTCCAGCATTTTGTGTCTATCTATATATTGGGTCGATACCCTTCTTCAGACATAATCAAGGATCATTTTTCACTCCGTCCATTCCCTCTTCTCCCCGCTACCATCAGAAAGAAGAAACAAAAGCTTAAAGCAACTACCACCATTCTCAGGAATAGTTTCATCCCTCTATTATGAGACTTATGATGGGTCCTGCCATAAGCTAGGTCATAGCCCAACCTACCTCATTGCAAGAAATTTCTCAGGAAATGCAATGCTACAATGCTGAAAATCTACATCTGCATTCTGGTAATTTTCTCTTCAATCTGCCTGTTATACTTGTGTACGGCTTGGTTGTATTGATGTATAGTATTATCTGATTTGATCAGTACTGGTGTCAGAGGTTTCGGGGAGAAGGCAGGTGAATGGGGTTGAGAGGGAAAGATAGATCAGCCATGATTAAATGGTGGAGTAGACTTGATGGGCCGAATGGCCTAATTCTGCTCCTCATCCTTATGATCTTAAGAAAAAAGCTAGGAAGTCATGGACAAAATTGAAAATTAAGGTGAGAATTTTAACTTTGAGTTGTTGTTGGAACAAATTCAAGCTGAATACGAAAGAATGAATTGAACAATCAGTCAGCACAGTGGTAGAGTTGCTGCATTACAGCGCCAGAGACCCAGGTTCGATCTTGACTATGGGTGCAGTCTGTACGGATTGTACGTTCTCCCTGTGATCCCGTCAGTTTTCTCCAGGTGCTCTGGTTTCATCCCACACTCCAAAGACACACAGCTTTGTCGGCTAATTGACTTCAGTAAATTGTGAATTGTCCCTAATGTGTAGGATTGTGCTAGAGCACCGGTGATCATTGGTCGGCACTTACTCAGTGGAACGAACGGCCTGTTTCCACACTGTATCTCTAAAGTCTAATTCAACTAGAGATATGAGTTTGAATCCTTTCATAGCAGCTGGGGATGTTAAATTCAAACCAATCATGAATGAATAAGTAAAGTCAAAATGACACTAACAGATTGCCTTAAAAGTCCTATCTGGTTCATTTACATCTTTCTGAGAAGAAGTCTGTTGCTGTTACTTCGTTTGGCTCATGTTTGACTCCAAGCCCATCAATGTTAGCTCTTAATTGCTTCTTTGATTCAAGGAGAATTAGGAATGGACTATAAATGTTAATATTGCGAACTACGGTCACAATAAATATATTGGGAATAGTTCTAGTGAACGCTCCAAATGCCAATCCAATTGTAAAAATGCTGGCTCAATATACAATATATCTATAGTTCTAATGTAACCGTTGTGGATTAGAGGACATAGGGCAGCACAGTGTCGCAGTGGTAGAGTTGCTGTATTACAGCGCCAGAGACATTGGTTCAATCCTGACAAGGGGTGCTGTCTGTATAGAGTTTGCATGTTCTCCCTGTGACCGTGTGGGTTTTCTCCGGGTGCTCCGATCTCTTCCCGCACTTCAAAAATGTGCAGGTGTGTAGGTTAAATGGCTTCTGTAAATTGTCCCTAGTGTGTAGGATAGTGCTAATGTATTTGGTGATCGCTGATCTGTGTGAACTCAGCGGGCCGAAGGGCCTGTTTCTGCGCTGCATCTCTAAAGTCTAAAGTCGTAGGTTATGGTGAGAGGGGCAAGATAGGAGCTTGAGCAACTTTTTCAAGATTAGTTTAGTTTTAGTTTAGATACGTTTAGTTTAATATTGTCACGTCTACCGAGATTTAAATGTTCTAATATTAGGGAGGTTCCCATACTGGAGATTTCAGTGGGTGGTGTGTGTATGGAACGAGCTGCCAGAGGAGGTAGTTGAAATAGTTGCAATAACAACATTTGAAATACCAGCGATCACCCCACACATTAGCACTATCCTACACACTGGGGACAAACTCCAATTTTACTTCAGAGTCACGTGAGTGACTATGTGAAGAACCCCGCCAGGACGCATGCGTGTCATATCGCTTTCACGCTTGTGAAACGACAGGCGGGGTGGAGCGTTCCCCCGCAGCGGTAAGTTTGAAACCGCGACCTGCAGGTAAGTGATTTACTCTGCGGTAGTTTTTGTCCCCGCGCTGTTTTTACACAGGGGGGGAAGCTGGACAAAATAGTGTCCACAAGTGCTGCGAGTGAAGCTGGCTGGGGAGGACCGTGAAGTTGCGGGAGCCAGCAGCAGCTGAAGGCACAAGCCCCGTAAGGGATCAGCTGTGCCGACTTTTGGTCCCGCGCCGGCCAGAACACCACGGCCGGGCGGGAGACTATTCAGAATGGGGCCGTCGACTTTTGACAAGTCGAAAACGGCAGGAGGTGGGGTGGAACGACGTTCCCCCGTAGCGACAATTTAAACAGGACCTGCAGGTAAGAGCTGCGGTCTTTTTGTGTTTTCCTATGCTGATTACAGGTGGAGAAACCAACGGGCTGCGACAAAGCTGGTGGACTAGCAGCGGCCAGCGGCACTTGAATCACCTATAATGGGATCAGCTGTGCCCGATGTCGCCTCCGCACCGGCCAGATCCACTCCACGGCCGGGCGGTAAGGCAAGACAAAAAAAAAACCCATCAAAGTCGTGGACTCAGAGGAGTCCGACTTTGAGCAGCCGCGGGCGGCCAGCGACCGTGAGCGCTGGAGCCGGATGGAGCGGTGTGTGGAGCATTTGCTCCAACATGACAGGCTCCGGGAGATGGAGTCGAGTCACTGTGGGCTCTATGGCAAACCCACAGCAGTACCTCTTGAAGGGCTGCACAGTGCTTCTACCTCATCAGAGGGGAGCACTGCGGGTCAGTTCTGGGCTGATCTGGAAGAGGGGTTCGCAGAAGAAAAGTCAAGTGTGCAGGGGGTGCAGGAACAAGAACACCTACTGGACATGGTGTCCAACTTCATACAGCCAGACCAGACTGGCCAAAACCTGGAGCAAAGGCTAGCTGCCAGTATAGACTATATGTCTCTAAACCAGCTACAAGAACAGGCTGTACTGGACACCACATCAAGACACCGATACTACTATTTGGAGGCAACCTATCGAAGCAAGTCAAAGAGTTCGATGAGGAAGCAAAAACCCTGGGACTTATAAAAGGGACTCCATCAAAAACCCACTACAGCCATAGACAGCACCCCTATGCACCCACCAGTAGAGCAAGACCGACTGGTGAAAGCTCGAAGGCCCGGCACACAAAACATGTCTTTTTTAGGACATGGCCCAGGCTGGCCTTCCTGGAAAATACGCGGACCTCCAACGTCAACCAAACCACAAATCTAGACACCAGCGCATCAACATCAGCGAAGAACTTACAAAAAGAAGTAAACCTGCCACTGGTAACTATGGAGGTAGGTGGGTCTGGTTCCCTACAAAATACAGGGAGCATGGAGGTTGGGGGGGAGAATACACTCCTTTCTGAATGCATGGAGCAAAGGTGTAATTGAAAAAACCCAACACGAAACACTAGAATTCGTGTCCAATATATTTACCAAAAACAAAAAGATGATGGTTGTCGCATCATCATAGATCTGACCAAATTGAATACATTTGTACAATATATTCATTTCAAAATGGAAACCTTTGTTACTGCTAAACAATTAATTTCCAAAGGTTACTTCATGGCCAGCATCGATTTAAAAGATGCTTACTATTCAGTGCCTATACGAGGTGACCACAGATGTTACTTAAAATTCAACTGGATGGGACAGCTCTGGCAGTATACAGCACTACCAAATGGATTATCATCAGCCCCAGGCTGTTCACAAAAATTTTGGAACCAGCCCTAGCGTTTCTACGGAAACAAAAACACATGGTCATGGCATATCTAGATGACATACTTATTGTGGGCAAAACTTTGTAATTGGCCAAACAAACTGTAACAGCCACAAAACAGTTATTTGAAACTGGGGTTTATTATCCATCCAGTTAAATCTAAATTAACGCCTTCCACTACTATGGACTATTTGGGGTTCACAATTGACTCAGTTCACATGTCGGTGACTTTGCCAAAGGGAAAGGCTATAGACTTAATAGAGGCTTGCAATAACCTCATTGACATCAGTAACCGTCCATCAGATTGGTAGCAAAAATAATTGACAAAATGGTGGCTGCTTTTCCAGCCACACAATTTGGACCTTTACATTACCAAAATTTACAGAGAGCAAAAATACAAGCACTCAAAATCAATGCTGGTCATTTTGACAGACCAATTCAGCTACCAATCAAAGCTATAATGGAACCAAAATGGTGGATAGATAACATTTGGCTTTGTTTCAATCCAATCATTGTCAGTAACCCTTCTATGGTGCTACAAACTGATGCCAGTGCACTTGGGTGGGGAGCCACCAATACCATCACCAGCTGTGGATGTAGATGGACTGCTCAGGAGGCATCATTATTACTAACACTGGGCATAAACTACCTGGAAATGTTGGGTGCATTCTATGGCCTAAAGTCATATTGTACTGGGTCATATCACCAGCATGTTAGACTACAGATTGACAATACCACCGTGGTAGCATATATCAACCACATGGGTGGAAACAAATCGACATCATGTGACAATCTGGCTAATACAATTTGGCAGTGGTGTATCCAGAGAGATATTTGGATATCAGCTACTTGCCTACCAGGTAAACTAAATTTAGTGGCAGACACCAGGTCATGCAAATTTAATGAAAACACCGAATGGATGTTGAATAAAAAGTATTTGCTGATATTACAGCACGATATGGAACACCAGATATCGATCTATTCGCATCCAGGCTTAATCACCAGTTATCAAGTTATGTTTCATGGGAACCAGACCCTGGGGCAGCGGCGACAGATGCATTTTCGCTGCATTGGGGGGAAATTGTTTATTTATGCATTCCCTCCTTTCTGCCTCATCAGTCGGGTATTAAGGAAAATACAGCAGGACTCTGCGTCTGGTATTTTGGTAGTACCCGATTGGCCTACTCAACCATGGTTCCCAGTGATAATGAACATGGTATTAGAACCATGTATCACCATCCCGAATAGACCAGACTTGTTGGTTCATCCCGTAACAAGGGATAGCCACCCATGCCATAACTATTTGAATTGATTAATTTGTAGAGTTTAAAAATACCTCTACTACAGCTGGGACTGACGGACCGAACAGTGAACATGATTTCGGCGGCCCAAAGACAGTCCACCAAAAAAACCCAAAAAAACCCAAAAAAAACAAACAGTATCTGGTCTATATCAGGAAGTGGGAGATGTATTGTAACAAAAACAGCATCACCTACAGAGATATGAACACCCCGTCTGTTCTGGAATACCTGGCAGGCCTCCATTATGATGAGGGGCTCAGTTATAGTGCCATCAACTGTGCCAGAAGTGCCTTATCGACTTATCTATGGCAAGGAACAGAGCGTCACTCTGTTGGAACTCACCCACTGGTAACAAAACTTATGAGGGGAATTTTTAATACCAATCCCCCAAGAACCAGGTACTCCCAAATATGGGATGTGAGTATTGTCCTGAAGATGCTCAGGAATTGGTCTCCAGCAACAGCTCTGTCCCTACATAGACTGACATTAAAAACAGTCATGCTAATGGCATTGGTCACGGCACAAAGGGTACAGTCATTACATAAATTAAGACTGGACAACATGACTTCTTCATCTAAAAACGTTACGGTTCATATTTATGAATTAGTGAAACAGAACAGACAGGGATCAGCGGGCCTCAATATCGAATTTAGGTCTTACCTAACAGATGGTCGTCTCTGTATAGTAAAACATTTGTCGTTATATATGGAGAAAACGAAAATCATCAGAGGCAATGAGAAGGCACTTTTAGTCAGCCATAAGCAACCACACAAAAAAGTGTCGGTCCAGACCATCTCAAGATGGCTGAAACAGGTTCTAACACAGGCTGGGGTGGATACTAATATTTTAAATCTCATTCCACCAGGGCTGCAGCTACATCGGCAGCTATGCAGTTGGATGTACCAATGGACCAAACCCTCAAGGCAGCAGGATGGTCAGGGGAAAAAACATTCCAACTATTTTATCATAAACCAGTCATTAAACCCGGAACATTTGCAGAAACATTTTAAGTTCTGTAATTTCATTACCCCATAAATAGGGGTTATAATTTGTGTTAATAAATTCATGGATTTCAATGTCGGATTCATGTCTAAAATATGTTGACACAATTCCTCCTACAGTCATCAAGGCAGATGTGATGTATGGAGTCGTTTCCACGGCATGAAATCACAGAGCTTTAAAATCTTCACGTAGTCACTCACGTGACTCCGAAGTAAAATAGTAAGATTAAACGAGAATTTACCAGTTTGAAGTTTGATCGTTATTTAATGAGGAGTAACGTTGAGGGATTACGTGCCCTCCGCTCCCACCCTTGATCATATACTTAACTGGTATTTCTTCTCTAATCTTACTATGTTTAGTCATTACAGTTATCTGTGATTTCACACCGCTGCTTTGAAGAATGACACGCATGCGTCCTGGCGGGGTTCTTCACGTAATCCCTCAACGTTACTCCTCATAAAATAACGATCAAACTTCAAACTGGTAAGTTCTCGTTTAATCTTACTATTTTTACCAAAGCCAATTAAC
Source organism: Amblyraja radiata (assembly GCF_010909765.2). Lineage (NCBI taxonomy): Eukaryota > Metazoa > Chordata > Chondrichthyes > Rajiformes > Rajidae > Amblyraja > Amblyraja radiata. The sequence goes on from NC_045977.1 coordinate 16,029,089, forward strand.
CTACAAGCCTATACGTCTTTGGAGTGTGGGAGGAAACCGGTGCATTCTGAGAAAACCCGCGTGATCATAGGGAGAATGTACAAGCTCCGTACAGACAGCACCCGTAGTCAGAATCGAACGCTGGTTTCTGGCGCTGTAAGGCATCGACTCTTCCGCTACATCACTGTACCGCCACTCCATGTCTCAAATTCATTTTCAAATCAACCATTAGTTGCTGTATAAGTTGAGAAGCAATCTGCACTCATAATGATTTTGATTTCTGGTTCCATGAATGTGTGTACAGTGATGTGTTTAAATTGTGGAGAATGAAGGAGGGAGAGCAATTATTCAAGTTACATAATCCGTGTCATCAACATGATGGGTGAGTTAGAACTTTGAAAAAGGAAAGTGACTGTAAAATAAATTAAAAATCCATTTGCCTTAGTTATTTCCCTGCTACTTCTATGTACACCAGGCCATAGAACATTGAAACACGCAAGATACTGGAGGGTAATTTACAGAAGCCAACTAACCTGCAATTACCTGCACGCATAGAAAGGAACTGTAGATGCTGGTTCACAGCGAAGATAGACACAAAATGCTGGAGTAACTCAGTGGGTCAGGCAGCATCTCTGAAGAAAAAGAATAGGTGATGTTTTGGGTCGAGACCCTTCTTCAGAAATGGCCCAAAACATCATCTATTCCCTTTCCCCAGAGATGCTGCCTGAGCCACTTACTCCAGCATTTTGTGTCTATTTTTGGTGTAAACCAGCATTTGCAGTTCTTTCCTATGCCAAAAACGCAGCATATAAAGAAGGGTCTCGACCCGAAACATTATCCATTCCTTCTCTCCAGAGATGCTGCCTGTCCGGCTGAGTTACTCCAGCTTTTTGTGCATATGTTTTAATACGAGGGAGGTTTCTGCACTGGAGATTGCAATGTGAATATCAATAGACAATAGGTGCAGGAGGAGGCCATTCGGCCCTTCGAGCCAGCACCGCCATTCAATGTGATCATGGCTGATCATCCCCATTCAGTACCCTGTTCCTGCCTTCTCCCCATATCCCCGGACTCCCCTATTTTTAAGAGCCCTATCTAGCTCTCTCTTGAAAGCATCCAGAGAACTCGCCTCCACTGCCCTCTGAGGCGGAGAATTCCACAGACAGTTGTGGTCTTGAACGGTTGTGCAAGTATCTTCCTATAGATCTACCAATATATCAAAGTAATCTCATTAATAACCTACCGGGAATAGCAATCTCCTCTACCACACGACAGAAGGGGGAAGAGTTGTACAGTTTGATAGCCACAGGGAAAAAGAATCTCCTGTGGTATTCTGTGCTGCATCTTGGCGGAACCAGTCTGTTGCTGAAGTCCAACAGACTGTCCCCGTCCAACCCTAACCCCTTGAGCAGTTTGTGTGGAGTTTGCATATCCTCCGTTCTCCCTGTGACCGTGTGGGTTTCCTCTGGGTCCTCTGCTTTCTTCGTGGGTTACAAGGTTAACCGGTCACTGTAAATTGCCTCTGGAGAGTCATGAATGGTAGAATTTGATGGAGAAGGGAGTTGACGGGAATGTGGGGAGAATAAAATGGGATTAGAGTAGGACTAATGTCCAATGGGTTCTTGATAGTCAATGTTAGCTCGGTGGGCTAGAGGGCCTGTTTCTGTGCTTGAGACTTTAGAGATACATCTTTGGCCCACTACATCTGCGCCAACTAGTGATCACCCCGTACACTAGCACTACCCTGCTCACTAGGGACAATTTACAAAAGCCTGAAAGCCTCTATGTCTTTCGAGTGTGGGAGGAAACCGGAGCACCCGGAGAAAAGCCACAGGATCGAACCTGGTTCTCTGGTGCTATACGGTGGCAATTCCACCGCTGCTTTATTGTGCTGTATGTCTCTATCCTGTAAGCCTAAGATATCTCTGAGCTGCTCCACCTATATGCTCCTGCCCGGTGCCTCAGGTCAGCTGATCAGCTGCTCCTTGAGGTACCAAGGTCTAAGCGGAAGCTCAGAGGGGATAGAGCCTTTTCTGTTGCTGCTCCGGCACTCTGGAACACCTTGCCACTGCACATCAGACAGGCCCCCTCACTGTCCATCTTCAAATCCTCCCTAAAAACACATTTTTATTCTTTGGCTTTCGACACTGGCTGAGGCATTGCTCCTGTTTTTAGTGCTTTTAATGTCTTTTAATTTTTAGTGTGTTTTTTATAGTCCTTCGTTTTACGGTTTTTAATGGTTTTTAATTGTTTGTAATAGCTTTTTGTTCATGAGTTCTCATGTACAGCAATTTGTGGCAACTGCAGTTGTTTAAAGTGCTTTATAAATAAAATTATTATTATTATTATTATCTTCTCGTATGTTTAACAGGAAGCCACATAACGTGACTGGGGGAGAGGAACAGAAGGATAGATTAACAGGATTCAATGAAGCACGATGGGGGTGAGGAGAGAAAGCTTGTATGGAACAGATGGGTGAACAGTCATTGTTATGAAATTCTTTGCAACTGCTAAATGGAGTCGGGTTGAGTTTAGTTTATCGTACTGAGGTACAGTGAAAAGCTTGTGTGTGCTAACCAGTCAGCAGAAAGACAACACATGATTATAATCAAGCCATGCACATTGTACAGATATATGATAAAGAGAACAATGTGAATAACGTTTAGTGCAAGATAAAATCCAATGAAGTCTGATCAAAGATAGTCCGAGGGTCTCCAATAAGATAGATAGTAGCTCAGGACCACTCTCTTGTTATTGGAAGGACGGTTCAGTTGCCTGATAACAACTGGGAAGAAACTGTCCCTGAATCTGGAGGTGTGCGTTTTCACACTTCTGTACCTTTTTCCTGATGGGAGGGGGGAGATGTGTGAGTGGCCAGGGTGAGACTCGACCTTGATTACGCTGGTGGCCTAGCCGAGGCAGCGTGAGGTGTAAATGGAGTCAATGGAATGGAGGTTAGCTTGTGTGATGGTAGGGGCTACATCCACAATTCTCTGCAATGAAGCTTTTGGTGCACAGTCACGCAGCCAAAATACAGTGAAAGCATTAAAAAGCAATAAAGATCAGAGTACAGAAAATGGTTCACAATATAATGCAAAAGAAAAACGTGCTCTTGAATAACATATTGAAATAATAATAAAGGCCATGGTTCTTCATAATATTCAGGAGTTATGCTGAAACCACTACAATATTCAAATGAAAGTCAGATGCTGTGAATCCCAACACAATACTTGGATTTCCAAATAAACCAACTTTACCTTGACATAAATATCATGCTGACATAAATATCATTTAATCCAGTTTTTGAGGAGGAAGGCTGTAGTGTAACTAAGCAGCGGCTGGCAATATTATCTGAATTATAATTCCATCCAGGATACAGAGTGGGTTGTTCTATTCAGATAGGCCCCTGGTTCCCCTGTCAGAATGGGGGCAGATTAACACAACCACATTCAACAGCATGGATTAGGCAAGGCAGTTCCAACCTTTTGCATTTCAGCCAGAACACATTTCATAATTTGCAGAGTGGGATAACAGCGGCTAGTAAAGCATGAAAGAAATAGCAAGTCAGATATGAGGTGACTTGCTTCACGTTATTTTTTTAAATTGTCAATTTGGACAAAATGCTATGGCACTGTGACAGGCCCGGGAAATGGCAAATCAACCTGTATCGAGAGCTTCAGTAATGCCTGAGGAATAATTAAGCATATTCCCTCCAGTGTTGGCTGTCTATTTTCTGGCTTGTTACCAGCATCCCCTTCAAGGTTAAGGATCCTTGTTCTCCTTAGAAGTGCAAGCCCTATGTGTGACATGGCTTAACCATTTCCTGCTCTTACACACAGCTTGGTCTGACAGAGGTGACTTTACAGCACGGCTGATTATTAGAAGGCTACTATTTCTGCTATGGTGTATAGATATTAATGCTTGCCATTTATAGAATTTAGTACTAACTGTAAGCGAGATAGAACAAACAGCTTTATTCTGAAGTTAGTTTGAGTTTATGCTTGATTTTTGCTGACCTCAGTACTCATAGCCTTGATTTCTTGCATGAATTTTCTGACTAACATCTCTGGAGAAAAGCTAAGGTTTTATATCTTACACACTGACACTCCTTTCATCTACCAGAAACAAAGTCTTGCTTTCCATACTGAATATTCATTTTAACGTAATTCTGATAGTTTCTTTTTTGCGGTTTACTGGCTAAAATTAAAAAAAATCTACCTTGAGAAAAGGCTGATGTTACAAATCAATTTTTGACAAGAGAGAAAGAACACAATAATATAAGACAACGCATGGTTGTCATAATGGCTCCAGACACAAGCAGGGCATTTTATCATTTCAAAGACCCCAAAACAATCCTGCTTAGAAATTACATTGAACGGAGAAGGTGAATCTTAATTCTTTGGGAAGCCTGTGTGAAGGAATATTTGGATTTATGAAGGATTCAATTAATTAAAAAAATATAAGAATTGTCTTTGTGACAAGGCATGATTAAAGATGGCAGAGCAATTCAAAGGATGGCGTGCTGAGTGAATTATACATATTACTCTGTTTCATTTAGTCCCCATGATAAAGTGCAAACCTCTTTCTCCCCAATCCTCTCATTATTAAATTAGGCAAAATCCACCTGGAGATCTTACGTCTCAACTCAACTGATTTATGTTTCTTTTTGGCAATTTTCTGGGGAAAAATAAAAATCAGCCATGTTATTAACATGTGAATGTGCTAAACATTCTTCATTCTCTCGTCTGCTAACGTAATATTCTGATTTAAGGGGATATGTATAAACAGCATTCAGTGCAATGGCTTAAAGAACACACAGCACAAAAAACGTGCAAACACCCTCGTTTATCCCTGTCCACTGTAAATACGATATCTGGATTAATTGCAACATATATACAGTTCTATCCGATTCATCTTCCCCCTTAGAGTTATTCTCTCTCTATTACTTAGAATGAGCTATTCCTCCTGGTGATTATCATTTGTCCAGCTTGCTCCTTTATTAACCTACAGTTTCTACATTTTCCACTGAAGGTGGAAATGTTTTCGATAAACACGTAGGCGAGGCACATCGACACTGGGGAGCTTTGATTGCCGCAGTACAACCTTGAATCTTTGAGTGATGACTGCCGTTTCTCTCAGTAACTTACATTAAGAGTCAGGCTCATGGTAAATAGTTCAGTCACATTGCTTCAGTTAACAGGCGCAGCGGTAGAGTTGCTGCCTCACAGTGCCAGAGTTGCGGGTTCGATCCTGACTACGGGTGCTATCTTTAGGAAGTATGCATATTTTCCCTGTGACCTAGTGGGTTTTCCCCGGATGCTCCGGTTTTCTCCCACACTCTAAAGGTTTGTAGAGGTTTGTAGGTTAACTGGCTGCGGTAAAATTGTAAATTGTCCATAGTGTATAGGATAGTGTTAATGTATGGAGTGATCGCAGGTTGGCGCGGACTTAGTGGGACAAAGGGCCTGTTTCTGCGCTGTATCTTAATGTCTAAAGCTTGACAAAAGAAATGTTTATTTTTAATAGCTGGTGGTGTTCACGGATCGGAGGCACAAAGATTGTGCACTGAAGCTCAGCAACCCAAAACAAATATCACATATTTTTGTAGGTGCTTCAGGTGAGATTTCAAAACAAGACTGTGCCTCCTGATGGTTCAATCACCACGGCACCTCCTCCACCCCCCTCAATTCCACTTCTCCATTATCCATTGCCTTAAGGAAGATGTAGGCAGCAGTGTGGCATAAACTCCAAATGAACAGTGAGACAGCTTCGACAAAGAAATGTTACCTTTTAACTAGCCTGCGCAAGTCATAATCAACCTGGAACATTGACTCTATATCTCGTTCCTCCTTTCAGTGCAGCAGTGGGCGGCACAGTGGTGCAGCGGGTAGAGCTGCTCCCTATAACGCCAGAGACCCCTGCTTGATCCTGACCTTGGTTGCTGTCTGTGTGGAGTTTTCCCATTCTCCCTGTCTCCGTGTAGATTTCCTCTGATTTCCTCTGACCTGAGTTCGATCCCGAATACGGGTGCTGTCTGTACGGAGTTTGTACGATCTTCGCATGACGGCGTGGGTTTGCTCTGAGATCTTCGGTTTCCTCCCACACTCTGTGTTCCTCGATTACTCCATCTAACTTTTTACAAGTAGTACCGCAGCCCAGAAAATTATTAGTTGTTTGACACAGTGTGATCATGTCCTTAAAGTAACATTTTCTGTTGACAGCCAACAGTGCATGTGCTGCAAGCTGCATTTGTTGCACTAGCGGTACGTGCAGTGTGGCACAGTTGATGAATGCATGGATCCCAGTGCCTATCACCAACAACTTCTCCTGGAACACACATATTGAAGCAACGGCCACTAAAGCTCACCAATGCCTCTAGTTCCTTAGAAGGTTTAGGAAGTTCGGCATGTCCCCTATAACTCTCACCAACCTCTACACATGCGCCGTGGAACGCATTTTATCAGGATGCTTCACAGCATGGTTTGGGAATTGCTCCATCCAAGACCGCAAGAAATTGCAGAGAATTGTGGACACAGTCCAGACCATCACACAAACCATCTCCGGAGAGAAGGAATGGTTGACGCTTCGGGTCGAGACCCTTCTCCAGACTGAAGAAGGGTCGTGATCTGAAACATCCATTCCTTCTCCCGCGAGATGCTGCCTGTCCCACTGAGTTACTCCAGCATTTTTGTGTCTATCTTCGGTTTAAACCAGCATCTGCAGTTCCTTCCTACACATCACACAAACCAACCGTCTGAAGAAGGGTTTCGGCCCGAAACGTCGCCTATTTCCTTCGCTCCATAGATGCTGCTGCACCCGCTGAGTTTCCCCAGCAATTTTGTGTACCCTCATTTCTATTAACTTCATTTATACCTCACGCTGCCTTGGCAAGGCCAGCAGCATAATCAAGGACGAGTCGCACCCTGGCCACTCCCTCTTTCACCCCTCTCCCATTGAGCAAACGTATAGAAGTGTGAAAACGCACAGTTCCAGATTCAGAGACAGTTTCTTCCCAGCTGTTATCAGGCAACTGAACCATCCTGCCACAACGAGGCAGCAGTCCTGAAGTAGTATCTACCTCATTGGAGACCCTCAGACTGTCTTTGATCAGACTTTGCTGGCTTTACCTTGCACTCAACGTTATTCATGTTATTCCCTTTGTCATGTATCTGTACTCCATGGATGGCTAGATTGTAAGCGTGTATAGTCTTTCCGCTGACTGGTTAGTACGCAACAAAGATTTTGCACTGTACCCCGATACACGTGACAATAAACTAAACTAAACTAAAGTAAACTAAACTAAACTATCTCCCCCTGTGCAGCCCACAGCTAGCTCCTTGTTGCTGACAGAGCGGTGTGGTTCCTAATCATGGCAACACCACCAAAAACAATTCACACCATCCGCCGAGCCACAAGCTCCGCTTAGCAGCAGTGCAAATTGAAAGGAATATTGCCCTTGGGCTTTGATTTCACTTAATGAAAACTAGAACTGTTCCAACAGGACAAAGCTCTTCTTGCAGACTTGTGTGAAATGAATGTGAAGTGAAAGGTTGACCTGATCTGTTTCATTTTCCTGTGCATTGTTCCTGCAGATAATTCCTGCAAACGTAAATATGGCGTTGGCAAATGAAATTTATTAACCAAAAGTCCCCCCGCTCTGTTTTCTTTTTTCTCCCATGCATTTATAGCTCGTAATGATGAAGACATTTGATCTTAGAGGCAGGGAAACGGTAGGGCAAAGTGGAAAACAGAACAGATGAATCTTTGGCATGTCAGACCTGAGGACATTTGATCCAATAAAACTGGTACGTTCACAGATTTTATTTTAGTTTACAACGTTACAGATACAGGGAGATACAGCGGGGAGACAGGCTCTTCAGTCCACCAAGTCCGTGCCAGCCAATGTTCACCGTACACAAGTTCTATCCTACGCACTAGGGACAATTTACAGAAGCCAATTAACCTACAAACCCGTACGTCTTTGGAGTGTGGGAGGAAACTGGAGCACACGGAGAAGACCCATGCGGTCATAGGGAGAACATGCAAACTCCGTACAGACAGCACCCTTAGTCACGATCGAACCTGGGTCTCTGGGGCTGTGAGGCAGCAATTCAACCACAAGTCCACCATGCCGCCCCAAACACAGTATATGGTATATGGACCAAGCTGCCAGAGAATGTAGTTGAGGCAGGTGGAGAGATACACCATGGAATCATGCACTCCGTTTGGTGAGGTCTGTGCTGACAGTCAGCCATTTGCTTTAATCCTACATTAATCCCATTTCTTTTCCCCACATTCTTATCAACTCCTCCCAGATTCTGCCATTCATCGACACCAGATTACGCACCATCTGCTATTAACCTACCACCTCGCATGTCTTTTGATCCGGGAAGAAACCCACACAGTCACAGAGAGAACATGCAAACTGCACACAGACAGCACCCGAGGTCATGATTAAACCAGGGTCTCTGGCGTTGAGAGGCAGCAGCTTTACCAACTGTTGCTTGTGTCACCCATCGTTATAAAGACTACTTAGGACCACTAATTTCATGTGCTGTTCCACTCGTGAAATATGGAACGATTTCTGTGCCTTGGTGTATAAAACAAGAAAAGGCTGTTGTTATAGAGGGAAAGAAGGATAAGGAAGATAAATTGAAGAGACAGAAAGACATTCTCTAATTTTCTTCATGTCCAAGATTGATCCACATAGAATAAGTTAAATATTTGCACTTCTAACTGTGAACATTTTACTCAGTATAGGGTGATCCAGAACCACAGTTCATATGTTTAAGGTGAGAGGGAAAAGATTTTAGTTTTAGTTTAGTTTAGAGATACAGCATGGAAGCAGGCCATTCGCCCTACCAAATCCGCACCGACCAGCGATCCCCGCATAATAAAACTATCCTACACATAATAGGGACAATTTTACATGTATACCAAGCCAATTAACCTACAAACCTGTACGTCTTTGGAGTGTGGGAGGAAACTGGAGATCTCGAAGAAGACCCACGCAAACTCGTACAAACCCATAGTCAGCATCGAACCCGGGTGTCTGATGCTGTAAGGCAGTAGCTCTACCGCTATGCTGATGTGCTGCCAAATATGAACCTGAGTGGCTACTTTTTTACCTCCGAAGGTAGCTGAGGCGGGTACTATAACAGCATTTAAAATACATTTGGACAGGTATGTGGATAGGAAAGGTGTAGAGGGATATGGGCCAAACAGCGACAGGTGGGTTTAGTGTAGATAGGGCATATTGGTCAGCATGGGTAAGTTGGGCTGAAGTGCCTGTTTCTGTGTTGTAAGACTGCAACATTGCCGGTTTCAACGGCCACATTTGTCAATGGGAATGGGCAGTGCAAACTCTGTATTGTGCATGTACATTATCTCCACCAGTACTGTTGGAGCAACCCTTAAACTGTAAAGACGTAATCCTGCTGCAACAAAATTACAGAAGCAATTCTATCACAAATGCGGACACAGGGATTAAGAGTGAAAGCTGAGGTAGAAGGGATACCTTCAAACTTGGGGACTGGATAACATGGGGACTGGCAAATCCCTTACTTCCTAATCCATTTCTCACTTGGATTTGAATTCCTGTTTGCAGCTCTATAGGAGATTTACGAGAGAGGTAATCGCAATTTAATTCTGCACGCATTTCCTCTCTCTACAATCTTGCGTCATGCTGCTGACTTTCCCTTGCAAATTCCGACATCCACATTTATAATGGCAGCTGCCTTGTTAACTTTAAATGGAGGCTACTACCGTCTCAGAAGTGGTGTTGCTGCTATGCGTCACTTTTACATCATCCCCCAGTTTTGTAAACAGGACATGCGTGTGAGATAAGATTATAACATTTTTATTTAGACTCCTGCACAGAATCTAACAGATGTGAATATGCATTTATTGCTTGTTCCTCGTTACCCTTCAACTCAATGAAACTTACTGAATAGTGAAAGGCCTGGATGGAGTGGATATGATGTTTCCACTAGTGGGAGAGTGTAGGACCAGAGGGCACAGCCTCAGAATAAAAGGATGTACCTTTAGAAAGGAAAGGTGATGAGGAGGAATTTCTCTGGTCAGAGGGTGGTGAATCTGAGTATAGAAGCTGGGATGTAATGTTAAAATTGTACAAGGCATTGGTGAGACCAAATCTGGAGTATGGTGTACAATTTTGGTCGCCCAATTATAGGAAGGATGTCAACAAAATAGAGAGAGTACAGAGGAGATTTACTAGAATGTTGCCTGGGTTTCAACAACTAAGTTACAGAGATAGGTTGAATAAGTTAGGTCTTTATTCTCTGGAGCGCAGAAGGTTAAGGGGGGACTTGATAGAGGTCTTTAAAATGATGAGAGGGATAGACAGAGTTGACGTGATCAAGCTTTTCCCTTTGAGAATAGGGAAGATTCAAACAAGAGGACATGACTTCAGAATTAAGGGACAGAAGTTTAGGGGTAACATGAGGGGGAACCTCTTTACTCAGAGAGTGGTAGCGGTGTGGAATGAGCATCCAGTGGAAGTGGTGGCGGCAGGTTCGTTGGTATCATTTAAAAATAAATTGGATAGGCATATGGATGAGAAGGGAATGGAGGGTTATGGTATGAGTGCAGGCAGGTGGGACTAAGGGGAAAAAGTTGTTCGGCACGGACTTGTAGGGCCGAGATGGCCTGTTTCCGTGCTGTAATTGTTATATGTTATATGTTATATGGTTAATCTGTGGAATTCATTGACGTCGGTGGAGGCCAATTCAATAGGTATATTTAAGTTTGAGATTGACAGATTCTTGATTAGTACAGGTGTCAGGGGTTATGGGAGAAGGCAGGAGAATGGGGTTGAGATGGAACAATAGATCAGCCATGATGGAATGGTGGAGTAGACGTGATGGACTGAGTGGCCTAATTCTGCTCCCATAACTTATGAACTCTGTGACTTACTGGCCATTTCAAATGATATTTAAATCAACCACACTGCTCTGAGTTTTGATTTGCTCAAAGCAGGTAAGAAAAGCACGTTAAAAGTTCATGGCTGAATCGAATGGGTTATTAAGACAATCCGGTAGTTTCATTACCTGCAGCTTATGTTCCAGAGGCTACATAGTAAACACAATTGAATCTGGTTTACCTACAGAAACGGGTTACGTTTAAAGAAAATGTGTGGGGCAAGTTTTTTTATATAGAGAGGGTGGTTGGTGCCTGGAACGTGCTGCCAGCGGTGGTGGAGAAGGCAGATATGTCAGTGGTGTTTTATAGGTTTTTAGATGGGCATGTGGATATGCAGGGTATGGAGGGGTGTGGATCATGTAGAGGACTTATGTTCAGCACACACAGTGAGGGCGGAAGGGCCTGTTATAGAGTCATGGAGTCATAGAGTTTTACAACGTGGGAACAGGCCCTTCAGCCCGAATTGCTCATGCTGGCCAACATGCTCCTTCTACACTAGTCCCATCTGCCTGCGTTTGGCCCATATCTCTCTAAGCCTATCCATGTGCCTGTCTAAATGGTTCTTAAATGTTGCAATAGAACCTGCCTCAACTACCTTTTCTGGCAGCTCGTTCCATACACCCACGACCCTTTGTGTAAAATAAAATTACCCTTCAGGTTTCTATTAAATCTTTCCCCTTCCCCCTATATCCTCTGGTTCTCAATTCCCCTACTCTGGGCAAAAGACTCTGCACATTTACCTGATCTATTTCTCTCATGATTTTGTACACCTCCATAAGATCACTCCTCATCCTCCTGCACTTCAGGGAACGAAGTCCTAGCCCGCTCAACCTGTCTCTATAGCTTGGGCCACCGAGTCGGGTTTTTGTTTTAAGCTGCCTACCCAGACAAGCTAGACAATTCCTTGCTTGTGTGTGTGTGTGTGTGTGTGTGTGTGTGTGTGTGTGTGTGTGTGTGTGTGTGTGTGTGTGTGTGTGTGTGTGTGTGTGTAAGAGAGGGAGAGAGAGATACAACGAAAGAGAGTGAGTGAGAAAGGGAGATAGAGAGAGAGCGAGAGAGAGAGAGACAGAGAGATCGAAAAAGAGAGAGAGAGAGAGAGGCAGAGGCAGAGACAGAGAGGGAGAGACAGAGAGAGAGAGAGACAGAGTGGGAGAGACAGAGTGGAAGAGACAGAGTGGGAGAGAGAGGGAGAGACAGAGGGAGAGACAGAGGGAGAGACAGAGGGAGAGACAGAGGGAGAGACAGAGGGAGAGACAGAGGGAGAGACAGAGGGAGAGACAGAGGGAGAGACAGAGGGAGAGATAGAGGGAGAGACAGAGGGAGAGATAGAGGGAGAGACAGAGGGAGAGACAGAGGGAGAGACAGAGGGAGAGATAGAGGGAGAGACAGAGGGAGAGAGGGAGAGACAGAGCGAGTGAGAGTGAGAGTAAGAAAGAGAGAAGGAATGAGAGAGATAGAGAGACCGAAAGGGATAGTGATATCGAGAAAAAGAAAGGGAGAAAGAGAGAACGATAATCAGAGAGAGACAGAGAAATCGAGTGAGGGAGAGAGAGAGGGAGAGAGGGAGAGAGGGAGAGAGGAAGAGAGGGAGAGAGAGAGAGGGAGAGAGGGAGAGAGGGAGAGAGGGAGAGAGGGAGAGAGGGAGAGAGGGAGAGAGGGAGAGAGGGAGAGAGGGAGAGAGGGAGAGAGTGAGGGAGGCAGAGAGATGGAGAGAGGGGGAGAGGGAGGGATGGAGAGAGAGAGGGAGGGAGAGAGAGGGGAAGAGAGGGAGGGAAGGAGAGAGGGAGGGAGAGGGAGGGGGAGAGGGGGAGAGGGGGAGAGAGGGAGAAGGGGAGAGAGGGAGGGAGAGAGAGTGAGAGAGAGGGAGGGAGAGGTGGAGAGGGGGAGGGAGAGGGGGAGAGGGGGATAGGGGAGAGGGGGAAAGAGAGATGGAGAGAGGGAGAGAGGGAGGGAGAGATGGAGAGGGGGAGAGGGGGAGAGGGGGAGAGGGGGAGATGGAGAGAGAAAGCGAGACAGAGAGAGAGAGAAAGAGAGCGAGAGTAAGAGAGAGCGAGAGAAAGAGAGAGCGAGAGAGTGAGAGAGCGAGAGAGCACAGTTTGAGCTCAGAGACAAGCTGGAAGTCTCACACTTCAGATAGCAGAACAATACCAACCAAAGGCCCCAAGACAGAAAGCTGCATGCATCCATCACAGACAGCTTCAAACATGCAACACTTTCCGTTTCTGCTGATGTTGAAAAAGTGCACATTCCTGCAGGTGCTGTACAGTTGTGAGCAACTCCATCAATATGCCAATTGATATAAAAAATACTGCAAGGGAAAGTGAACCTGAGGAAGTCTTGTAAACATTATGTGTCCAGCAACCCCAATTGTAACGAAAACCGTGGGGGGGAAAAAGCAAAAGAAAGAAAGGAAAAAATAATGAAAGTAAAGCGCGAGTGACAAAAAGCAGGTAGATTTATTTCTCAATCTGGGGAAGATGAATTCTGTTTACATTTTAACCATGCATTTTCTACATATTTGAGAAACTTTAAATAGAAATGAAGCCAGGCTCTTGATCTGCCCCATACATCACCCAGCAAGTTGCTCATTAGTTTTAACAGCTGACTCTGTGTACCAGAAATTCAAACAATTCTCAGTTCCCAGCTTATCAATTACAACAGACGAAGTATCATCAAAATAGACCAACTCGTGAACCTAAAACATTTAAATTTCAACTTACTAATTAGATTGCACTGGTTATCTGCTCCAACTTTGCAGAGACATTAGCTCACATCCTACCATGGCAGCTGTAGAATTTAAATTCATTTATGAATCTGGAATTTGACCAAAAAAAAAGAATAGTTCAGCAATAATTAAGACTGCAGAACTACTAGTCTGTTGTACAAGGGCCATTCTTTGGAAAGTGAACCAAAATCACTTCAATACATTAAAAAATTATTGTAAGAGATTAATCTTATTCATTGCTCTTTTCCTACCTACAGAACTATAATGCATGTCTGCTAAAGATATGAATATTCTAGCTTTTTATATTCACAGTTTGTAAGATCTCTTCTTCTTGCGAATGAAACATAAACCAAAGGAATAGTTAGATCTCAAGCCGGGTGATGAGCAGCCAGGTTGTTGACTCTGCGTCAATGTCTGCCAGGCCCTGAGCTCCATTTGGTGGGTGGTAGAGCGGGCACCCAGAGATGACATGGTTGGCTGTCTGTTGTTCTGCTCCGCATTCACAGGCTGAGTTTGTAAGATAAAACTGAGATGAAAAAAATGCTTCCGTGTGACGTCACAAACGTGACCAGTCACATTTGTGACATTGTCAGCATAACATAAAAATTTCACTTGATAAACTTTGAAAAAAATATATCATATCATAAATCATATATACAGTACAAAACAATACACCTGTGATGCTTCCAGAATTAGAAGAGATGAATTCCACAATTTTTCTTATTTGTTTGGTCACACACGTGACTAAGAATGGGCCATATACTCATTGAGTTGACTTATATCCTTCAGCCATCCTTACCTTGCCGGCCTTCGTAAATGCACACCTATCAATGGCATAGAGTCATGGAGTCATACAGCACGGAAGCAGGCCCTTCGGCCCAGCTTGCCTATGCCAGCCAAGGTGCCCAATCTACACCTGCCAGTGTTAGGCCCGTGTCCCTCTAAAGCTTTCCTATCCATGTACCTGTCCAAATGTCTTTGAAATGTCGTCATGGTACCAACATGGGCGAAAGATGGGTGGGTGAGAGAGACAATGTTCTCAGGTCGCCTGCAGGACCACAGACCTAATGTTGGGATGTGGGATTATCTCAGGGGGTCAACTATGACAAGCAGAGAGACAATGGGTTGAGTAGCCAGGTTAGAATTTTAACAATTCTGTAAGTTATGATTCAAGTTAGGATGAAGTGGTAGATACAGTTCAAGCAGGAAAGCAGTGCTGCTCATTCTTTAATAACTTCCATTTACATCCATTGCAGTGTGCGTTTGTGCTTCTCATTTATCTTGTTACCTAAACCCCTGTTATTTTACTTTCAAACAACTGATAAATTGTCCACATGCAAAGTCTTGCAAACATTTGAATATAATTAAAAAACATTACTCAAATACTCTTAATCCTTCTTTGATTTCTACTTCTTTAGTTTATTTAGTGTTAGCTGCTGCCTGATCCCGGTGAACTAGTTACTCTTCCATCCTACCCAATTAAACAATGGAGACTTAATCAGTCATACAGATTTGAAATCGGTCATTTGGCCCAAGTTGCCTAAGCCGACCAACACGCCTCATCTACACTAGTCCCAAATGCCTGCGTTTGGCCCATATCCCTCAAAACATATCCTATCAACGCACCTCTCCAGATGTTTTTTAAACGTTGTGATAGTACTTGCTTCAAATGCTTCCTCTGGCAGCTTGTTCCATATACTTACTATTCTTTGTGTAAAAAAAACCTTCCACTCAGATTCATATCAAATCTTTCCCCCCTCATCTTAAACCCATGGTTCCCCCGCTGTGGGTAAAATACTGTGCATTTACCTGATCGAATCCTCTCATAATCATTGTTTGAGGAGGAAAATGCTGCAAATGCAGGAAACCTAAACAAAAACAGACAATCCTAGGAATATTCAGTGGGCCAGACACAGGTTAAACTGTGCATGTACGGGGATATCAAATGTAATGCTGTGGGTCAAAGATGTTCATGCAGTTGTATAAGATGATTGTGAGACCGCATTTAGAATATTATGTTCAATTTTGGGCACCATGTCATAGGAAAAATGTTGTCAAGCTGGAAAGGGTGCGGAGAAGATTTATGAGGATGTTGCCAGGACTCGAAGTCCTGAGCTATAGGAGGAGGTTGTGCAGGCTAGGACTCTATACCTTGGATTGCAGGGTGATGAGGGGTGATCTTATAGAGGTGTACAAAATCATGAGAGGAATAAATCGGAAATACGCACAGAGTCTCTTGCCCAGAGTAAGGGGATCAAGAATAGACAACATTAACGATGAGGGGGGAAAGATTTAATAGGAACATGAGAGGTAACTTTTTCACACAAAGGGTGGTGTGTGTATGGAACGAGCTGCCGAAGGAGATAATTGAGACGGGTATAACATTTAAAAAACATTTAGGCAGGTACATGAATAGGATGGTTTTAGAGGGATATGGGCCAAACTCAGGCAGGTGGGACTAGTGTAGATGGGATATGTTGGCCAGTGTGGCCAAGTTGGGCCGTTTCCATGCTTTATGACTCTATGACTCTATGACTCAGGTGTGTTGTACTCGGCCACTGAAATTGAAGCAAATGGGTGGATATCAGAAGCAGAATAGAACACACTGAGTGCTGGAGTAACTCAGCTGGTCAGACAGCATCTCTGGAGGACACGGATAGGTGATGTAGCAGCTTGATACCCAACTATATAGCCGGGACTATATAGACAATAGACATTAGGTGCAGGAGTAGGCCATTCGGCCCTTCGAGCCAGCACCGACATTCAATGTGATCATGGCTGATCATCCCCAATCAGTACCCCGTTCCTGCCTTCTCCCCATATCCCCTGACTCCGCTATTTTTAAGAGCCCTATCTAGCTCTCTCTTGAAAGCATCCAGAGAACCTGCCTCCACCGCCCTCTGAGGCAGAGAATTCCACAGACTCACAACTTTCTGTGAGAAAAAGTGTTTCCTTGTCTACGTTCTAAATGGCTTACTCCTTATTCTTAAACTGTGGCCCCTGGTTCTGGACACCCCCAACATCAGGAACATGTTGCTTGCCTCTAGCGTGTCCAAACCCTTAACAATCTTATATGTTTCAATGAGAATCCCTCTCATCCTTCTAAACTCCAGAGTGTACAAGCCCAGCTGCTCCATTCTCTCAGCATATGACAGTCCCGCCATCCCGGGAATTAACCTTGTAAACCTACGCTGCACTCCCTCAATAGCAAGAATGTCCTTCCTCAAATTAGGGGACCAAAACTGCACACAATACTCCAGGTGTGGTCTCACTAGGGCTCTGAACAACTGCAGAAGGACCTCTTAGCTCCTATATTCGATTCCTCTTGTTAGAAAGGCCAACATGCCATTCGCTTTCTTCACTGCCTGCTGTACCTGCATGCTTACTTTCATAGACTGATGTACAAGGACCCCCAGATCCCGTTGTGCTTCCCCTTTTCCCAACTTGACGCCATTTAGATAGTAATCTGCCTTCCTGTTTTTGCTACCAACCCTCACATTTATCCGCATTAAAGTTCATCTGTCATGCATCTGCCCACTCCCCCAACCTGTCCAAGTCACCCTGCATTCTCATAGCATCCTCACAGTTCACACTGCCACCCAGCTTTGTGTCATCTGCAAATTTGCTAATGTTACTTTGAATCCCTTCATCCAAATCATCGATGTATATTGTAAATAGCTGCTGTCCCAGCACCGATCCTTGCGGTACCCCACTAGTCACTACCTGCC
This sequence comes from Amblyraja radiata, assembly GCF_010909765.2. NCBI lineage: Eukaryota > Metazoa > Chordata > Chondrichthyes > Rajiformes > Rajidae > Amblyraja > Amblyraja radiata. The sequence goes on from NC_045977.1 coordinate 16,046,462, forward strand.
ATTCTGACACAAAAAAAAAAAAAACAAAGTGCTGGGTCTCAATGGGTCAGGCAACATCTCTGGAGTAGGTGACATTTCGGGTCGGGACCCTTCTTCAGACATTGTATGGAGGGATGAAAGCTGGAGGAGAGGAGGGGAGAGGCAGGACAAGGCTTGGCAGGAACTAAAAAGTATGAGACAAAAGGATTGAGTAGTTATTAATTGTGAAGTCAGAGGAAGGAATGTAGATGGAGGGGAAAGGGGAGGGGAGAAAGATGCAAATCTAGGTAAGGCACAGGGCAAGTGTGGGGGAAGAAAGGTGTGGGGGGGGGGGGGTGGTTGTTCAAATTGGAGAATTCAATGTTCATAACTTTGGTTGCAAGCTACTCAAGCGGAATATGTGCTGTTCCCATCCAGTTTGCGTGTGGCCTCACTCGGACAATGGAGGAAGCCCAGTACAGAAAGGTCAGTGTGGGCACGAGAGGTGAGCCCACAGCCCGCTCACCAGCACCGTTCCTCGAAGAAAGAAAATGTATTGCTGTGCAGGTAATCTTTTTATTGCCTCTAATCTGTTTCCTACAGCAATTGGAACAGATCGCTGCACTCCAGTGGGAAAAAATAGTGATATGTCTATTATTCTGCTGAGTCCTGATAATAACTTCTCATCAGGAAATGAACATATATTTGATTCCACAATAAGCTGTCATGACTCGCACCTGCTAAATGCACACAATACCCAGTCCATTACATATTCTATCGCACTCACTCAACAATAGGAATGAGAGGTAGACACTTAGCGCAGGAGTAACTCAATATGTCAGGCAGTATCTCTGGAGAAAATGTGAATATGAAATAATTTCTCCAGAGATACTGCCTGACCCGCTGAGTTAATCCTGTCTATCTTTTGTATAAACCAGCATCTGCAGTCATTTCTACTACAACAGGAACGGAAGGTTTATTTCCTCATCTTCACAGACAGTTACTATCAAGATAGACACAAAATGCTGGAGTAACTCAGGCAACATCTCTGGAGAAAAGGAATAGGTGATGTTTTGGGTTGGAACCCTTCTTCTGACCTTTTTTTTTTCTCCCCAGAGATGCTACCTCACCCACTGAGTTACTCCAGCATTTTGTGTCTATCCTTGGTATAAATCAGCATCTGCAGTTCCTTCCTACAAGTAACTCTTTCACTCAAGTTCTTGGACTCAATAGTTCCATTCATGCCCCTGACTGCTTATTTAGGGTGGTGAATCTGTGGCATTCATTGCCACAGACGGCTGTGGAGGCCAATGAATGGAGATAGATAGATTCTAGATTTGTACCAGTGTCAGGGGTCATGGGGTGAAGGCAGGAGAGTGTGTTTGAGGGAGAAGGATAGATCAGCCATGATTGAATGGCGGAGAAGACATGATGGGCCGAATGGCATAATTCTGCTCCTATGTTGGAGGAACTCAGTGGCGCAGCTGAATGATTCAATGATTCAATGATACTAGGTACAATGAAATGCTTTGTTTTGCATACGACCTGGTAGAATCATACAGCAGACCTAAGCTAGGCAGTACACCATAGTCGCCACTTTTCTGGCGCTGACAAAGTTACAAAGAGCTCATCAAACAGTCTTGTCTTCTGCTAGTAGCGGTGAACCAAGCCTGCCGCTGCACGTGGCAGCGGACAGCACCCCGCTGGGTCCCCTCTTCGATCTCAGCAGCCCCCTCCCCCCACCGAGTCCCCCCCCCCTTCGATCTTGGCACCCCCATCCCATCCCCCTCCATCGGGTTCCCCCTTCATTGTGTGTGGTAAAGGAATTTGCAAGGTTTCGACCTGAAACATCAACAATACTTTTCCCCCAAAGACCCTGCGTGGCCCACTGAGCTGAACTGCTCCTCCAGCAGTTTATTTTTGCAATAGGGAAACAGAGTAGCTTTAAGTTGTGGAGAGGGTAGATCTTGCTCGACTCCATCCATCCACCCCAAATCTCTCTGCAATATAAGACCAATTATTTTCATTTGTTCCCAGGACTGATGTCCTTTTAACTGAAACTGTTAATTTCTACTTCTCTTTCGATAGACGATTCCTGACCTGATGGTTATTTCCAGCACAGTCTGGTTTTATGCTTAGTTTAGAGACACAGCATGGAAACAAGCCCTTCAGCCCACTGAGTCCACACCGACCATCGATCAACCGTTCGCACTCATTCTATGTTATCCCACTTTGTCGTCCACTCCCTAGGGGTAATTTTACAAAGGCTGATTAACCTACAAACCTCCATGGTTTTGGGAAGTGGGAGGAAACCAGAACACCTGGAGGAATCCCATGCGGTCACAGGGAGAACGTGCAAACTCCACACGGGAACGTGCAAACTCCACACAGATAGTATCCCCGATCAGAACCTGGGTCCTTAATGCTATGAGGCAGCAGCCCTACCAATCGCACCACTGTGCCTGCAGTCTTTCCTTTGAGTATTAGATGTTTTCAGAAATACTTGTAAGTCAGCGCCTCGTCTGATGGAAAGAAAAATTATTTTGTTTAGGAACATAATCCCTGTTACAATTTTACAGTATTCCAATTTTCTTTTAAAATTATTTATATAAACAGTGCTTTATAGACTTGGGCCCCTATTATATTCAGTAACTTCTTGTTATTAACTCAAGGAAGATTCTGACTTGTGTGCTGAATTTATTTTCTTGCTACAAATGGGATGTCACACTCTGCTACATAAGGTGCAAATTCCTTTTTAAAATGCAGACGGATTCTGCCTTTATTCCGAGACACCAGTCATTTCCCGATCTTCCACTGATGTCAATCCCTTGAATGAGCCTCATTATACAGAGGTACACGGGCAGCCTGTTGATCTAAAGGCTTTTTGCACCATTTCTCATTGAACTGGGCGAAGTTCGGTTGCTATGTGGATGACTTGATAACACTGCCAATCTGCTAAGTGATGCAGTTTAAGCTGTAAGCCTCTCTCGTGTTATTTACACATCTGCTTGCCTTGTTACTGGGTGAACTGGTTCAGGAGTTTCATGACATGAACTACAGGAATAAATCTTTCTTAACCCTTTCAGGGTTGTAGCAGCACTGGTGTCTCCAAGTATTCACTTTTTAGTTTCATGCAGATGCAGGGTGGAAACAGGCCCTTTGGCCCACAAAGTCCGCGCCGACCAATGATCACTCATACACTAGTTTCATCCTACACACCAGGGGCAATTTACAGAGGCCATTTAACCTACAAACCTGCATATCTTTAATCTGCAAACCTGCTCGTCTTTGGAGTGTGGGAGGAAAGCAGAGCACTCGGAGAAACCCCACGTGGTCACAGGGAGAAGGTACAAACTCTGTACAGACAGCACCTGAGGTCAGCACCTCAAACCCGGGTCTCTGGCACTGTGAGGCAGCAACTCTACCACTGTGCCGCCCTGAATGAAACTTTATAAATTAGCAGGAACATACTAATTCAATTTTTTTCTGGTAAATTTGTGGAATTCTCCATGTTGGTAGCAAAATAGAGTGAGCACATTATGAATCAGTTTACCCCATGCAATATGGCGCTGGAGATTAATTATGCAGAAATACCTCTGGATGTATAATGGGGAAGGGAGAGAGTTGGGCAAACCAATTTCGGTAATTGAGGAAGGGTCCTAAGAAAAGTCACCTATCCATTTTCTCCAGAGATGCTACCTGACCTTTGAGTTACTCTAGCACTTTGTATTTTTTGTAACCCACCAACTGCCTTTCCTTGTGTCTTCAGGATGTGTAACCCAGCTGATTCAGGACTGATGGGGGAAAGGAAAGGAGGAACCACAATGGTGTTGTCATCTAAGACCCACCTCACCCTGGCCATGCCTTCATTTTGCTCCTGCTATCTGGAAGAAGGCACAGGAGTCTGAAAACCATGACTACCTGCTTCAAGGACAGCTTCTTCCCAACAACCATCAGGCTGTTGTACGTTACACAACACTAACCGACGATAGACACAAAAAGCTGGAGTAACTCAACGGTTCAGACAGTGTCTCTGGAGAAAAGGAATAGGTGACGTTTCGGGTCGAGACTCTTCGAAATGTCACTATTCCTTTTCTCCAGAGATGCTATCTGTCCCGCTGAGTTACTCCAGCTTTTTGTGTCTATCGTCGGTTTAAACCAGCATCTGCAGTCCCTTCCTACACAAACCGATGAACCATGGACTATCCTTGGATGCACTAAAAACTTTGGGCTAATTTGAATTGGTAATTGGGCGTCATTAATTAATTGATATTTTAGTTTATTATATATTACCTCTATGTATTTTGTTTAAAGGTATGTTATGCTACCCCCCCCCCCCCCCCCCCCCCCCCCCGTTGCGGATAAGCCAAAACGACCCCTCTCTACCAGATGAACTGAACGAGTTTTACGCACGGTTTGAGGTTAAAAATACCACCCAGATACAAGCACTCCTGCCATCACCCAGCGACCAGTCACTCAGGCTGTCCACAGCCGGAGTTAAAAAGGCCTTTGCCAGCATCAATCCACACAAAGCTGCAGGGCCGAATAACACCCCTGGATGCGTTTTAAGGGACTGTGCTGAGCAACTAAAAGATGTCTTTACAGACATTTTTAACATCTCACTCAGCCAGGCAGTAGTGCCCAACTGTCTTAAAAGTGCCACCATCGTTCCTGTCCCGAAGAAACCCAACCCAGTCTGTCTCAATTACTTTCGTCCAATGGCTCTCACACCCATATTAATGAAGTGTTTTGAGCGGCTGTTTATGCAGCATATTAAAAATTGTCTCCCTGCCGCCCTAGACCCACAGCAGTTCGCTTACAGAGCCAACCGGTCCACAGAGGACGCAGTCTCCACAATACTCAACCTCGCACTATCACATCTCGACCGGAAGAATACCTATGCCAGGATCCTCTTTATAGACTTCAGCTCCGCTTTTAATACAATCATCCCACAGCAGCTGGTGGAGAAGCTGAAGCTATTAAAGGTGGATACTGGCACTTGCAACTGGGTCCTTAACTTTTTATCACAACGGCAGCAGACAGTCAGGGTGGGCAGTCGGACATCAAGAACCATCGCTGTGAGCACTGGCTCACCGCAAGGCTGTGTCCTAAGCCCCCTGCTGTTTAGTCTGCTTACACATGACTGTACTGCTAGACTCAGCAACAACTATATCAACAAGTTCGCTGATGGCACAACAGTGGTGGGTCTCATCAGCAACAATAATGAGTCGGCGTACAGGATGGAGGTGGAGCTGCTCACAGAATGGTGCAGATCCCACAACCTCACTCTCAATGTGGAAAAATCTAAGGAGATGGTGATCGACTTCAGGAGGGCTGGAAAACAACATCACACTCCGCTGCATATTGATGGAGCTGCTGTGGAGAGGGTCAGCAGTGTGAAGTTCCTAGGACTCCACCTGGCGGATGACCTGACCTCTACGACCAACACCACAGCAGTGGTCAAAAGAGCCCAGCAGCGGCTCCACCCTCTCCGGAGACTAAGGAAAGCAGGTCTCCCTACTGCTCATCTAAGAACCTTCTACAGGGGCACCATCGAAAGCATAATGACCTACGGCATCACTTCCTGGTTTGGGAGCTGCAAGGCTTACGAACAACATCAACTCAACAGGATAGTGAAGACAGCCAGCAGGATCATTGGTGCCCCACTCACTTTCCTGTTGGAGATCTACAAGAAGCGGAGCATCAGCAGAGCCATCTCCATCATCCAGGACCCCTACCATCCATCACACCACATCTTCTCCATTCTGCCATCTGGGAAGAGGTACAGGAGCATCAGCTGCAAAACCAGCAGGATGCTCCACAGCTTCTTCCCAAAGGCAATTAGACTGATTAACGGACTGTGTCCCCTCCCCAAATATCGCCCACCAAAACATTCAACCTCGTCCATACTTTTACAGCTAGGCACCTGTTAAAGTAAAGCCACTGTCGGTCGGAATGTCTGTTTTTATTCTATTGTAAATTTTAGGCCTACTTTTAGACATGGTAATTTTAATTTGTTTTTAAAGCTCTATGTATTTATCCTTTTTTATTAACTACACTGAATGGAAACTGATCGAGCAACGTTTTTTCGTTTCCTCTGTGTATGCAAGTACTCAGTTAAAATGATATTAAATAAATACTGAATACTGATTTTACTTCGGAGTCACGTGAGTGACTACATGAAGAACCCCGCCAGGACACATGCATGTCATATCGCTACACGCATTGCGAAACAGTCATGCAGGTGGAATGACGTTCCCCCTCAACGGCAGAATTTAAAAGCCGGAAACTGCAGGTAAGAAATACTCTGCGTTCTTTTTGTTCCACTTACTGTGTTACAGGTGGAGCCAATGGACAGGACAAAGAGAAATAAGAAGGCTGCGACAAAGCTGGCGAGGGAGGACCGCGGAGATGCGGGCAGCCAGCAGTGGCCAACGGCACACGAATCGCCCGTAATGGGAACAGCTGTGCCCGACTTCGCCCCCGCACCGGCCAGATCTACACCGCGGCCGGGCGGTAAGGCAAAGCAAAAATCTGATAGAGTCGTTGACTCCGATGAGTCCGACTTTCAGCAGCCGCGAGCGGCCAGTGACCGAGAGCATTGGAGCCGGTTGGAGCGGCTTAGGGAGCAGCCGCGAGCGGCCAGTGACCATGAGCATTGGAGCCGGTTTGAGCGGCTGATGGAGCAAATGCTCCAACGTGACAGGCTCCGGGAGATGGAGGCTAGTCACTGTGGGCAATTTGTAAGTCCTACGGCAGTACCTCTTGTAGGGCTGCACAGTGCTTCTCCCTCGTCAGAGGGGAGTACTGGGGGTCACTTCTGGGCTGACCCTGAAGAGGGGTTTGCAGAACAATCATCAAGTGTGCGAGGGGTGCAAGAAAACGAATATTTACTGGACATGGTGTCCCAATTCATACAACCAGACCTAACTGGCCAAAACCTGGAACCAAAACTAGCTGCCAGTATTGACTATATATCATTTAAGCAGCTACAAGGACAGGCATTAATGGACACCACGACAAGACATTTACCACCAGGGAACTGTACATCACTGAATGTTCCCGTTGTAAACCAGTGCATATGGAAACACGTTGGAGTAGCAATTAGAGCCAGGGACTTGAAACTCCAAAAAGTACTGAAGGTCCTAACAACGGGAATTACAGCTTTTGCCCGCACAATAGATGAAAAAGACATGTCACAGGATCAACAGGATGCACTTGCTTTATTCTGTAACACCCAATACGAAATAAACAGTATTAGGAAGAGTGCCATCCAACCCGCTTTAGACCCTAAATTTGCAGGTCTGTGCAAACCTGGAACCCCTAAACCACCAATTCTACTATTTGGAGGTAATTTATCCAAACAAGTGAAAGAACTCGATGAGGAGGCAAAAACCCTGGGGCTCATCAAAGCAACATCAGCTAAAACCTACTTAGGCCACAAACAGCACCCTTACGCACTCACCAGTCGAACAAAACAAACTGGTGAAAGCTCGAAGGTACACTGAACATCGGTCTTTTTTAGGCCATGGCCCAGACCGGCCTTCCTGGAAAATGCGCAAACCCCCAATACCAACCCAACCACAGACCCAGACACCGGCGCCTCAACGTCCACGAAGGATACCGAGAAAGAAGTAAACCTACCACTGGTAACCATGGAGGTAGGTGGGTCTGGTTCCTTACGAATTAAAGGGAGCATGGAGGTTGGTGGGAGATTACACTTCTATCTGGATGCATGGAATAAGTTAACTACCGACACTTATATTTTAAGCAGTATCCAGGGATATACCATAGAATTCATACATAAACATAACCCTCCAGTTCAGCATGTACCGAAACGAAAGTTCGTGCTTTCAGGCAAAGAAAAATCAAAAGCACACGCTGAACTGGAGCGGCTTTATGAAAAAGGGGTAATTGAAAAAACCCAACACGAATCAATGGAATTCGTGTCCAATATCTTTATCAAATACAAAAAAGATGGTGGTTGTCGCATCATCATAGATTTGACTAATTTGAATACTTTCGTACAATATATTCATTTCAAGATGGAAACCTTTGTTACTGCTAAGCAATTGATTTCCAAAGGTTACTACATGGCAAGCATCGATTTAAAAGATGCTTACTATTCAGTACCTATACGAGGTGACCACAGATGTTATTTAAAATTCAACTGGATGGGTCAGCTTTGGCAGTACAGAGCACTACCTAATGAACTAACATCAGCCCCCAGGCTGTTCACAAAAATTTTGAAACCAGCCCTAGCGTTTCTGCGGAAACAAAAACACATGGTGATGGCATATCTAGACGACATACTTATTGAGGGCAAAACTTTGGAATTGGCTAAACAAACGGTAACAGCCACAAAACAATTATTTGAAAAACTGGGTTTTATCATCCATCCAGTTAAATCTAAATTAACGCCTTCTACCACAATGGATTATCTGGGGTTCACCATTAACTCAGTTCACATGTCAGTGACTTTGCCTAAGGAAAAGGTTACAGCCTTAACAGAGGCTTGCAGTAACCTCATTGACATCAGTAAACCATCCATCAGATTGGTAGCAAGAATAATTGGCAAAATAGTGGCTGCCTTTCCAGCCACACAATTTGGACCTTTACATTATCAAAATTTACAGAAGGCAAAAATACGAGCACTCAAAATTAATAGTGGTCATTTTGACAGACCAATGAAGCTACCAACCGAGGCCATAATGGAACTAAAATGGTGGAAAGATAACATTCGGCATTGTTCCAACCCAATCATTATCAGCAACCCGTCTATGGTACTACAAACTGCCAGTGCACTTGGTTGGGGTGCTACCAATTCCATCTCCAGCTGTGGAGGTAGATGGAATGCACAGGAGGCATCATTATTACAAAACTGGGCATAAACTACCTGGAAATGTTGGGTGCATTCCATGGCCTTAAGTCATATTGTTCTGGGTTATATCACCAGCATGTTAGATTACAAATTGACAATACCACCGTGGTAGCATATATCAACCACATGGGTGGAAACAAATCGACATCATATGACAATCTGGCCAACACAATTTGGCAATGGTGTATCCAGAAAAATATTTGGATATCAGCTACCTACCTACCAGGTAAACTAAATTTAGTGGCAGACACCAGGTCATGCAAATTTAATGAAAACACCGAATGGATGTTGGATAAAAAAGTATTTGCTGATATTGCAGCACGGTATGGAACACCAGATATCGATCTATTCGCATCGAGGCTTAATCACCAGTTATCAAACTATGTTTCATGGGAACCAGACCCTGGGGCAGCGGCGACAGATACATTTTCGCTGCATTGGGGGAGATTGTTTATTTATGCATTCCCTCCTTTCTGCCTCATCAGTCGGGTATTAAGGAAAATACAGCAAGACTCTGCGTCTGGTATTTTGGTAGTACCCGATTGGCCTACTCAACCATGGTTCCCTGTGATACTCGACATGGTATTAGAACCATGCATCACCATCCGGCATAGACCAAATTTACTGGTTCATCCCGTAACAAGGGAAAGCCACCCATGTCATAACCATATGAACTTATTAATTTGTAGAGTTTAAAAGCACCTCTACTGCATCTGGGACTGACGGACCGAACAGTGGACATTATTTCAGCGGCCCACAGACAGTCCACCAAAAAACAGTACCTGGTGTACATCAGGAAATGGGGAATGTACTGTCACAACAACAACATCAACCACAGATCAATGAACATCCCGTCTGTTCTGGAATTCCTGGCAGGCCTCCATTACGATGAGGAGCTCAATTATAGTGCCATCAACTGCGCCAGAAGTGCTCTGTCAACATACCTATGGCAAGCAACAGAGCAGCATTCTGTTGGGCCACACCCCCTGGTAACTAAACGTATGAGGGGAATTTTTAATGTCAATCCCCCGAGAACCAGGTACTCCCAAATATGGGATGTGAGCATTGTACTGACCATGCTAAGGAACTGGTCTCCAGCTACAGCTCTGTCCCTACAGAAACTGACACTGAAAACAGTCATGCTGATGGTCTTGGTCACGGCACAAAGGGTACAGTCGCTACATAAATTAAGACTGGACAACATGACTTCTTCATCTGGAAACTTAACTTTTCACATCAATGAATTAGTCAAGCAGAACAGACAGGGGTCAGCAGGCCTAAAAAAAGAATTTAGGGCCTACCCGACAGATGATCGTCTCTGTATAGTAAGACACTTACTATTATATATGGAGTATACAAAAATCATCAGATGCAAAGAAATGGCACTTTTAATCAGCCACAAACAACCACACAAAAAAGTGACAGTCCAGACCATCTCGAGATGGCTGAAACAGGTTCTAATAAAGGCTGGAGTGGATACTAACATTTTTAAATCTCACTCCACCAGGGCTGCAGCTACATCGGCAGCTATGCAGTTGGATGTTCCGATGGACCAAATCCTCAAGACAGCAGGATGGACAACGGAGAAAACTTTCCAACGATTTTATCACAAACCAGTAAACCGGCGCTCGCAGCCCGAGGGAGGTTCGGCGCCCATGTCGGGGCAGCCCGGCCCGAGGGAGAAGCGACGCCCAAGTCGGGGCGGCCCGGCCAGAGGGAGAAGCGACACCCAAGTCGGGGCAGCCCGGCCAGAGGGAGAAGCGACGCCCAAGTCGGGGCGGCCCGGCCAGAGGGAGAAGCGACGCCCAAGTCGGGGCAGCCCGGCCCGGGGAAGAAGCGACGCCCATGTCGGGGCGGCCCGGCCCGGGGGAGGTTCGGCGCCCATGTCGGGGGCGGCCCAGCCCGAGGCTGAAGACGGTACGGTACTCACGTGAGGGTGGCTGGGACGGTGTTCTGGCGGTGGTGGCCTGAGTCCGGGGTTCGGCCGCGGGCCAGCGGCTGCGTCTGTAGGACTGGTGGGCGGCAGCTTCGACCACCCCGGGCCGCGGTGTTTGAGCCGCGGGACTGATTTATAACATCGCCCGGGGGGTATCGCCTCAGCGCAGAGGGAGAAGAGGAGGGAAGAGACTGCAGACCTAAGACTTTTGCCTCCATCACAGTGAGGAGATGCTGGGTGGACTCACTGTGGTGGATGTTAATATGTGTTTATTGTTGTTTTTATTGTATTATATGTATGACTGCTGCAATTTTGTTCAGACTTCGGTCTGAATGACAATAAAGGCTATCTATCTATCTATCTATCTATCTATCTATCTATCTATCTATCTATCTATCTATCTATCTATCTATCTATCTATTAAAGCTGGAACGTTTGCAAAAACAATTTTAAGTTCTGTAATATAATTTTACCCCATGAATAGGGGCTATAATTTGGTGTTAATAAATTTATCGTTGATTTCAACGTCGAATTCATGTTGTTAACACTATTCTTCCCATAATCATCAAGGCAGATGTGATGCATGGACTCGTTTCCATGGCATTAAATCACAGAGCTTTAAAATCTTCATGTAGTCACTCGCGTGACTCCGAAGTAAAATAGTAAGATTAAACGAGAACTTACCATTTCGAAGTTTGATTGTTATTTTATGAGGAGTACGTTGAGGGAATACGTGCCCTCCGCTCCCACCCTTGATCATATACTCAACTGGTATCTTCTTCTCTAATCTTACTATGTTTAGTCATTACAGTTATCTGTGATTTCACACCGCTGCTTTGAAGAATGACACGCATGCGTCCTGGCACGTATACCCTCAACGTACTCTTCATAAAATAACGATCAAACTTCGAACTGGTAAGTTCTCGTTTAATCTTACTAATAAAGGTATGTTATGCTACTGCAAGCAGGATTTGCATTGTTCCATTGTCGTATGTATACGTCAATTAAACACTCGTGACTCTTGAGAAGGTTATTTTTTTAAAGAAGTCTGTTTAATGTTTTTTTATTAATTGTACTTATTTTTAAAAAAAAGGTAATTCACTTTTCAAATTATTTCTTTCAATTCTTACAGTTTGGAAGCGTTTCTCTTTCATGTAGTAATTTAGAACGTCACTGCTTTGTTAGCCACGACATTTGTCGACACCAGAAAGACACAAAGTGCCAGAGTATGTCAGAAGGTCAGGCAGCATCCCTGGAGAACATGGAGGACTTTTCTCCAGAGATGTTGCCTGACCCGCAGAGTTACTCCAGCATTTTGTGTCTACCATCGTTATAAACACAAATTGTAGTTTTGTACAAGTGTACAAGTGGTTTTGTTTGCAGTGATTCCATTACCTCCTATTTCAAAGCTTTTCACTGTACTGGTTCACGTGACAATAAACTAAATTAACTCCCAACTCTTATATTCTATGCTTTAGCTAATAAAGGAAAGCACCTTGTAAGCTTTTTTAACCCAAGGGACTCTTTGTGTCTATCTCTGAACACACAACCGTCTGACTGAGAGGCATCAGAGATGTTGGTGTCAGGCAGGGCTCCATCTGACTCAGAGATATGAATATCAGCACTCAGCCAAAGTTCAGCATGATCCAACTTTGCCATCTCTTTGTCGGAGGATCAAATGGATTTCACCTATGAAACAAAGATTAGCCTTTATTTTATGTTCATTTTCATAAGGTGATAAGTGATAGCAGTAGAATTAAGCCATTCGGCCCATCAAGTCTACTCCGCCATTCAATCGTGGCTGATCTATCTCTCCCTCCTAACCCCATTCTCCTGCCTTCTCCCCTTAACCTCTGACACCCGGACTAATTAAGAATCTATCTATGTCTGCCTTAAAAATATCCACTGACTTGCCCTCCTCAACCTTCTGTGGCAAAATATTCCACAGATTCACCACCCTCTGACTAAGTTTTCAGGACCGTGGTGGGACCACCCAGGCCAGCGCCCATTGCAGAGTTGCTGCCTTATAGCACGAGAGACCCAGATTCGATCCTGACTATGCGCGCTGTCTATACAGAGATTGCACGTTCTCCTTGTAGCCGTATGAGTTGTGCGGCAAAATAAAGAAGCGTTAGAGTTGCTGCCCTTCAGCGCCAGAGAACCATGTTTTGTTCCCAACTACAGGTACGTGCTGGCTGTACAGAGTGTTTACGTTCTCCCTGTGACCGCGTGGGTTTTCTTCAGGTGCTCCGGTTTCCTCCTACATTCCAAAAATGTTAATTGGCTTCTTAAATTGTCCCTAGCGTATAGTGTATAGATCTAGTGTACAGAGTGATCGCTGGTCAGCACGGACTTGGTTGGCCGAAGGGCCTGTTTCCGTGCTGTATCTCTAAAGTAAAAGTGGCGATAAGATGCCTTTTGAAATGCTGCAGTTCGGTTGGTGAATGCGCTCTGACAGTACTGTTGGGCAGAGAGTTTCAGCATTTTGACCCAGTGGGGATGAAGGACAGGCCAATATATTTTCAAGTCAAGATGGTGCTCGATTCTGCCATTTCCAATCCTGTCATTATCCTCATAAATCTCCTCATACCTACCCCAGTGCAATCACATCTTTCCTGTAATGTGGTGTTATAAACAGTATGTGTAGGAAGGAACTACAGATGCTGGTTTACACCAAAGATAGACACAAAATGCTGAAGTATTGCAGCGGGTCAGGCAGTATCTCTGGAGAAAAGGAATAGGTAATATTTTGGATTGGGTCTGAAGAAGGGTCTTGATTAGTATGCGTGTCAGCGGTTATGGGGAGAAGGCAGGAGAATGGGGTTAGGCGGGAGAGATTGATCAGCCATGATTGAATGGCAGAGTAGACTAATTCTGCTCCTATCGCTTATGACTTTATGAAACATCACATATTCCTTTTCTCCAGAGATGCTGCCTGACCTGCCAAGTTACTCCAGCATTTTGTGTCTATCTTCGATATAAACAATATACCATGCACAAATTCTGTTTGAAGTAGTTTTGTTTACACTGCATCCATTACCTCCTCACTCTAATAAAGGAAAGCATCTTGTGAGTTTTTAACCAAAAGGACATGAAATGCTGGAGTAACTAAGCGAGTCAGGCAATCTGTAGAAAATGGATAGGTGACGTTTTGGTAGGGGACCTTTCTTCTGACATGGTCTGAAGAAAGGTCCTGACATGAAACGTCACCTATCCATGTTTTCCAGAGAAGCTGCCTGACTCGCTGAGTTACTCCTGCATTTTGTGCCCTTGTGTGTAAACCAGCATTTTCAATTCCTTGTATCTACTTGTATTGTTAAGCACCATATTGGCCTGCCCTATTACTCGAGACCCACACTCCAAGGTCCAGTTCCACTTCCACCCCACTCTACATTGCCCAATTTGCAGTACATTACCTGGCCTCATTGCAACCCCCTCCCCACAAATGCTTTGAGTCACACAGCCCAGGAATAAATTGCTGTTGTCAATCCACAACACACTATAATACAATATAATACACTATAACACAATATAACACAATATAATACAAAATAACACCCTATAATACCATAACAATCCACAACATACGATAATACAATATAATACACTATAACACCCTTCATACAATATAACACTCTATAATACAGTTGATGGATTCATTTGTAGAGTTTTTTCTTTTTTTAAATTGCTTAAGAGATATGCAGCTGTACAATCCAGCATGGTGCCACTTCAAAGAGGGAAATGGCAACTTGGGATACAATTACTGTGTTTCAAGTCTGGAAAAAAAAAGATCTATTTTGATAGATTTTTGATAGATGACCCATTCCTTCTCTCCAGAGTTACTCCAGCATTTTGTGTCAACCTTCTATTTTGATAGACACAGCAAGCACTGTATCAACCTTTAACTGCCTGACTTTGAGAGAAAAAAAAGCAACCAAAAGAGTGCAATTCCCCAGAGTGAATACACCTCAAGTTCGCCAAGGCTGAGGTATAGTCATGGAGACACCTACAGTTTTCTCGTGTTCCTTCTCTGTTTGAAGGAAGCTGTGTGGAGCGAAGAGCTTGAGGCAAGATGTGGGGGTAAATAAAGGAAAAGAAACTGTACTTCTTAAGGAATGTTTTTGGCATATTAATTGAGAATGAGAAGAATGATTTAAATTCTTAAAACCTGAACTTTCAAGAGCACCAAATGGGCCCCGAGTAGATTCACACGACAGACATTAAAACAAGATGTAGGCACAAGGAACTGCAGATGTTGGTTTACAAACAAAAAAACACATAAAAGAGCACGAGTAACTCAGCGGGTCAGGCAGCATCTATGGAGGTGATGTTTCCAATCGGGGCACTTTCTTCAAACTGCTTGCAGTAGGGGGTAGAGGGCTGGAGGGGTGGGACAAAGCCTGACAAATTTAGTTTGGTTTAGATTATTGTCCCGTGTACCGAGGTACAGTGAAAAGCTTTTTTTTTGTTGCTTGCTATCCAGTCAGCGGAAAGACTATACATGATTACAATCAAGCCATCCACAGTGTACAGATGCAGGATAAAGAGAATGACGTTTAGTGCAGGCCCTTAGGCTCACCGAGTCCACGGTAACCAGCGATCCCCGCACATTAACACTATCCTGCACACAATAGGGACAATTTACAATTTTACCAAAGCCAATTAACCTACAAACCTGCACGTGTTTGGAGTGTGGGAGGAAACCAAAGATCTTGGAGAAAACCCACGCAGGTCACGGGAAGAACGGACAAACTCCGTACAAACAGCACCCGTAATCAAGATTGAAGGCCCGCACTTGTAGACTAATTTACAGTTTCTACCCACGTGCCATAAAAGAACTAAACTCAAATAGATAACACTGCGGGCAACACAACACTATTTGTGGGGCAATATAATGCGCAATATGTTTTATATTTCTATTATCTATTTATTAATTTTATTTTATTAATTTCATTTACTGATCTTGCCGGTATATGAGAGTCAATGGTTGTTTGTGTTTTTGTTCTTTTAATCTTTTATCCCGTGTCTATGTATACCACTGAAGGAGATGCAATGAAATTTTGTTGTACAGTTGTTGTGCAATGACAATAAACGTATTTGATTTGATTTGATTTGATTTGAACCCGGGTCTCTGTCGCTCTGAGGCAGCAAATATACCGCTGCGCCACTGTGCTTGACTGAATTATGTTTGACACCAAATTCACTCAACTGGCTGCAACGTTTCAGCTTTCTTCATTTGCTGGATTTCATGTCTTGAGTCTATCCTTTGAGGCAACACCACCCCTCTTTCCTCTGACCAAACTTACCTTCGAGCTTCTCCAAGCTCTGATTAAGCCACATATTCTGGGATCTGTGGAGAGTGGCGAGGGGTGCTGGCAAGGTGAGCTGGTGGTAAATGATCAGTTGTCCCTGACTGTTCGGAAGGATGACGTGGAACATAGGTTGTGGTGAGCTTCCCAACAAGAATGTTGCATCCCACATGTCTCAGGGTACAAATCGTAGTAGAGCTGCTGTCTCACAGCACCAGACACCCAGGTCCAATCCTGACCTCGGGTGTTTTCTGTGAGGAGTTTGCATGTTCTCCCTGTGATCGTGTTAGTTTCCTCCTGGTGCTCTGGTTTCCTCCAACAGCCTAAAGTCGTGCAGGGTTTGTTGGCTATTGGGCCTCAGTAAATTGCCGCTAGTATATGGGGAGTAGATGAAACAGTGGGATGACTTAGAACTGGTGTGAAATGGGTGATCGATGGTCGGCATAGACTCGGTGGGCAGAAGGGCCTGTTTCCAAGCTGTATCTTTCAATCAATGAATCAAACTGTCCTACATAGGGTCTTTAGACTTTAGCGATGCAGTGTGGAAACAGCCCCTTCGGCTCACTGATTCCGCGCCAACCAGCGATCACCCTGTACACTAGCACGAGGGACAATTTACGATTTTTACCGAAGCCAATTAACCTGCAAACCTGTATGTCATTGGAGTGTTGGAATAAACAGGAGTACCCAGAAGGAACCCAAGCATCACAGGGGGAACATACAAACTCTATTCAGATAGCATCAGTCGTGGGGATTGAACTCTGGTCCCTGGCACTGTGAGCCAGCAACTCCACTGCCGTATCACTGTGCCACCCAGCACACCCACATGAACTAACAAATACCTGTCTGTTCCCAGAGAGGTCGAGACACAAGGAACTGTAGATGTTGGTTAATAAAAAAAGACCCAATGTTTAGTTTAGTTTAGTTTAGAGATACAGAGCGGAAACAAGCCTCTCAGTCCACCGAGTCGACGCAGACCAGAGGTCCCTGCACACCAGCACTATCCTACACACACAAGTGATCATTTACAATTAGAGCAAGCCAATTAGCCTACAAACCTGTACATCTATGACGCGTGGGAGGAAACCGGAGCAAGCGGGAAAAATCACGGGGAGAGCGCACAAACTCCGTACAGACAAGCACCCGTAGTCAGGATTAAGCCCGAGTCTCTGGTGATGTAAGGCAGCAACTCTACCACTGCACCACTCACTGGAGTGCTGGAGTAATTCAGTGGGTCAGGCAGCATCCCTGGAGAACGGTGACGTTTCAGGTTGGGATCCTTCTTCAGGGTTAAGACTACTTCCAGTCTGAACAAAGGTCCCCAGCCGAAATGCCACCTATCCATGTATGGACGAGGTGCTGCCTGACCCGCTAGTTATTCCAGTACTTTGTCTCTTTTTTTACATATCCATATTCATCTCATTAAGCAGCTCTTGGTTCATGGCCATTCTTGTGTTGCCAATTCAAAAGCTCGTCCAAATGGTTTTTAAATGCTATGAGAGAAGTTGTATTTATCTCCTTCTCAGGCAGTAAGTTCCAGCACCGGGTGAGAAATCTTTAAACCGTGTCAATGGGCGAAGCTTCCCTTGGTTTGATTTTGCCACAGAATTACAGGAGCCAGCCTTTTGACCTTGAACGTTTGGCAACACTCGAGTCAGGGCTTTCTATAAAGCTGCTTTAATCCTCAACAAAATACTTTCACTTACAGAATGTGCCCACAACCCCAAACAGCCTGAGACGGGAAAGCATACCTCCAAGTTTCAGTTCGGATAGTGTTTCAGTATGTCATCATTTTCTCATCATTTGTTTGCCTCATACTAGGCTGATTTAATATGAATTAATATGAATGCCAAAAGTGCGAATCTTTGTAACTTGTACGTATTTTAAATCCCCTCTCCTCACATTTCAGTTTTCTTTACCTGGTAGAGCTGCTGCCTCACAGCACCAGGGACTCGGGCACGATCCTGACCTCAGGGGCTGTCTGCGTGGAGTTTGTATGTTCTCCCTATGGCCGTGTGGGTTTTCTCCGGGTGGTCCTGGTTTCCCCCCACGTCCTAAACACCTGTGAGTTTGTAGGTGAATTAGCCTCTGTAAATTGTCCCTCGTGTGTAGGGGGTGGATAGAGAAATGGAATAACATAGAACTAGTATGAACGGGTGGTTGAGGGTCAGCATGGACTCGGTGGGCCGAATGGCCTGTTTCCATACTGTATCTTAATAATAATCTCAATAGTGAAGCTATCATTAAAAGGTCTTGTTGAGTCGATGAACATATGATTGTCCATCCTTCTCCTTTGTCTATGTCATTAATTAATGCCACCCAGGAATATGATTGCTGCCTCATCAGAAGACAAATTTGCTAGGCCATAACCAGGGCTCAGGAGCTGAAGATAGATGAACACTTGGAGATGGCTGTTGACTCCATGAAGAAAGCCAAGGAGGGTGAATTCTTTCCCATTGGACAGATATGGTAAGGATATCAGACTTCCTTCACTGAAGGCCATCAATGAACAGTGAGGAGAATCGGCATAAGCGATCTCGACAAGTGATCCCCCTACACCAACACTATCCTATACACTAGGGCACTTTACAAATGTTACCAAAGTCAATCAATCTACAAACCGGGTGCCTCGCCAACAGTCTGTCTGTCCCTTCTATGTGTTTTAATAGTATGTGTTAAATGTATGTTTTTAGTGTTCTTTAGCTTGTTTTATGTGGTGGGGGTGGGGGGGGGGGTGTTGGTTGGGGGAAACTTTTTCTAATCTCTTATCTCGACGGAGATGCGATTTTTTCCCGTGTCGTATCTCCATCCACACTGCGGCCTAACATTGAGGAGTTGGCGACCTTTGCTGGAGACCGTCTTTTCAGAGCTGGACTTTAACACTGGAATTTAACAACGCAGAGCCCGCAATCCCTTTGCCAGGGATCGACCTCGGAGCTCCAACCACGGGGGCTGGCGGACGTAACATCACGGAGCTCGCGGTCTCTGATCAGAGACCGACTTCGGAAACTCCAAGCCGCAGGAACTTCGATCGCCCCGACACGGGAACTTCGACCGCCGGCTGCGGGAGCTTCGATTACCCCGGCGGATAGTTCGACTGCTCCGACCGCGGGAGAATAAAGAGGAAGAAGTTTGGACTTTTTTGCCTTCCATCACAGTGAGGAATGTGGGGAATCCACTGTGCTGGATGTTTATGTTAACTTTTATGTAGTTGTGTGTCTTGTTGCTTTTTTTTAATCGTATGGCTGTATGGTAATTCGCATATCACTGTCCCTTAATTGGTACATGTGACAATAAAAGACCTTTGAAACATTTGAAAACTTTGAACCTGTACGTCTTTGGAGCGTGGGAGGAAACTCAAACACCTGGAGAAAACCCACACGGTCACGGGGAGAACGTACAAACTCCGTACAGACAGCACCCATAGTCTGGATCGAACCCGATCGAAAATGCTGTGTTTCTTTTAGTTACATGAGGAATCATTTTAATATGGCAGATGTCAATTGTGAGATGACTTTTTAACAGAGTTTTAGCAGTCTGACATCACAGTAAACAGAGAAGTGATGGTCAGGGGATCAGATTGTGTTGTAAACACAAGCTACTAATTAGCTGTTAAAAGTAAAATCAAGGTGGTGGTACAAAGAGCTTGCTGATGAAGATTAAAATAACAGGAACACATTTTACATCCCACAGGATGTCTAACTAGTCTGAGTGAGAAAGAGAAGGAGAGTTAGATAACCACTTAAGTGCTTTTTGAAGTTTTGTCCACAGGAAATTGAGGTGCTAATTTGTACAGCTCAAAATCCCAAAAAAACACAATGAATTAATTCTTAGAATCTGACTTCAGAGATACACTTTAGAGATACAGCAAGGAACGAGGCCCTTCAGCTCAATGAATCTGTGCCGACCAGCGATCACCCCGCACATAAGGTTTAGGAGCAGAATTAGGCCATTCGGCTAATCAAATCCACTCCGTCATTCAATAATGGCTGATCTATCTTTCCCTCTCAACCCCATTTTCCTGCCTTCTCCCCATAACCCCTGACACCTGTGCTAATCAAGAATCGGTCAATCTCCACCTTATAAATATCCATTGACTTGGCCTCCACAGCCGTCTGTGGCAATGAATTTCACAGATTCACCACCCTCTGACTAAAACACCACCCTCCTCATCTTTATAAAGGTACATCCTTCTATTCGGAGGCTATGACCTCTGGTCCTAGACTCGTCCCATTAGTGGAAACATCCTCTCCACATCCACTTTTTCCAGGTCTATCACTATCCGGTTCACTTCATATTCACTATTCATCTCATATCACAATATGGAAGGAATGGCAGGAATGGCAGGATATAGATCACAAACAGGCAGACAAGATCAGTTTAAATTTCTTCACGTTCACTCTGATATTGTGGGCCGAAGGGCCTGTTCCTGCACTATACTATCCTATGTTCTAAGTTAAGAACGTGTTAACAGTCATTGAAACCTATTTTGAAAAATTATTGTTATCCGCGGTCACTAGTACTTTTGATTTTGAAACATTTGGTCTGGAAATGATTGAAATGTTTCGTTTCGAGATTCTGCGCAGAAACAGGCCCTTCGACCCACTGAGTTCGCATCGACCAGTGAATACCCGCACACTATTCAATTCAATTCAATTCAATTCAAATTCAATTCAATTCAACTTTAATGTCATTGCACAAATACTAAGTATGGGTACAACGAAATGCAGTTTTGCGTCAGTCCGTAGTATTAGTGCATATAGAAATTTAAAAAAAAAGAAGATACAGAATAATAAAAAATACAGAATAATTAAACAATGGGGACGGAGGGACCAGAGAAATCTATCGGCGGGACTCCGAGTTCAGCAATGTGATGGTATAATTGTAGAAGCTGTTCCTCATCCTGCTGGTACGAGACCTGAGGCTCCTGTACCGTCTCCCTGATGGGAGGAGGGCAAACAGTCCATGGTTGGGGTGGGAGGGGTCTTTAATGATCTTCCCAGCCCGTCTCAGACATCGTTTTCGGTGGAGGGCATCCATGGCAGGGCACCGATGATGTGCTGCGCGGTTTTCACCACCCGTTGTAGTGCCTTCCTGTCCGCAACAGTGCAGCTGCTGTACCATACCGTGAAGCAGGCGGTCAGGATGCTCTCGATGGTACAGCGGTAGAAGTTGGTCAGTATCTGGGGGGACAGGTGGGCTTTCTTGAGCCTCCTCAGGAAGTAAAGGCGCTGCTGTGCCTTTTTGATCAGCTTGGAGGTGTTGAGGGACCAGGACAAATCCTCCGAGATATGTACCCCGAGGAATTTGTAGCTGGAGACGCACTCCACCTCAGTCCCGTTTATATGGATGGGGGTATGACTGCCTCCTCTGACCTTCCTGAAGTCGACAATAATTTCCTTCGTCTTCTTGGAGTTGAGGACGAGGTTATTGTTGGCACACCAGGTTGTCAGGTGCTGGACCTCCTCTCTGTAGGCTGACTCGTCGTTGTCACTGATCAGTCCTACCACCGTGGTGTCGTCAGCAAACTTAATGATGGCGTTGGATCCGTACTTAGGGATGCAGTCGTGGGTGAAGAGGGAGTAGAGGAGAGGGCTGAGCACACAGCCCTGTGGCACGCCGGTGTTCAGTGTTATAGTGGAGGAGGTGAGGTTGTTGACCCTAACAGACTGTGGTCTGCTGGTGAGGAAATCCAGTGTCCAGTTGCAGAGGGAGGTGGAGATGCCAAGTCCGCTGAGTTTGGTGATCAAGCTAGCGGGGATGACAGTGTTAAAGGCAGAGCTGAAATCAATGAACAGCAACCTGATGTAGTTGTTGTTGTTGTCCAGGTGGGTCAGGGCAGAGTTTAGAGCCGCCGATATGGCGTCCTCTGTAGACCTGTTGGCCCGGTAGGCAAACTGATGGGGGTCCAGTGTGGGGGGGAGGCTGGCTTTGAGGTGAGCCTAACACTATCTACACTAACACTATCTTTCACACTAGGGACAGTGTTACAATTTTACTAAGCCAATTAACCTACAAACCTGCACGTCTTTGGAATATGGGAGGAAACCCGAGCTCCTGGAGAAAACCCACGCAGGCAGAACGTACAAACTCCATACAGACAGCACCCTCAGTCAGGATCAAATCTAGGCCTCTGGTGCTGTACGGCAGCAACTCTACTGCTGGGCCATCCTGCTGTCGCTTTATGTGAAAATAATGATTGGGTTTTATTCTCTTTATTAGAAATTGGTAATTAGTGGTACAGCCGAAATCATAATCCTTGAAGAGAAATCAATAATGCATGCCACAATAATGCCGACCTTGACATTTACTCCTCCACTTCAGATCAGTAATATTTACAATCTAATATGATGACAAACATCTCCTGGGCTCAGGGCTATCAACATAAATCCTTATACCTCCGCCTTCACCACAGTCCCCACAACGATCCTCACGCTACAACACCTGTCCCTACACCTCCTCCCTCACCTCCATAAGTGACCACAGCATTCCTTCAAGGCAACACGGCGACCTTTTCACTGGACACTTGCGCTCGGTCCACTGAAGTCTACTGGGTCTCCTGGTTGCCAACCATTTAACTCCCCTTCCCATTGCCGCACTGATCTTGGACACAAAATGCTGGAGTTACTCAGCAGGTCAGGCAGTATCTCTGGAGAAAAATAATAGGTGACGTTTCAGGTCAGAACCCTTGGTTCCTATTCCTATTTTTTTCTCCAGCGATGGTGCCTTACCCGCTGAGTTACTCCAGCATTTTGTGTCTATCCTTGGTGTAATCCAACATCTCCATTTCCTGCATTAACTGGAGGAACAGCACCTCTTATTCTGCTTGGGTAGCTTAGAACCTAACGGTATTAACATTGAATTCTCCTCTAACTAACTCCCCCCCCCCCTTCTCCCTCATATCCCTCCCTATTCTTCCCCTTCCCTCTTCCCCTTCCCTCTTTCGTTCCCTGTGCCCCATCCGGACTTCCATCTGGTTCACCATTACTTTTCTCCCTCCTTCGCAACCTGCAACTCTTCAAACCTGTCTCGCACCTTCTACTCTTGACTCAGGACTTTATTCCAACCATCTGCCCTTCACGAAAAAACCCGCGACTACATCCACCTATTATCTGCCACACTTTGTCCTGCCTCTCCGGTTATCCAGCTTTCTTCCGCCCTCCCCACCCACCCCTACAATCAGTCTGAAGAAAGGTCCCAATCTGAAATATCACCTAGCCAAGATCTCCAGAGAACCTACCTGATCTGCTGAGCTACTCCAGCACTTTGTGTCCGTTTGTGCTTTTCCCATCAAGGAGTAGCACTGTATGTTTCTGGAATTAATTCACAGGGCCTTTTTGGAGTTTGACTATAACATGTGGCGTGACAAACAACCTTGCATTGTAGCATTTACAATTCTTTAGGTATTTCAGATAGATGCAGGGTGATACAGCAGGAAGTGCTGCTGCCTCCCAATTCCAGTGACCTGGATTTGCTCCTGGTCTCTGCTGCAGTGTGTGTGTGTGTGTGTGTGTGTGTGTGTGTGTGTGTGTGTGTGTGTGTGTGTGTGTGGTTCTTTCCGTGACTGTGTGTGTGCCCCAGTTTTCTCCCCCATTGCGAAAGCGTGGGGGAAACTGATCCACGTGTCTGAAGAAATAGGGGAGTGTGAGAGTGAGTGGACTGGAGGGCGATAATTGAGAAATGGGATTGATGTTGAGGGAACAAAGAGAAAATCTACCCCTAATACACGGTGGCAGCAAAACGCAATGGAAAGCCTCGGAGCGCAAATTACCATCTTTATTCGGCATTTCCAGCGACAGACCAAGGTCCCGGGTCATTAAGCTCTTTTCCGAGTCCATTAAGGGGATGAAAACTGGGAAAGTGGGAGTGTGCCGCAAAACGCTCAGGAAATGGAACTCAAACTCAAATACTATTAAGAAGCACTAGCGCCCAATTTATGCCTGGATACCATTGGAATGGTGCACATTCTGTTTAATGTTTACTTTAATCTAGTTTGGAATACATATGGCTACAACTAATGAACAGTCTCCATGGTGATTTATTGTTTCAATGTAGAGCCATGTATTAAATGCAAGTGCCCTGGAAATTCTTCATGTAAAGCCTTTTATTAGACGTATAAATCATAATGAACTCCTTCTCTTTATAATCCTGGATGTCATGTTAATAACATTCCATTTGTCACTTTGCTTTCATACGCCCGTTTGATTAGAGTCATGTTGGCAGCAACTAGAATGAAACTCACAGGGTTAAAGAATATTGAAGAACGGAGGGAACCACCATACTGAATGGCCTATTGGAGAAAGTGCCGACATTCACCTGCATGTTTTGATCATCTTGGTCAGAGTGCTGAAGCAGGTCTTCAGGGCCACACTTCAACTGTCGTCTGATTGTCATCATATTCAGTCTACAGAAGTGAGGAGAAAAATCAAAGTGGCTGAAGACAGATTTACGTGCCAATGAGCTCCTCAGTGGGAAGCAGAGATGGATCACCCACTTGTTCCATACGTTTATGAGTTTATGAGTTCTAGGAGCAGATTTAGGCCATTCGGCCCATCGGGTCTACTCCGCCATTCAATCATGGCTGATCTATCTCTCCCTCTCAACCCCATTCTCCTGCCTTCTCCCCGTAACCCCCGACACCCCCGAGGTTGCACGGTCAGCAGGCCTGGCTCGCCCGCCAGCAGGGGAGGGAGTCGGATAGAGGGCCGGTAAGCAGACCGGCTGCGGGAGGGAGTGCGTGGTTTCGACGGTGGAGTGGGCGCTGGAGGCCCTGCAGCAGCCTGGGGCTTGGCGCCACTCCAAGATGCCGAGTGTATGGACTGGAAACAGTCTACAGCTGCACAGAGTGGTGGAGGACACCAATGGCCACACTTAGCCAGGCAAACCCTGCAACACTGCCAGGACATTGGCCTTCATGGTCAGGTCATGAACCCTGCACTTACAACAACTGGAACTTGAAAATGGCGCCAAACCTGGCTACTCTGCATAACTGTCTCAGTGTTCTACTGTTTTACATTTATGCTGTATCCGAGATGCTTATCAAAGATGTTAAGTGTA
Organism: Amblyraja radiata; assembly: GCF_010909765.2. Lineage (NCBI taxonomy): Eukaryota > Metazoa > Chordata > Chondrichthyes > Rajiformes > Rajidae > Amblyraja > Amblyraja radiata. The sequence goes on from NC_045977.1 coordinate 16,071,603, forward strand.
TACACACACTGAACCTTTTTTCTTCTCCCGTTATGTACGATGTTTACATATTCTGTTGTGCTGCAGCAAGCAAGAATTTCAGTGTCCTATCTGGGACATATGACAATAAAACACTCTTGACTCTCTCTTGACAGTTGCCTCTTGATCAAAGTGCTTATGTATAGTGATACATGTACTGATCTGTGTACAAAAATCAATGTAGACATTCCTTGGTACATGCAACACTAAAGTACCATTGAACCATTGAACTCTTGCATGTTTCCTTAGCTGTTTGGTGTGCAAGTAGCCTGGCATTGCAGCTTTGCCAGGTTGACACCTCGTTTATAGGTGGAACTGATGCTGATGCATGGCATGCTGTTCTGCACCATTCCTCAAATCAGGATTTGTTTCTTGGCTTCATAGTAAGGGCAAAGTGAGGGCTTGGCCATGCCATGCATTTGCTGACTGTGGTGGAATACTGAGCCATAATATTACATGTATGTACTGTGACTTGCGGGATGTGTTCTACATTGGTCCCGACACACAACTCGATGGACATCAAACATCAAGTTGTTCACAAAGACCGTGTGGTAGCAGTTCCTACCAATACTGCCACAAGTCGATCTGTCTTTGGGGATGATGCCATTTGATATTTACTTTAGACCTTAGAGATAGTGCGGAAACAGGCCCACAGAGTCCGCGCCGACCACCGATCACCCCATACACTAACACTATCCCACACACTAGGGACAGTTTATTACCAAAGCCAATTAACCTACAAACCTGTACGTCTTTGGAATGTGGGACGAAACCCGAGCACCCAGAGAAAACCCACGCGATCACAGAGAGAACATATAAACTCCACACAGATAGCTCCCATAGTCAGGATTGAACCTGGGTCTCTGTGGCTGTAAGGCAGCAATTGTACCGCTGCACCACTGTGCCGCCCCTATCCCTTGTGTTATTTTTTTATCATGTCGCAAACACACTTTGACAGCCGTGTCAGGGGTGGTAATAAGAAAATGGGATGAGGAGGCATTTCTTTAAGTAGAGGCCAATACTTCCTGGGCAATACTTGTGGCGGCCTCCTTCATAGTATTATTTTGTTGGTCATTGCATCTTAATAACAGGAAGCTGTTGTTCCTGTAATTCACATCCCGGTGACATATTCTATTATAGATCAACAGGAAAACTCCGTGACTAATAGTTACAGCTTCTTTCATGTGTGCTGTGGATGTGTCCTGACCCAACATTCTCTTAAGAACCAAAACAAAGGGCTTAGATGTCCCAGAACTGCAGTCTGTGCCAACACGAAACTTCCAGCAGCAGCACGGTGGAGCAGCAGTAGAGTTTCTGCCATACTGTGCCAGAGTCCCGAGTTGGTTCCTGGCTGCGGGTGTTGTCTGCATGGAGTTTGTTCATTCTCCATGTGACCTCACGGGTTTTCCCCAGGGCCTTCAGTTTCTTCCTCCACTCCAAAGATATATAGATTTGTAGGTTAATTGGCTTCGGTAAAAATTGTGCGTAGTGTGCAGGAGAGTGCTAGTATACGGGGATTACACTAGCACTACAGGTGTAATCTAAACTTATTACAATTACACTTATATCATAATAATAAGTGTACGATATGTGTAATCGTAATAAGTTTACACTTATTAATTGTATAATACTTAATAAGAATTATTAATTATAATACTTAAGTACAATACGGTTGGGCCGAAAGGCCTATTTCCACACTGCATCTCCAAACTAAAACTAAACTAGTAATCAGATTCAGGGCTTGAGCTTCAGTTCTCTGCGTCCACTGATATTAGGCATTTTGTTGGGCATCATCCCAACAATAACAATAACTGTTTCTCCGATCTGATAACCAAGCAGGAAGATTGAATTGATTTAAAGATATAGCATGGAGGCAGTTCCTTTGGCCTAATGAGTCCAAGCTGACCATCGACTACCCATGCTGACCATTGACCACTAGTTCTATGATCAACCGCTCTCTACACACTAGGGGCAGCTTACCTTGGCCGACTGACCTACAAACCCGCACGCACTTGGGGCACTGGAGCACCCAGAGGAAACCCAGGCAGTCACAAGGAGGACGTTCAAGACTCCGCATAGACAGTACCCGAGGTCAGGGTCAAACCTGGTCTCTGGGGCCATGAGGCAGCAATTCTATCAGCTGCACCACTGTATCACCTCAAGATAATTTAAGAAAGGAAAGAGAAGTTCTACTTTGTGCTGTCTGTACGGAGTTTTATGTTCTGCCTGTGACCCGTGTGGCTTTTCTCCGGGTTCCCTCTCACACTCAAAAGATGTACAGGTTTGTAAGTTAATTTGCTTCAGTAACTTATAAAATTGCCCCTAGTGTGTAGGTTAGTGTGTATGTGGCGATCGCTGGTCAGCATGGTCGCGATGGGCCAAAGGGCCTGTTTTCATGCTGTATCCTTAAAGTCTGAAGTCAAAAGTCTGAATAGTTACATTGCTGACAGAAGCTTTGGTTTAATATTCTCCCACTTTCAACACTGCAAAACACACTCAGTTCTGCACTAAAAGGAAGGCCAAAATACCACGTTCAAGCTTGAGGAGTTGCGTTTGAACCCACAAGATTGAGTTCCTCTGTGATGTAAGTCAATAAAATCAAATGTCAGCTGCTCACTAACCAGGCCGTGGAGATCCTTCTCCAAACCTCCTTCCTCTCTTCAGTCACTCCTCACCACCTTCCCAATCAAATGGTTTTTGATCATAGATTTATGCAACTAGGTTTTATATTTTGTATAATAATCATATATGTGAAGTCTCTTGGGATGTTTTTAACTATGTTAAGAATATGGACAGTACAGTGGCACAGCAGCAGAGTTGCTGCCTTTACAACGCCAGAGACTCGGGTTCGATCCTGACTACGGGCGCTGTCTGTATTGAGTTTGTACGTTCTCCCTGTGATCGTGTGGGATTTCTCCAGGTGCTCCAGTTTCCTCCCACATTCCAAAGACACACAGGTTTGTATGTTAATTGGCATCTGTAGATTGTCCCTAGTGTAGTGCTAGTGTAAGGGGATCTATCGCTGGTCGGTGTGGATTTGATGGGCCGAATGGCCTGTTTCTGTGCTGGATCTCTAAACTAAACTAATCAAAAGGTGGTTTAGAAATGTAAGTTGCTGTTCTTGAAAATCAGACACAAACTACATGGAGAATATCCATAATCCACAAAGCTGGGTGGTAGACCTATAATCCTTCCCGAGGTCCCAATAACCTCTGGCCAGAGATAATAATGCAGTCTGTACATTTGTATAAGGCTGTGGTCTGTGGCAAGAGACTAATAACCCTCTCGATTAAGATTTTACTCGAGTCCAGCAGAGAAGAGACTTTTCAGCCCGTTGAGTCCTTGCAGCTTCTTCTAGGCGATTCCAGTTAGCGGGGTTGTCTGTTTTTTTTCCCCTGCTTCAGTCATTACTTTCTTTTTTCCTTGGAAAGGAGATGAGGAGGGGTTTCTTTAGTCAGAGGGTAGTGAATCTGTGGAATTCTTTGCCACAGGCAGCTGTGAGGCCAAGTCATTGGGTATTTTTAAGGCGTGATAGATTTTTGATTAATTTTTTCATAGATTTTTGATTAATAAGGGTTTCAGGGTTTATGCGGAGAAAGCAGGAGAACGGGGTTGAGAAGGAAAGATAGATCAGCCATGATTGAATGTCGGAGTAGACTTGATAGGCAAAATGGCCTAATCTGCTCCTATAACCTAATGAACTTTTGTGACTATTTGATATTCATTTGAAAAGTTTGATTGGCTGTGCCTGTACGAGCAGTGAATTACAGATTATTGCACTGTTTATTTTAGTTTAGTTAAATTGAGAGATACAGCAAGGAAACAGGCCCTTCAGCCCACTGAGTCCACGCCGACCATCGATTTCCCATTCACACTAGTTCTATGTTATCCCACTTTCACATCCACTCCCTACACACAAGGTGAAATTTACAGAGAACATTTAACTTACAAGCCCGCACCTCTTCGGGATGTTGGGAAGAAACTAGAGCACCCGGAGGTTTCTGAGTCACAGGGAGGATGTGCAAACTCCACACAGAGAGTACCTGAGGTCAGGATCTAACCTGGTCTCTGGCACTGTGAAGCAGTGGTTTACCAGCCGTGCCACTGTGCCGCCACTTTATGTATAAAGAAACAGTGTTCCTTGTGATGTTCACCACCTCTTTCAATCTACAGTCAGGAAAACACACCAACGCCTTTACTTTGTCAGAAGGCTAAGACATTTTGGCACGTCTCCAATGACTCTTACCAACTTCTACAGATCCATCATAGAAAGCATCCTATCTCGATGCATCACAGCTTGGTATGGAAAATGCTCTGCCCATAACCACAAGAAATTGCAGAGAGAGGTGAATGCAGACCAATCCATCACACGAACCAGCCTGACCACTCTCACCCTGGTCATTACAAAAGATCCAAGGATTGAAAGAAATCTTAGGGCGGCAGAGAGACGAGTTTGCTGTTGAACACGGGTGCTGTCTGTACTGAGATTGTACGTTCTCCCAGGATAGAACTAGTGTGTGGGTGATCGCTGGCCAGCACAGACTGTGTGGGCCGAAGGGCCTGTTTCCAGGCTGTCTCACTAAACTAAACTAAATGCATCACCAGATTAACGAACAGCTTCTTCCCCACTGTTATCAGACGCTTGAACAGGCTTTTCATTTGCTAAGGGTGGATTCCCCTTCTTCCAATCTACCTCATAGCAGCTCTTGAACATTTTTTATCTGCACTTTGTCTGTTGCTGTAATGCTATATTCTGCACACTGTTCATCTTCTCTTTAGTATTACATTGTGTACTCATTCACAGTGATGTGCCCAGAGCATGCAGTGTTTCACGGTGTCAGACTGACAATAATAAATCAATAAGAAAACTTTTAGATAGGCAGAAAACCCCCACAAAGTCCTGGAGTAACTCAGTGGGCCAGGCAGCATCTCTGTGTAGGTGATGTTTTGGTTTGGGACCCTTTTCGTAGGTCTGAAGAAGGGTCACACCCAGAAACATCACCTAACCATATGCTCCAGAGATGCTGCCTGACCTGCTGAGTTACTCCAGGACTTTAAGTCTTTGTTTGTAAACCAGCATCTGCAGTTTCTTGCATCTCCTTTTAGATAGGCACATGAATATGCAGTGGTATGAAGGAAGATAGGCAGATGAGATGAGTTTATCTTGGTGTTATGTTTTAGCATAGGCAATGTGGGCATCATTCTAAACTATCCATTATACCACCAGCTTTTGTATTTAAATAATTTTAATTTATTATATTATAGTTTAGTTTAGTTTATAGTGATACAGCGTGGAAACAGGCTCTTCGGCCCACCAAGTCTGTGTCGACACTTGTTCTAACCTGCACAATAGGGACAATTTACAGAAGCTAATTAACCTACCTACAAACCTGTAAATCTTTGGAATGTGGGAAGAAACCGGAGCACCCAAAGAAATCCCACATGGTCACAGGGAGAAAACACAAACTCCGTACAGACAGCACCCATTGACAGGATCAAACCTATGTCTCTGGCGCTGTAAGGCAGCAACTCTACCACTGCGCCAGTGTGCCGCCCCTCAATAGCACCTATTTATCATCTGTCTAAATCTGTGCACCTCTGGCAAATTTCCTCTCATCCTCAGCATCTCTTGTACCTGAAATCCCTTAAGTCAGGAACTCAGCATATTCCAAAATCTGGTCATTGTTTCACTGGAGCCTCTGAGAGACAGCAAAGGCTTTCAGTGTTGAGGTGCACCTCGGATACATCAGGCGAGTAAACGGCCACAGATCCAAATGTCAATGCGTCGCAAAACAGCAGTCAGCGAGGCCAAAATCAGAAGGCAAATCCATTCACCCAACATCAGGCAAACCTGGAGCGATGCAGAGCTGGGGTTAATTGAGTTGCTGTTTGTGGCAGGTCTGTAAGAGGAGGGGATCTTCATTAAAGATTCAGGCAGTGCAGTCAATTGCTTTAGGAAAAGATTAGCAGTGAAGGTAATTATTCTACCTCGGTGAAAAATGTCTTGCAGGGGAATAAAAGCTGGAAAGATAATAAAATATTATTCATTCACTGCAGCTGGAAATGAAAATACTACTGCAGCATACTGAGATGTAATGTGGAAAGAGTCAAACTTGGGTTGGGCTTAAACTGTAGCTGAGAACTGGAAAATGGAAACCATGCAAATATTGTTGTTGATTCACTAGAACTTATGCAATGGGCTAGCTGACTTTGTCTGTGTTTACTCTATAACTTCACCTCAATGGTGTACCAAAGCAACCCGGCAAAATATGTCCTTCGAACGCATTGGTGATACCAACTGCAGTAAAAAATACTCGCCTCAGGTGCCAGCCACCATTGTATTTGCACTAAAATAAACACAGAGTGCTGGAGTAACTCAACGGGTCAGCCAACATCTCTGGAGGGCATGGATAGGTGACGTTTCGGGTCTGGACACCTCTGAAATCCCTCAATGGAGGACATGGATAGGTCCCAAACCAAAACGTCACCCATCCATGTTATCAAGAGATGCTGCCTGACCCACTGAGTTACTCCAGCACTTTGTGTGTTTTTTTTAAACTAGCATCTGCAGTTCCTAGTGTCTCCAGAGGAACTGGAAGTGAAAAATAAAACGGGACAAATCAGGGCCAAACATCAGATTATTCTCTGCACAAAATGTCTAATATAGAAGTTGCAGCAATTGGCTTATTATTCAACATTGTTTTTGACGTTTTTATCTGAATTCTATCCTTTGTTAAAAGAATCAGAAACACAACGTCTTCAATCCAAATGCTCAGGCAACTATGAGTGAAATTAATTGAAGGCAGTTGAAGATCACCCCATTATAATTCATCAAAATAAAACACAAATCAATTGCTTTTGCGGTCTTAAAACCCCTTATCACAAGCTGCTACTCAGATCACACATTGACGCAATGTAAAATGGATCAAGGCCTTATCAGTTTCTGCCGACCCGTACCTTTACTCTAGCCCCCCCACAGGCCTCCACCAGCAACTCCGCCGACCCTCGGCTCTCCACAACCCACCAGCGACTCCGCTGACCCTCGGCTCTCCACAACCCACCAGTAGGCCGGAGCCATCGCCTCACCTGAGATCCAGGCTCAGCAACAGGCCTACAGCCTCCACTCTGCACATTCCTACACATAGAGACATAGAAACATAGAAAATAGATGCAGGAGTAGGCCATTCGGCCCTTCACCCCCATTCAATATGATCATGGCTGATCATCTTGGGCTGGGCTTAAACTGTAGCTGAGAACTGGAGAATGGAAACCATGCGAATACACCGCATGGTCTGACTCTCCTGGGTCCCACTGCTACCCAGACTCACTAACAGCACATCAGACTTGCTTTGGTTGGATTAATTTTTACTGAGAATAATAAATCCGGATACGATTATGCTTAAAATCATACATATCTCCACAAGTTGTGCTCGAATAGGGTGAAGAACCAGACAAGAGATGTCTGTAAAACTCAAGGGGCTTTCAAATAGTCAATGGGTGGGCAGGAGTTAAGAGAAGCCTAGATAACAGGGAGCAGCTCAGATACATCTCATCGACTTCAATTACATCAGCACAAACTAGATGTGGTCAGAGTGTTGCTGAGAACTCACAAATTTCAGTGAATAAACTATGAGCAATAACTCTGACTGACTTCAATGTGTCAGGAAATAAAAACCTCTCCTTCACAGATGTGTGTGTTGGTAAAATTCAAAGTTGTTCCTTGTCTGATCTGTTGCTGCCAACGCTTTAGTTTGGTTTTGGCAACGTACATTTATTGAATGTATGGCTGGAGGTTTTGTTGATGGAACAGCACTTTTTATTCCTGATTCAGATTAAAAAGGGGGCATATCCATGAGCATGATCAAAAGGTAGCTATAATTCAAACTCGTTAAATTGTTTAGCATGACTCCCTGCAGAAGAGAAACAGTTCCTTATCATTGGCAGATATGTCAACTGAAGGTACTTGTATTTTTATTTATGTAGGCTGTTTCCTGGGCATTGGGAAATAAATTCAAACGGAATGGATATAATTGAAAATAATCAGCAGACTGTCATTTCCACTCACATCTAAGTCTTTGCCTGTCCTTTTTCTGGGTCAATGTGAATTATACTTTCTTATGTGAATTAATTGTCTATTTTTTGGGACATTGGAGTAATGGTAGCAAGATAAAATATGGATTATGTTTCTGTCAGTTCAAGGGAATTCAGTAGTTTAATGGAGTTTAGAGATACTCCATGGAAACAGGCCCTTTGTCCCACTGAGTCCACAGCGACCATCAATCAACCATTCACACTAGGTCAATGCCACCACATGTCCGACACACTAGGAGCAATTTACAGAGGGCCAATTACAAACCAATTAAATACTGCGGGGAAACAGGCCCTTCGACCCATCGAGTCCGTGCCGACCAGTTATCACTAACAGTGTCCTACGCAGGGAACAATTTTACCAAAGCCAATTAACCTGCAAACCTATACGTCTGTGGAGTGTGGAAGGAAACTGCAGCACCTGGAGAAAACGCACGCGGTCACAGGGAGAATGTAAAGACTCTGTACATCACCCATAGTCAGGTTCGAACCGGGTCTCTGGCGCTGTAAGGCAGCAACTCTATCGCTATGCCACCGTGCTGCCCTGTGCCGCTCGAACAGCTTCCTCGCTGTTAACAGGCTTCTGAACGGCCCTTCCCTAAGCTAGGGTACACTCTGATTCACATCCACTCTATGGCGGGCATTGGACCTTGTCTATGGAACTGGTGCGTTACAATGCTGAGAACTATATTCTGCACTCTATCTTCCTTTGCTCTATCTATTCCACTTGAGTTTGACTTGATTGTAATGATGTGCACTATTATCTGATCAGTTTGGATGGCAAGCAAAACAAAGCTTTTCACTGGCCTTGGTACACATGACAATAATAAACCTAATCCCAAACTTGATTTTTGAATTGTTTTAACTTAAAAAGTGAATGATCTGCCACAAACACACTGCACTGCGAGGTGGATGAATTTTGTCTAAAATAGTGATTGGGCTCCTATTTATACCACAGGATCCTCATTTCCATTCACCTTTAACAGACACAGTGGTGCAGCTGGTAAAGCAGCTGACTTACTGCGTCCGAGACCAGTGTTCGATCCTGTCCTCGGGTGCTATCTACACAGAGTGAGCACATTCTCTCTGTGATCTCTGAGAGGGTGGGATGGCTTTGAACTAGCATATGGGGTGATTGATGGTTGCCGTGGACTCGGTGGGTGGAAGGTCCTGTTTCCATAATGTATCTCGAAACTAAACATCAATAACCTGGAGCTCAGCCTTTACACTTTAGACTTCAGGCACTCAGCATGGAAACAGGCCCTTTGTTCCACCGAGTCCGCTCTGACCATTGATCACCCCATACACTAGCACTATCCGACACATTTAACTTACAAACCTGTATTTCTTTGGAATGTGGAAGCAAACTGGTGCACCCAGAGAAAACACACGTGGTCACAGTGAAAATGTACAAACTCCGTACGGACAACACCCTTAGTCAGGATCGAACCCAGGTTCTGGCGCTGTAAGGCAGCAACTTGGCTTTGGTAAAATTATAAATTGACCCAGTGATCACTCACTGCTCAGCGCGGACTCGATGGGCCAAAGGGCCTGTTTCCGTGTTGCATCTCTGAAGTCTAAAGCCTAAGCAGTCATGGTTGGATTGAAAGCCCTGGAGATGATCGAGAAAGGGAAAACCAAATGAATTAACGTCAAGAGGGAGAGATGGAAAAAGGAAATGATTGGTGTCAATGTGAGTATTAAACAATCTGAAATGTTTGATTGAGATTTTATTTTCATATTTCCTTTGACATACAAGGAGACCATTGGCTCATCAAGTCTTTGCCAGCGTTCAGAGCATTCCCATCAATCCCTATCCCCCACACTTCCTGTCACCTGTTCACACGTGTTCACAAATATCTCCCTCACTCTCAGCCGCCAATTGGGGTCAAGGAAAGAGCGTTCTCGTCGCGGCCCTGTTTCCACCAATCTTTCCACCACCACCACGCACAAGAAGCACAAGAAGCGAAAAACAGACACCATTGTACGCAGATGTCGAGAACTGTGTTCACCTCTGGCGGAACAACGTCTAATCTTGTGTGTGGACTCGATAAGAAGAAGTACAGCCAATTGATTCTTTAAATGTTATATTATTGTGTCTCTACATTCATTCAGCCTTGTGTCCTGATTCTCACTCTGACTTCCTCTTAGACATCAAAGCATTTGAGACAATTAACTCATCGGCCTCGTTCATGTTATCCATGAATGTGTCAAGTACAATGTACAATTGTAACTACTGTATGTGCGGATTAGAATGATGGTTTCCATGAGCTTACTGCAGTACTTATGATTCTTGATCAGTAAGGGTGTCAGTGGTTATGGGGAGAAGGCAGGAGAATATGATTGAATGGGGAAGATAGATCAGCCATGATTGAATGGCAGAATAGACTTGATGGGCTGAATGGCCTAATTCTGCTCCTATCACTCACTTGTGTATTAATTAAAGGAAAGAGTGCTTGTATGTTTGCAAAGAACTGAATGTACACTTGTTTTTTCTCTTAGATATTTTTTTACACAAGATTTTTATTTCAAATTACCACAATCTGTGCAGACTGTTGAGCTGAGAGGATTATGATGAGCACTTGATGCTCTGGGCCTGTATTTGCTGGAGTTTAGAAGGATGAGGGAGGACCTCATTGAAACTTAACAATTAGTGAAAGGCCTGGATAGAGTGAATGTGGGGTGGATGTTTCCACTAGTGGGAGAGTCTAGGACCAGAGGCCATAGCCTCAGAATAAAAGGACGTACTTTTAGAATGAAGATGAGGAGGAATTTCTTTAATCAGAGGCTGGTGAATCTGTGGAATTCATTGCCAGAGACAGCTGTGCAGGCAAGTTGATTGATATTTTTAAGGCAGAGATTGACAGATTTTTGATTTACTAAGGGTTTCAGGGTTGAGGGGGGTTATAGGGTTGAGAGGGAAAGATAGATTAGCCATGTTTGAATGGCGGACCAGACTTGATGGGCCAAATGGCCTAATTCTGTTCCTAGAACTTATGAACTTATTATGTGGTATGACTTTTGATGCATTATTGTACCACAACTACTGTTTAGATTAGAGATACAGCGCAGAAACAGGCTCTTTGGCACACCGGGTCCGCGCCGACTAGCGATCCCCGCACATTAACACTATCCTACACCCACTAGGGACAATGTTTACATTTACCAAGCCAATTACCAACAAGCCTGCACATCTTTGGCGTGTGAGAGGAAACCGAAGCTCGGACAAAACCCACGCAGGTCACGGGGAGAACGTACAAACTCCGTACAGACAACACCCATAGTCTGGATCGAACCCGGCTGTCTGGCGCTGCATTCGCTGGAAGGCAGTAACTCTACCGCTGCGCCACCGTGACTGCCTGTGTTATTTGGGAGTTTCCTGTCTTCAGCAATGTGTCTCTTGTTAATAATAGCACCATCTCCTCTTTGCCTTAAGAAGCGACTACACTAAAAAGTCTACGAAGTCTGCGAGGCAGATGACAAAAGAACTCGGTCAAAAAACACATTTTAAAGGCACTAAAGAAGAGAGGTAGAGGGGGTTTTAGGGAGGTAATGCGAGACTTTGGCGTCTTGGCAAATGAAGGCTTGGTCTCCAAAGATAAAGTGAAGAGGCCAGAGCTGGAGGGGCGCAGAGTTCTTACAGAGAATAGCGAGCTTGCAAAGTTGCATTTTGTTCTTCTGTTCCCCCTCCTGGTACCTCCTGATAAAAGCCTCCTCAGAAGCTTGCAAAGCGAGATTCAGATCAAGTAATATTGTTGAGTGTTTTGAAATAAAGTATGCAGAGTAACAATCGCTAATGTTTAAATAACAGGAACCCAGGTTGCCAATAGTTTAAGGCTACAAAAGGCATAATGTTCTTTTCAATTCCTGCAAAGCTCCTTTGTGTTAAAGTGGAGAGCAGCTGTGTTTTATTACAGTGGGTAATGGCAGCAGTAGTGGAGAGACGCATTGGACTTTCAAAGATGCCTATCTGAAGCCTTTGAATTTCCATTGCCGTTGGTAAAATCTTTCAGCAGAACATTGATGGCTGTGCACTGCACCTTTGGCTCTTGTAGTAAAATCTCTCAATGGCAAACTTCACCAAACTGCAACAACCACTCCATCCCAGACCACAAGAAATTGCAGGGAATTGTGGACATAGCCCAGACCATCACACGAACCAACCTCACTTCCATTGACTCCATCTACACTTCACACTGCCTCGGCAAGGCCACCAGCATAACCAAGGATCAGTTTCACCCCCGGTCACTCCCTCATCTCCCCTCTCCCAAGAGGCACCGAAGTGTGAAAATGTACACCTCCAGATTCAGCGACAGCTTCTTCACAGCTGTTATTAGGCAATTGAACCATCCCATCTACAACCTGAGAGCGGTCCTGAGCTACTCTCTATCTTATTGGAGACCGTCAGACGATCTTTAATTGGACTTTGCTGTACTTTATCTTGCAGTAAACATATTCCCCTTATCATGTATCTGTACACTGTGGATAGCTCGATTGTAAAGTCTTGTCCGTTGTATATGCCAAGTCTTTCCACTGACTGGTTAGCATGCATAAAAACTTTTTGACTGTACCTCAATACATGTGACGATAAACTAAACCAAACTGCTAATTGCTGCTAGATGCTCATAAAAGCTTACAGTTCGAGCTTCAATGTCGTAAGACATCAAAGCCATTCATCTGGACTTATCTAACTTTGAAATAGAGAATGGTTTCATATCATGCCCATGTCAATGTACCTTTCTTCACTATACTCCCCATAAGGTGGGTGAAATGAAGCCAACAGACTATAACTATCAATGCCTCTTCATCCTTAGAAGATTGAGGAGATTTGGTATGTCAACGAATGTTCTCTTGAACTTCTACACGTGCAGAGAAGAGAGCATATAGACTGGTTGCATCAAGGCCTGGTTCGGCAACTCCAATGCCCAGGATTGAAAGACATTGCAAAAAGCGGTGGACATCACCTGGACCATCATGGGTACTGACCTCCCCACCATTGGAGGATCTATTAGGCGGTGCTGCCTCAATAAAGGACTCACACCACCCTGACCAAACTCTCATTTCATTCCTGCCATTGGGAACAAGGTATAGGAGTCTAAAAACCATGTTTCATGAACATCCTCTTCCCAACAACCTTGAATACTACGAAACAACTAACCAAACTCTGAACTACAAACTGTCTTGGTTCCACTAAGGACTTTGGGCTTTTAACAATAATATTGAGGGGTTTAAATTATTGGATCTATTGCTTTATATATTGTTTTGGTTATTATGATATCTATGTGTTTACAGGCCTGTTGTGCTGCTGCAAATAAAAATGTCATTGTTCATTTTTGGTGTATATGATAGTTAATTACTTTTGACTCTCTTAATAAGACTTAGAGACTGATCTGTATTAGCAATGGGAGAAAATGATCGATGATCTTATAGGTGTGTATAAGATCATGGGAGGGATAGATAAGGTAAATGCACAGAGCGTTTTATCCCGGTTAGGGGAATCAAGAAACAGAGGATATAGATTTAAGGTGAGAGTGGAAAGATTTAATAAGATTTTAAGAGGTAACCTGATCACACAGATGGCGGTGGGTATATGGAACGAGCTGCCAGAGGAGATAGTTGAGACAGGTACTATAACAACATTTATAAAACATTTATACAGGTACCTGGATGGGAAAGGTTTTGAGAGTTGGGCTGGTGGTGGGCAGGTGGGACTAGTGTAGATGGGGCATCTTGGTCGGCGTGGGCAAGTAGAGATGAAGGGCCAGTTTCTGTGCTGTATGACTCTATAACTCTATGACATTGACGAAGACACTCGAAGACACTTACATTTATATAATTCTTATGAAGACCTATTTCCTTCGCTCCATAGATGCTGCTGCACCCGCTGAGTTTCTCCAGCATTTTTGTGTACCTTACATTTATATAATGTCTTTCACATCCCTTTCAGAACTTCTGAAAACCTGTGATGCAATTTTGATGGAAGGAAACTGTGGGATTCACTTCTGTTTACAGCATAGAGCAATCTGACAGTGCATCTTGGAAACATTGAATGAGGGACGAATGTAAACCAGGATGCAAGAATAGACTTTACACTTTAGACTTTAGATGTACAGGCCCACTGAGTCTGGGCTGATCAGTAATCACCCCGTACACCAACACTGCACACGAGCGACTATTTAGAATTGACCAAAGCCAATTAACCTACAAACCTGTATGTCTTTGGAATGTGGGAGGATAGCGGAGCACCTGAAGGAAACCCACATGGTCATAGGGAGAACGTACTAACTCCGTACAGACAGCACTTGTAGTCAGGATAGTCTAAGTGCTGTAAGGCAGCAACTCCAACGCTGCACCACCGTGCCGACTTTCAGCTGTTGTACAATGTGAAAGTTCGACCACATTTATTACTCTTCCCTGAAAGACAAGCTAGTACCAAAAAAAACATGCAAGGAAGGGTGAAGGCCACTCTACACTCTTTAATTCTGTATGGCCTTTAACTATTACTGTAAAAGAATGAAAATTAAGCAGTTATTTTTGAAGATGTAAACCTCCGTTTTGACTATTGCTTTCACTTTAGACTTCGAGATACAGTGTGGAAACAGGCCCGTCGGCCCATTGTGTCCGCGCCGACCAGCGATCACCCCGCACACTAACACCATCCTACACACTGGGGACAATTTACAATTTACAATTTTACCGAAGCCAATTAACCTACAAACCTGTACGTCTTTTGAGTGTGGGAGGAACCTGGAGGTCCTGGAGAAAACCTTTGCAGTCAAAGGGAGAACATGTAAACTCTGTACTGAAAGCATTCGTAGTCGGGATCGAACCCGGGTCTCAGGCACTCTGTGGCAACAACCACTGCCATTGTGCCGCCCTAAAGTCAAGGTCTATGACTCTATAACCCAGATGCTTTGGGATGTGGGAGGAAACCGGAGCAGCCAAGGGAAGCCCATGCAGTCACAGAGAGAAGGTGCCATGTCTATACAGTGACGATCTGCAGTTAGGATTGAACCTAAATCACTGGAATGATAAGGCAGCAGCTTTAAGGGCCTATCCCACTTATGTGTCCTTGGCACGCAAATTACCCGACCTCGTGGTCGTGTTGAGGCGCACAGGCATCGTATGGCCGCACGGGCCCAGTCCCACTGAGAAGCGCGGAGAGGTATGTAGTTGTGCGCGACATCACGCGGGGCTCCGAAATCTTCGGGCGCCATCGGCCTGTCGCGTAACTGACGGCCAAAGTGGGACAGGCCCAAGACCCTGGCACAACGCATCATCTCACCTCCAACAGCAGCAGAAGCAGGCAAACGATCGCCGAACTCGGCCTGGGACTCACGGCCGTTGCGGTTCGGATCCGCCCCCACTTCTACTCCCAGAGCGGGGCCAAGAAAATTGAAGATAGACACAAAATGCTGGAGTAACTCAGCGGGACCGGCAGCATCTCTGGAGAGAAGCAATGGGTGACGTTTCGGGTCAAGACCCTAGTTTCAGACTGGCAACAAAAGCACTCTCACAGGGTAGGAAATGACCAAGTAATCTCTTCCAACATTGCCCACTCCCCTGACATCAGTCTGAAGTAGGGCCTCGGCACAAAACATCATCCATTCCTTCTCTCCAGAGATGCTGCCGGTCCCGCTGAGTTACTCCTGCATTTCGTGTCCATCTTCAAATGACGTCATGCGCTCCAGACGGCTGTGCGGTCGAATGAAGTCGCGTGGCGACCTTCGCAGGACCATCATGACTCAACGTGACCACGAGGTCGCATAATTTGCGTGCCAAGGACACGTAAGTGGGACAGGCCCTTTACTATTTACTCTACGGCACTGTCTCAAGTTCTGCAGACATTGGAGCAGAAGAATCCAGGCTAATATCTCCTTATGGTCACCATGTCCAATTTTCCTTGATTACACTCCAGTTAATTGCCTTGCGATGTTTTACAAAGTTAAAAGGTGCTGGTAAACTTCAAGTAGCCTCTACTGCTGGTAATGCTTAAAATGTTTATTTGAAAACATGAAACCCATGAACAAAGCACTACTCTGTAATAGTGCGGCACTGGATCAGATAATGATAAACACAGCCTAATATCCTCGGCATTTCCGTAATTTGGGAAGTTTTTCATGTGGAGCAATACTTTGAGACCTTTGCTGCTTAATTGAGGATTTGTGTAATTAGAGCTGCAAGTAATGACATGATCTGTTACACAATTATACCATTGCTTTACCATTGTAATCTATTCACCATACGGCAATAGTACAACCTGTAAACCATTCGAAATCACAATGTAAATGTTCATACTGAAGCACATGTGTTGTGCAAAATTAGATGTCATCTTCCACACAGAATTTGACATTGGCAGTAAAAGTAAAATACTGCAGAATACACAAGTCTGAAATAAAAAGCGGAAAATACTGGAGACACTCAGCATCAATATCTGTGCCAAGACAAAATATTGACATGCAAGCCAGGAGCACGAGCAATCAGCCCCTCAAACATGCTTCAGTCATTTAATGGTCTTGGCTAATTTACCTCACCATGGTAAACTTCCATCGCCTTACTTATCAAGAATCCATCTGAACAGACCCAAAGTGCTGGGGTAACTCAGCGGGCCAGGCAGCATCTGTGGAGAACGTGGATAGGTGACATTACGGGTCAGGGGGAGTGGGAGGGGGAGAAAGAAAGTTGGGAGAGAGGAGAGGCAGGACTAAGTGTTGCAGGTAAAAGGTGGATCTAGGCAAAGGTTGATAGGGCGAAGAGAGATGCCGCACCTGAACAAACATTTAAGCCCTAAGAATTGCGGATGCCGTAAATATTTAATAAAAAACAAAAAAAATGTTAAGAAAACTGTCGTGCTTTAAGTAGCAGAGAGAGGGGAAGGGGTGAGGGGGTTGAAGGGAATATCTGTGAAAGCTTAGAGAGATGGTTGGACAAATGGACTAGATTGGTGTTGACTGAGAAGGGGTGGTGAAAGTGTGTCAATGGTCACACGTCTCTCTGGAGGTGGTGAAAATGGAGGAACAATGGAGCAGAGGTAAAGACAGAACAGGGAAACTGGAGGAGGGTCATTAGTAACAAGTAGAAACAAGGAACTGCAGATGCTGGCTAATATACAAAAGGTCACAAAGTACTGGAGTAACTCAGCAGGTCAGGCAACACCTCTGGAGGGTCACGTCTGAAGATGGGTCTCGACCAGAAATGTTACCTATCCATGTTCCCAAGAAAATGCCTGACCTGCTGATTTACTCCAGCGCTTTGTGTTCCTTATTGCGGTAGACACTATCCATGGTTAACGCCATGAGCCATCATTAAACACCTATTGTTTAAGACCAGAAAGAGGAAAAGACCCGATCCAAAATGTTACCTATCCATGTTCTCCAGAGATGCTGCCTGACCCGCTGAGATACTCCAGCACTTTGTGTGCTCTATCATTTAACTCCTTGGTTAACAATCCACCAACTTCAAATGTAATTTAACAGTTGATGCAATTTCAATCACCATTTAAGGAAGAAGATTCCAAAGTTCTACCATCTCTGTGTACAAGTATTTCCTAAACCATTCCTGGCTCCAGTTCTCAGACTGGGCTTCCTAACTCCAGATTCTTCAAGCAGCAGAAACAATTTTTCTATTCAGTGTAATCTTCACACAGTATAATATTGTGAAATATTATTCATTATTCAATTAGATTAAACTCCTGAATTCCAGGCCATACAACCCCAATTTCTCTGAAAATTGAACTCAAGTGGCATACAACAACAGGATCGACATCAAACACCAGTAGACATCACCATCAAACTCTTTCCAAATAAACCATAGTGTGCATGTTTCACAATGGCCATCTGTGTCGCCAATGTTGTTTAACAGACATTAACCACTTTTAAACACCAATCCGTTTTAAGCCATTACAATTGCAAAAGCAGATAATCAGAAAAGTTACACTTCACTCTTACCTTGGAGATACCGGCCATCTGGCATCTGCAGTCCATCAGGAAAGGCATCCAACGCGATCTCAACGGTAGCCACATGTTGTGTGGGATCTCCAGGTTAATCATTATTTCCTTGAGCAACTGTAACATAAAGAGAGGTTGAGGTCAACAATGGAGGCAGTGAATGACAATGGACCAAATTAGGTCAGGTTTGGTCTGTGCCAACTCACAACACCTGGGCTTTGGTGGTCTGGATGCGGCGGGGGGGGGGGGGGGGTTTGCTTGTACTGACCCTCTCTGTCTGGAACTTATTCAACCAAACATGGAGAGACCTAGCTTCCTCTCCCCTGACTCTCAGTCGGAAGATGGCCCTCAACCTGAAACATCACCTGTTCCTTTCGTCCAGAGATGCCGTCCGACCCGCTGAGTTACTCCAGCATTTTGTGTCCAACTTCAGAGTAAACCAGCATCTGCAGTTCCTTCCTAATCAGGATGTAGTGTGTGATTATCTGTCTCTGGTATATTCTTCAACAGCAGGCAAAGCTATGGGCAAAGCCTTGTCTTCAAGGCTCAGCAACAGCTGTGAAGGGTCACTGGCATTAAGATTATATTACATAATTGGAAAAAGGATTAGTATTAAAAGTTTAACTATATTACAAACATATCAAAATGTTAAGAAGTCATTGATCCCTACCTTGGAGCAGAGAATGTGGGAGGGACCTGATAGAGGGTAAACATTAATGAGACATAGACAATATCGTTAGTAAGAAACATTTCCCTGTGGCAGCAGTATCTATGGATGGCTCAGTATCTATGGATGGCTCAGTGGCATTGATTGTTTTTTACTTAGAATAACTGATCATTTATTGTATATTTATTGTTGTTGTGCCTAATGTGCCTCTAAAGCTGCAGCAAGTCAAAATTGTATTGTTTTGGCTCAGATCTAGTTCGTATGCCAAATACGCACTCTTCACTCCTGACGTTGAGGGTGTAATATCTGCTGAATGAGTTGATACTTGAAGCAAAATTTTAACATCAGGCTTATAGAAACATAGAAACAGAAAGGTGCAGGAGTAGGCCATTCGGCCCTTCAAGGCAGCACTGCCATTCAATATGATCATGGCTCATCCAAAATCAGTACCCCGCTCCTGCTTTCCCCCCCATATCCCTTGATTCCGTTATCCCTAAGAGGAACTAGAGGAGCTATCTACCACCGTAGACTTATTGAGCTGAACAAAAGTGATTTGCATCATGAATAAGTTTGATTTGTAACAAAAAACTATAATTCTTCAATATATAAAAAGTTTAATTTACGCCATAATGCCATTGTCTCTGCAGGCATGCGTCTTCAATTTACAAAGATATTTTTACTATGGCAAATAGCGTGCCAATCTCCATGTGTTGGATATACTGAACAGTCCACAATACCATTTGGCCAGCCTGTTTGATTTATGAGGTCTCGGTAAACAAGAAGTTTCCCATGAATGCAACCGTGTCATAAATTGAGAAATGACTGTCATATAAAAAAGGCTAGATTATGTTTTAGCAATAGTTTCCATTAATATAACACTGGTCGCATGATAAAACTTCAAAGGCATTCCACAGCAGCCTTATCAACCAAAAGGCCCATTAGCCAAAATGAGGAGATGTTAGGGCATTTAGAATATAGAACATAGACAAGTACAGAAGATAGACAACAAATGCTGGAGTACACCAGCATTTATGGACCACACCCTTCCTGAGGTCATCTCTTGCCGGCCCTGTTTTGTTCAACTCTTCTCTATTTTTCAGTCTGAGATGGGTTCTGACCCGAAACGTCACCTATAACCTTTTTCCAGAGATGCTACCTGACCCGCTGAGTCACTCCAGCATTTTGTGACTATCTTCGGTGTAAACCAGTATCTGCGGTTCTTTCCCATATATGGAAAAGTGCATCATAGGAACAGCTCCTTCGCACACAATGTCTGTGTCGAACATGATGCCAAGATAAACAAGTCTCACCGGCTGATACGTAATTAATAATTACCGGGACGACAGATGGCACAATGGGCTAAGTGTTCGGCTGGCAACCGGAAGGTAGCCGGCTCGAATCCCGCTTGGAGTGCATACTGTCGTTGTGTCCTTGGGCAAGACACTTCACCGACCTTTGCCTGTGTGTGAATGTGTGTGAGTGATTGGTGGTGCTCGGAGGGGCCGTAGGCACAGATTGGCAGCCACGCTTCCGTCAGTCTGCCCCAGGGCAGCTGTGGCTACAGAAGTAGCTTACCACCACCGAGTGTGACTGAGGAGTGAATGAATAATGCGATGTAAAGCGCCTTGAGTATTAGAAAGGCGCTATATAAATCCCATCCATTATTATTATTATTATTATTATTATTAATATCCCTCCATATCCCTATTCCTATCCAAAAGCTGCTTAAACTTCACCACCCCTGGCAGCGCAGTCCAGGTACCCACCATCTGCGTCAAACAAACGCCCCACACTTTGACCCTCTCACCTTAGACCTATTAGGGTGGCACAGTGGTGCAGCGGTAGAGTTGCTCCCTTACAGGCTGGAGACACGGGCTCAATCCTGACTACGGATGCTGTGTGTATGGAGTTTGTATGTTCTCCCTGTGACCCCGTGGGTTTTCTCCGGGTGCTCCGGTTTCCTCTCACACTCCAAAGACGTGCAGGTTACTAGGATAATGAGCTTCTGTAAATTGTAAAATCTCCCTAGTGTATTGGATAGTGTTAGTGTACAGAGTGATCGCTGGTCAGCGCAGACTGGATGGGCCGAAGGGCCTGACTCCGCGATGTATCTCTAAAGTCTAAAGTAAAGTCTAAAGTAAAGTCTATGCCCTCTAGCCCATCTCCAAAGTGAAAGGTTTTAAGAAATGTTTAATGGAACAAAGAGACATGGAGAACGAGAGTTTACGGGCGGATTGTGCGTGAACAGAACATGGTGTATGTTGAAACCCAGGCGACAACATCTTGAATGTCTTTAAGATTCCAAAGAATAGAAGAGCTCGACCAGAAGATACTGCATCGAAATAGTCAATCAAAACATGGATGATGATTCCAGCAGAGGATACACTGCATTTGGGCAATGAATGTGGCCTCAGCGATACTATTGATATGTGGTCCAAAATCCACCCTGGGGACTAAGGTGGGACACAGGAATGTAATTTTACTTATCAACTAATCGAACAAGGAAGTCATTGGAAATTGAGGCATTTATTGCCCACTGATGTACAGGGAGTGTTAAGTGTCCTTAAGTGACAGTTAAGAGAGATAGATTGCAGTCCTGAACTCCCATCTGGCTCATTGGAGACCCATGAACTGTCTTTAATCAGACTTTATCTTGCACTAACCCTTTATCTGTGCACTGTGGGGAGATCGATTGTAATCACCTGTGGACTTTTCTTTGGCTGGATTGCACGCAAACCGCAAACAAAAGTGTTTCCCTGTACCTTAGTACGTGGGACAATAATAAACTAAACTAAACTCCATCTGGAGAAGGGTTCCAACCCGAAACTTCACCTATTCCTTTTCTCCAGAGATGCTGCCTGACCCGCTGAGCTACTCCAGCACTTTGTGCCTATCTAAACTAAACCTTGTTTGGACTGGAGGCACAGATAAGGTACACCAGGTAAGGGTACAAAGTACAGCTTCCCTTTTCTGAGGGATGTTGGCTATTGTTACAAAGATTATGTTTTGCTTTAATTCCAGATTGTTGGAATAACAAGCGTATCTGGTGGGACTTGAATTTACGTTAACTTTACACAAGTTTACTTTAGAGGTACAGCGTGGAAAGAGGACCATCAGCCGCCCGAGTTCTCACCGACCAGCAATCATCCCGTACACGGCACTATCCTACACACCAGGGACAGTTCACAATTTTTACCAAAGTCAATGAACCTACAAACCTGCACGTCTTTGGAGTGTGGGAGGCAACCGGAGCACCTGGAGACAACCCACGTGGTCACAAGGAGAACATATAAACTCCATACAGACAGCACCCGTAATCAGGATTGAACCCGGGTCTCTGGGGCTGTAAGGCAGCAACTTAACTGCTGAGACACTGCCGCCCTTAATTGTTGCCTCTGTATGATAAGCCGACAACTCTGGCTGTCGAGAAACCTAATCACTAAACAACCACACCAGCACCTGGACATTTGGTTCTGTGAAGAGTCAGTGGAAGCAACATACAACTTCAATTAGTGGACACCTCCACCCTCTGAGAATAAAACTTCCACCCCATCCATCGACTGTTTGACTTTAGTCCCATCAAATAAATTTCAGGAGTCATTTGTTCCTATCTCATGCTTGTTGCTTGAGTGACTGTGAACCCGTACTAATTCCAAAAAATAGGGCAACACAGTGGCGCAGCTCGTAGAGGAGCACCAGAGACCCAGGTTCGATCCTGAACTCGGGTGCTGTCTGTGTGAAGTTTGCATGTTCTCCCTGGGACCGCGTGGGTTTCCTCCGGGGTGGCTCGGGTTTCCACCCACATTGCAAAGAAATGCAGGTTTGTAGGTTAATTGGCCCCGGTGTGAATGCGAAAGAGAAATATTATAGAACTAGTTTGAACGGGTAATCAACGATAGACACAAAGTGCTGGAGTAACTCAACGGGTCAGGCAGCATGTCTGGAGAAAAAGGATGAGTGACGTTTTGGGTTGGGGCCCTTCTTCAGATACATCAACGGCTGACGTGGACTCAGTGGGCCATAAGGCCTGTTTCCACACTGTATTTAGATGACTCACTCCCACGGGGGGGGGGGGGGGGGGGGGGGGGGGGGGGGGGGGGGGGGGGGGGGGAGTGAGTCATCTAAATAATTCCACTATTAAACAATCGCAAGGGAATTCTTATCTGTGCTGTTCAAATCACTTTCCCTCCCAGGGGTGAGAATTAAATTTGACCCAACCCTCTCTTCTGATCTGATGCCACTGTTTCTGTTTATTTTCCTGGTGTCGTGACTCACCAGTCAGAAATTCCCCAAAAAATGGAAGTGGGTTTTTTGAGTCAAGAGCGTTTTATTGTCATATGTCCAGATAGAACAATGAAATTCTTACTTGCAGCAGAATATGCAAACATAGTACACTGTAAACAATATAATAAATATGAAAAAAGTTCAGTGTGTGTATATACTCACAGGCATGCGTACACATAAAAAACAAACAATAATCTTCATCAAGGTTGACATAGTGATTGCTTTATCAATCTCTTCGCAATTGCATTGCAATAAAAATGAAGACAGTGTGTCTCTCCTAGTTTGTAATGAGCTGTTTACAAAGTCAATCTTACTTTTCAGGGTTCTGGAAACTCCAGGATGCACAGTGGATGTTATTTCTCCTTCCCATACCATAACTCTGCTTCAGATCCCTGTGTTTTAGTAGCAGCATCTTTCTTGATTGGAACTGCCTGTGGCTACTTGCCATTTAAAACACAAAACAGAGATGCTTTCATCAGGAACATTTGCTCACTTGTATCCCCATGCAAGAATGTTAATGAACTCCAGATTACCACTTGGTGAGGTTGCAAATTGCTCATCTTCTGTAATTGTAACTCATGTTTAGTTTAGTTTTGCTTAGAGATCCAGCCTGGAAACAGGCCCTTCGGCCCACCATGACCGCACCGACCAGTGATCCCCGTATACTAGCACTATCCTACACACTAGGGACAATTTACAATTACAGAACAACGAACCCAAGTCTTTAGCGCTGTAAGGCAGCAACTCTACCGCTGCACCTTTGTGTTTTGCTCCGGATTCCAGCATCTGCAGTTCCTTGTACCTGCCTGGGACCCGCTCCAAATGGACTTTCAGGGGCATTTACTAGAATTTCTCCTCCCCACTCCCGTAAAAATGTAGGTGACTGGTTACAATCCAAGCTGCGTGGTAGAAAATGTGGCCTACAAACTAAAAACCAAGCTGCAAGATCACCTTAAATGTGCCCTCAATAAATCACTTGCATGCATCTTGCAATCCATTCTACAGGAAGCATGCTTCTAGCTAATCAACCATGGCCAAGTTTCAACAGCACTTGTGGAGATATATCTCTCCTGGACTGTGGCCCTTCCAGTTTTGGAGGTGACGGAGGGGGAGGGGAACGGTGGAGAAACATGAAAGGCAAAGGAGAGGAAATGGACAGAAAAAATACAGCTAATTAAATAGAAACTGCAGTGTTTTATCCTCCAACTGAATCAAGATAATCCTATCATTGATAGCAGAGAGCTGAAAGCCAAGACTGAGAGTATTTTAGGCTGGAAATGACCGACGCTGATGTTATTGTGTGAGCAGTTAACACCTTCGTATCAAATTTCTCCCTCCGCTGCTTCTGCGCCGGCGATGCCCATTAAACTAATGAAGAGAGAAATTTGATAGAAGCATTCAAAGTTCACAGGATTAGCAGTAATTTCCAGGGTTTTATTTCGCTCTTGTTTTTATCACCAAAGTCTGGGAACACCACAGCCTTGTTGAGCCCAGGGGTATACCTCAGTGTCCTGTCCAATATCCACCCTCGGCTAACATCGCTGAGAAACAGGACCTAGTTAGGTATTACACAAAACCAACAATACAAAAATAGGGCCATTCATGCCAACTGTTTGATGTTGTTCCTTTATGCTCCAAAACCTATGACCACAGGATGGCACAGTGGCACGCGATAGAGTTGCTGCCTCACAGCGCCAAAAACGGGTTCGATCCTGACTATGTAATGTATGGCTGCAGAAACGGCATTTCGTTTGGACCTCAAGGGGTCCAAATGACAATAAATTGTATCGTATCGTATCGTATCGACTACAGGTGCTGTCTGTACAGAGTTTGTACTTTCTCCCTGTGACCGCGTGGGTTTTCTCCGGGAGCTCCAGTTTCCTCCCACACTCCAACGAGCGTGCAGATCTGCAGGTTAAATTTGCTTGGGTAAAAATTGTAAATTGTCCCTAGTGTGAGTAGGTTAGTGTTAGTGTACGGTGACCGCTGGTTGGCGCGGATTCGGTGGTCTGTTTCCGTGCTGTATCTCCAAACTAAAATGAACTAAATTCCACATTGAAGGAGTCTAAAGAAGGGTCCTAACCCAACATGCCACCTATCCATGTTCTCCAGAGATGCTGCGTGGCCCACTCAGTTACTCCAGCACGGTCTTCTTTTTCAGAACCAGCGTCTGCACTTCCTTGTAACTTGGTTATACGTTGATTAGTTGATTGATTGATATATACAGCACAGCATGGAAACAGGTCCATCGACCCACCGAGTTCACACCAACCATCGATCACCTCCGCTCAGTCCGCAATAACCTACCTGAACTCCCGGTGGCTCAGCACTTCAACTCCCCCTCCCATTCCCAATCCGACCTCTCTGTCCTGGGTCTCCTCCATTGCCAGAGTGAGCAACACCGGAAATTGGAGGAACAGCACCTCATATTCTGCCTGGGTTGCTTGCGTCCGGATGGCATGAACGTTGAATTCTCCCAGTTTTGCTAGCCCTTGCTGTCTCCTCCCCTTCCTTAACCCTCGAGCTGTCTCCTCCCATCCCCCCGCCCTCGGGCTCCTCCTCCTCCCTTTTTCCTTCCTTCTCCCCCCCACCCCCCATCAGTCTGAAGAAGGGTTTCGGCCTGAAACGTCGCCTATTTCCTTTGCTCCATAGATGCTGCTGCACCCGCTGAGTTTCTCCAGCATTTTTGTGTACCTGTTCACACTAGTTTTGTTTAGTTGAGAGATACAGTAAGGCGTCGGTCCACCGAGTCCATGCTGACCATTGAACTTCCATTCACATCAGTTCTATGTTATCCTACTTTTCCACCCATTCCCGACACACTGCGGGGCCATTTACAGCGCCCACATAACCTGCAACCTCGCACGTCTTTGGGATGTGGGAGGAAACCAGAGAAGCCACAAGAAACCCACACAGTCACAGCGAGAACATGCAAACTCCTCACAGACAGCACCTGAGGTTGGAATCAAACCTGGATTTCTGGCACTGTGAAGCAGCAGTGAATAAAAGGAAGAGATGCAATTTGTTTCTTGAACCTTACTAGCCCTTGCTTAGTTTAGTTTAGTTTAGTTTAGTTTAGTTTTGATTAGCATAGGTCATTACTGTCATGTGTACCGAGGTACAGTGAAAAGCTTATTTTGTTGACTCCTATCCAGTCAATGGAAAGACAATACATGATTACAATCAAGCTGTCCACAGTTCTGTACAGATAGAGAATAAAGGGAATAACGTCCAGTACATGATAATGTCCAGTAAAGTCTAATTAAAGATATCAAGTGTTCAAGAAGGACATGTCTGCCTTCCGCAAAGACCGCTCCCTCTGCAACTCCCTTGTCAATTCTTTCCTTCCCTCCCGTACCACCCCCTCCCCGGGCACTTTCCATTGCAACCGCAAGAAATGCAACACCTGTCCCTTTACCTCCCCCCTCGACTCCATTCAAGGACCCAAGCAGTCGTTCCAGGTGTGACAGAGGTTCACCTGTAACTCCTCCAACCTCATCTACTGCATCCGCTGCTCTAGACGTCAGCTGATCTACATCGGTGAGACTAAGCGGAGGTTGGGCGATCGTTTCGCCGAACACCTCCGCTCGGTCCGCAAGAACCTACCTGACTCAGCACTTCAACTCCCCCTCCCATTCCCCGTCCAACCTCTCTGTCCTGGGTCTCCTCCATGGCCAGAGTGAGCAACACCGGAAATTGGAGGAACAGCACCTCATATTCCGCTTGGGGAGCCTGCATCCTGAGTTACATTGAATTCTCCCAATTTTGTTAGTCCTTACTGTCTTCTCCCCTTCCTCAGCCCTCGGGCTGTCTCCTCCCATCCCCCAGCCCTCGAGCTCCTCCTCCTCCTTTTTTCCTTCCTTCTCCCCGCCACCCCCTATCAGTCTGACGAAGGGTTTCTGCCCGAAACGTTGCCTATTTCCTTCGCTCCATAGATGCTGCTGCACCCGCTGAGTTTCTCCAGCATTTTGTATACCTCTAATTAAAGATAGACTGATGATCTCCAATGTGGTAGATGGTAGGTTAGGATCGCTCTCCAGCTGGTGATAGGATGGTTCAGTTGCCTGATAACAGTTGGGAAGAAACTGTCCCTGAATCTGGAGGCGTGCGTTTTCACACTTCTGTGCCTCGTAATGGGAGAGGCACAGAAGTGATTATGTGGCTGGTGGCCTTGAGATGAATCAGATCTGGTGCTGTGAGGCAGCAGCTCTAACAACTGTGCTGCTATACCACCCTATTAACATTTGATTAACTTTGGTAGTTTGTCCTGAAATATCTTTGTAAATGCATTTACGCTTGGATCCGTTCTAAATTCCAAGCATATCATTTATGGGAGCTTGCAATGTATACATTTGCTTAACAAGATGCAGGGCTTAAGGATGTCCCAAAGAACCATATGAGCCCGCTCCTGTCCTTTTGTTAATAATGTCCTGACATTATGGTGCATGGTGGCATGGAGGTGCAAATTTAAATCCCACCCAGCTGGTGAATTTTAATTGATATAATTGCATTTATCTGGAATTAAAACAGTGGCATCAGTTACGTTGATCTTGAAACTACCCAATAGTTGTGAAAATCAATCTTGTTAATTGTTCTTCTGGGAAGATAGACACAAAATGCTGGAGTAACTCAGTGGGACAGGCAGCATCTCTGGAGAGAAGGAATGGGTGATGTTTCTGGTCAAGAGCCGGATCTGGGGTGGCGCAGTGGTTGAGTTGCTGCTTTACAGCGCCAGAGGCCCAGGTTCGATCCTGACCTCGGGTGCTGTCTGTGTGGAGTTTGCATATTTTCCCTTGGACCACGTGGGTTTCCTTCGGGTGCTCAGGTTTCCTCACACACTCCAAAGACATACAGGTTTGCAGGTTAATTGCCTTTGGTAAAAATTGTAAATTGTCAGTGTGTAGGATAGTGTTAGTGTATGGGGGTCGCTGGTCGGCGTGGACTCAGTGGGCCGAAAGCCCGTTTCTGTGCTGTATCTCTAAAGTCTAAAGGAAATCTGCCATCCTTAGCCCTCCAGCCTTGCTGTGACTCCAGACCCACAGCAATATGATTGATGCTCAGCAAGCTGCCTGGATCAAGGGGAAATTAGAATTGGTGGTAAATGTCAGCTTGCAGTAATACCTACACCTGATGGATCTATGACAAAGAAAGCTACTCTCGCTCACATTGCTGCAGGTATTTGTTGCCACTCTTCTATCAACTGGCCTAACCAAGTCCATCGACTTGCAATCTTTTAGCAGACTTGCCAAATTAAAAACCATTTTAAACTTCTGCCGAGACTTGAGTGAGATGAATGTCTAAGACTGAGCTGGAGGGTTGTGGAGCCCTGTCAAGTCAGCGAGAGATGATAAATGGTAAAGCAATGGTTGGTTGGAAATGCAAGCTGTGTGGTTTTACAGCCGGCATGTAGCCTGCACACTAAACCAATTGGTGCTTTTCTGTCATTTCCATTATCACTGTTTATTTCTTGCTTTCAAGAAGGTCCTGACGTGCTGAGAGACGAGCCTGTTCTTCATGAGTGATCCTCAGTAACTGGTCTAACCCCCACCACACTCACTCTCCTCATTATCCGCACCTCCCTAACAGGATTGGGACTTGTCGTAGAGTCATAGAGTAGGGGGAAGAAGGGGGGGGGGGGGGAGTGGAAGGAGGGTGTCCCTCTTCCATTGGTATGGAACATTTGCATTTTTCAGCTTGAAATTGTGCAATATGGTGCATACTGTAGCGAGTCTTTTAACTTACACTTGAATGCAATATATATGCTTTAAATTGGATTGGAGCGTTTTTGAAATCACTGTGCAATCACTGATCACTGGCCTTGGGGGTACCCGGTGAGGGAGTGGAGCAACCGAGTGGGGAGAGGGTGTGGAAGAAGGGCGTCCCCCCTCCCAGGGTAGGAACCTTTTGAAATTTGATGTAAAACATGCACTGTAGAAGTATGATTTCAATGTTTTTTGTATGAAGTATTTTTAAGAGGTAACTTTTTAAGGGGTAACTTTATCCACACAAAGGGTGATGTGTGTATGGAACAAGCTGCCAGAGGAGGTAGTTGAGGCAGGGACCATCCCAACATTTAAGAAAAAGTTAGACTGATACATGGATAGGACAGTTTTGGAGGTATGGACCAAAAGCAGGTGGCGTAGCTGGGACATGTTGGCGGGTGTGGGCAAGTTGCACCGAAGGGCCTGTTTTCACACTGTATCACTCTATGACTACATTATACCTCCACCATGCATGAATGCTTCAAAATCAAGTGATCGAGTTTTATTGCCATATACTCAAGAGTAGAAACATCGAAAATAGGTGCAGGAATAGGCCATCGGCCCTTCGAGCCAGCACTGCCATTCAATATGATCATGGCTATTCATCTAAAACAGTACCTCTTTCCTGTTTTTTCCCCATATCCCTTGATGTCATTAGCCCCAAGAACTAAATGCAACTCTCTCTTGAAAACATCCAGTGAATTGGCCTGCACTGCCTTCTGTGGCAGAGAATTCCACAGATTCACAACTCTCTGCGTGAAGAAAGTTTGTTCTCATCTCAGTCCTAACTGGCCCCCCCTTTATTCTTAAACTGTGACCCATTGTTCTGAACGCCCCCAACATCGGGAACATTTTTCCTGCAGTTACAGTAAGTGAAAATCTAGCAGGCAAGCAGGATGCTTTCACCAACCACCCCCATTTGAAGTCCACTATCTTCCACCGTGTCTACCCAGTGCTTGGTACTTACTTCCAGCAGCCACTGGTTGTCCTCCAGGATGCACTGAGCCGCAGCCTGATCCATGCCGGTCACCTGGGCGAATTCGGCACAGAGACTCTCACGGCAGCGGCGCAACGCTTCGACGCCTCTGAAAGCCCGGGACTCTTGCACTGAGGCTGCTCCATGGCCGGAGCTGCAGTGAGCGACTCGCCAGCCCAGCAAACAACCGCCAGCCCCGCTCCCCGTCCGCATCTGTCCCCGCCGCTGCTTCTGCTTCCAACACCCGCGGCCCATGCAGTTGATATGAGTTTTGAAATTTTCGTTGATCACAGAATTTCTCACAACAGAGCGAGAGAAATTTGTGATCAGCGTGAGAATTTGGTGAAATGCGTGATTCTCACGCTCAATGCATGGCAGTTGGCAGCCCTGCCTCTCTATCCCCCTCTCCCTCTCCCCCCTCCCCCTC
The DNA here is from genome assembly GCF_010909765.2 of Amblyraja radiata. Classification (NCBI taxonomy): domain Eukaryota; kingdom Metazoa; phylum Chordata; class Chondrichthyes; order Rajiformes; family Rajidae; genus Amblyraja; species Amblyraja radiata. The sequence goes on from NC_045977.1 coordinate 16,101,772, forward strand.
TCTCTCCCCGGTCTCGCTCCCCCTCTCTCTCCCCGCTCTCTCTCCGCCTCTCTCTCTCCACCTCTCTTTCTCTCCCTCTCTCCCCCTCTCTCTCCTCTCAACCACCCTCTCCCCCCCTCCCCTCTCTCTCTTCTCTCTCCCCTGTCTCACCCCTCTCACTCTCTCCCCTTCCCTCTCTCTTCTCTCTCCCCCTCTCTCTCTCTCCCCCCTTTTTCTCCCCACCTCTCTCTCCTTTCTTCCCCTCTCTCTCCCCCCTCTCTCTCTCTTCCCCCTCTCTCCCTCCAACCTCACTCTCCCCCTCTCTCTCATCCCCTCTCTCCTCTCTCTCCCCCCTCCCCTCTCTCCCTTCTATTTCCTCTAACTCTCTCCCCTCTCTTTCCCCTCTCTCTCTGCCCCCCCCTCTCTCTCCTCTCTCCCCCCCTCTCTCCCCCCTCTCTCCCCCCTCTCTCCTCCCTCTCTCCCGCCTCTCACCCCCCTCTCTCCCCCCTCTATCCCCCCTCACCCCCCTATCTTCCCCCCTCTCTCTCTCCCTCTCTCTCTTCCCCCTCTCTCCCTCCCACCTCACTCTCCCCCTCTCTCTCGTCCCCTCTCTCCTCTCTCTCCCCCTCTCCCCTCTCTCCCTCTCTCTCCCTTCTCTTTCCCCTAACTCTCTCTCCCCTCTCTTTCCCCTAACTCTCCCCCCCTCTCTCTCTCTTTCTCCCTCCCTCTCTATCTCTCCCTCTCTACACACTCTCCCCTCTCTCTCTGTCTCTCCTCTCACCTCTCTCTCACCTCTCTCTCTTCCCCCCCCCTCTCTCCCCCTCTCTCCCCCTCTTTCCCCCTCTCTCCTCCCCTCTCCCCCCTCACCCCCTTGCTCTCTCTCCCCTCACTCTCTCCCTCTCCTCCCCCCATCTCTACCTCCCACCTCACTCTCCCCCTGGCTCTCTCTCCCCTCTCTCTTTCTCCTCTGTCTCTATCTCCTCTTTCTCTTTGCCCCCCCCATCTCTCTATTTTACCACCCTCTCTCTTCCCCCTCTCTCTCCCATTCTCTCCTACCCTCTCCACCCCCTCTCTCTTCCCCCTCACCCCTCTCTCTCTTCCCTCTCTCTCTTTCCACCTCTCTCCCCCCCTCTCCCTCTTCTCTCTCTCCATTCACGCCCCCTGTCTCTCCCCTCTCTCTCACCCCACTGTCTCCCTGTCTCCTTCCCCTCTCTCTCTCTCCACCTCCCTTTGAGTGTCTGTCCCTTCGGCACAGAGACTCTCGCGGCAGCGGCACAACGCTTCCGACGCTTCCGACGGCCCGGGACACGCACACTGTCCGGAGTGCTCCATGGCCGAAGCTGCAGCGAGCGACTCGCTAGCCGCGCAAATACTCGACAGCGCCGCAAACACTCACTAGTCCTGGCTCCCCGCATCTGTTCCCGCCGCTGGTTCTGCTCGCATCCCTCCCGCAGCCCCGACTCTCCAACACCCGTGGACCATGCAGTTTATCCGAGTTTTGAAATTTCCGTTGGTCACAAAATTTCTCACCACTGAGCGTGAGAAATGTCTGATGAGTGTGAGGGCGTGAGAGTTTGCTTGAGGGCGTGAGTCTCACGCTCAAAGCGTGAGAGTTGGCAGCCCTGCATAGAGTCATACAGCATTGAAACAGGCCCATCGGCCCAACTTGCCCACGCCGACCAACATGCCCCGTCCACACTAGTCCCACATGCCTTCGTTTGGCCCATATCCCTCTAAACCTATCCTATACATGCACCTGTCTAAATGGTTCTTAAACGTCGCAATAGTACCTGCCGACACACTTTACACTTTAGAGATACAGCATGGAAACAGGCCCTTCGGCCCGTTGGGTACATGCCAACCAGTGATCACCCCGTACACTAGCACTATCTTTCACACTAAGGGTCAATTTTTCATCTTTACCAAAGGCAATTAACCTACAGAGATGCACGTCTTTGGAGTGTTGGAGGCAACCGGAGCACCCGGAAAAAACCCCACGCGGTAACAAGGAGAGGGTGCAAATTCCACACAGACAGCACCAGTAGGCAGGATCGAACCCGGGTCTCTGGTGCTGTGAGGCAGCAGCTCTAGCAGTTGCCCAACTGTGCCGCTGAAACTACAGACAAAATGTCACTTCGAGTAGGGATGGGTGAGGGGTGCGGGAGGGGCGGGAGGGAGGGGGGAAGGGTGGAGGAAGGAGGGGTAGGGGTGGGGGGATTAGCGTGGAAGGATGGATGGTGCAAAGTGGGAAGAACCAGGTTATAACATTTATCTCCATACACAGGGGCTTACTATTTAACAACCACTAATTTAAGTTAAATCAGACCACCTATCTCTAAAACCACAGAAACACCATCAGAAATCAGCCCAAAACATATTTGTTGTATATAGCTTTCTGTTAAAAAGAAGTCTTACAGGGTTTATTTTTCTCTGCTGATTGGAGTTTGTCCATGTCACACAGAGTACCTCGCCTGAAGCAAGAATCTGCACAGTTTATCGTTCAAAATCCCTGCCGCAGAAGCACAGAAAACAGGTTGAAGCACATCAGCCCATTCCTCAGCTGCTGAACACCTTGCGACCGCCCTGGGAGGGGGTTTGTGTCTGCAGCAGTTTGGTGAATAAGAGGAAAAGAAGCAATTTGTTTTTGAACCTTAATAACCCTTGATTAATTTAGTTTAGTTTAGTTTAGTTTATATAGTTTAGTTACTGAATAAGGGTTTCGACCCAAAATATCACCTCTTCCATTTGAACAGGGATGTTGCCTGACCCGTAGTGATTCCAGCATTTTGTGTCAATCTTTAGTTTAGTTTAATTTAGTTTATTATTGTCACGTGTACCGAGGTACAGCTAAAAGCTTCATTTGTTGCGTGCTATCCAGTCAGAGGAAAGACTATGCACGATTACAATCAAGCCGTCCACTTCTGGGGAGAAGAAGGAATGACCAGGGAACGACTGGCCCTTGATTATGCTGGTGGCCTTGAAGGGGAAGTTTTTTTTACACAGAGTGTGGTGGTTGCATGGAATGAGCTTCCAGGTGGAGTCAGATATGATAGTGGCATTTAAGAGGTTTTTAGATAGACACATGGATATGCAGGGAATGGAGGGATACTGATCACATGCAGACAGAGGAGATTAACTTAACCGGATCAGGTTTAGCATGGACATTGCGGGCTGAAGGGCCTATTCCTATGTTGTGCTATGATGTGTTCTATGATCCAGATGTCAGGCCATTGAATGTTGAAATGCCCTGGGCTGACACTGGAACTCAGATGCTAGATCTTCAAGCACGAGCAAGATTAGGATACCAAGTGAGATGGAAAACATAGATTATGGATAGAGTCATTGAGTCATGGGGTCATAGGGTCCAGTGTGGAAACAGGCCCTTCTGCCCAACCTGCCCATACCAACCAACATGTCCCATCCACATTAGTCCCACCTGCCTGCGTTTGGCCCATATCCCTCTAAACCTGTCCTATCCATGGACCTGTCTAAATGTTTATGAAAAGCCACGATAGTACCTGCCTCAACTATCTCCTCTTGTTCTATACGCCCACCACCTTTTGTCTGAAAAAGTTACCCCTTAGTAGAGTTGCCAGCGTTCTCACTCCCAAATAAGGGACTAAAGGTCAAAATAAGGGACAAATTCCCGACGACAATTCGTTGACCGACTCGGCCGTGGCTAGGTGAATGATGAGTTGGCCCAGGTGCTGGAATGCACACATAAGCCCAGCCGGAGGGCCAGCCGCAGAGTTTTGGCCCGGGCGCCGGACTTTGCGCGTGACGTTGCGCAGCCCGGGCCAAAACTCCGGCATCCCATCCAACATGAACCGATGATCGGCCATGAGAAGGAGGGGTGGTGGTGTCGGTGGTAAGCGAAGGTCTGAAGGTCGGACAGCTGGCCGAGCTGCCGACAGACGGGGCCACGGGCGAGGCGCTGCTGCTGCACTCCATGGGCTGCACTACGTTGGGACCGGTGAGGCAGGGCCGGACACGGCGCTCCGACCCGACAGTCCCCTTGACCCAGGTGGTAGCAGTCAAATACAAGGGCGGTCCCATATAGGACAAACCAATTTAGCCCAATACACGGGAAGTCCTGGCTAATACGGGACAGTTGGCAACCCTGTCCCTCAGATTCCTATTCAATCTTTTCCACCTTAAACCTGGTCCTCGATTCACCTACTCTGGGCAAGAGACTCTGTGTAGGTACTCGATCTATTCCTCTCATGATTTTGTATATCTCAATAAGATCATACCTCATCCTCCTGCGCTCCAAAGAATAGTCCTAGTCTGCTGAACCTCTTCCCAAAGCTCAGGCCTTGAAGGATTTCCACGGAAACCACAGCATTAAAAGACCACTCGGCCTGACAGATCTATGCCACAATGTTTATACTCCACAAACCCTCTTATTTTCCAGACAAATTCGGATATCCATCTTTCCCTTTCACCTTACTGTGCCCACACACCTTCTTGTTAAACGCTTTATACCTCAACCTCTAGTTGTGGTAATGAGTTTCACAATTTCTCTTTGAGTAAAGAATTCCTAATTGGATCTATTGATTATTTACAGACAGAATGAGTTGTGTTGAAATACTTCAGACTTTAGAGTTACAGCTCTGAAACAGACTGAGTCCGCGGCCACCAACGATCACCCCATACACTAGCATTATCCTACACACCCCAGACAATTTAGAATTTTACAGAAGGCCATTAACCTACAAACCTGTACATCTCTGGAGTGTGGGAAGAAGTTGGAGCACCCGGAGAAAACCCATGTGGTCACAGGGATGACATACAAATTCCGTACAGTCAGCACCCGTTGTCAGAAATAAACCACCGGGTCTCTGGCACTGTAAGGAAGCAACTCTACCTCTGCCTCAGGTATTAACAAAGAGAAAACAATCCTTTGCCTTCTGCGCCATCCCCAGACGAAATATTAAAATAAAGGAGTCATACAATGAAGGAACAGGCCCACTGGGTCCTTGCCAAACCCATTTGCACTAATCCTACACTAATCCCATTTTTTTCTCACCACACTCCCATTCCCTAGATTCTACCGCTAACGTTCACACTCAGATTCAATTACAGAGGTCAGTTAACCTAGCAGCCCAAACTTCTTTGTGATGTGGGAGGAAACTGGCGCACCTGGAGGAAACCCACAAGGTTACTGTTTCACTCCCATGTGATGGGGGGGGGGGATTAGGTTGGGACTGGAAAATTAGTTTGCTGGGAGAGGACTGTGCTAAGAAGATATTGATACTGCATCACAAATATCGAGCATTATTTGCTCATGTGGTCACAGGGATGACCACATGAGCAAATAGACATTGAATCATTGAAAGCTACAGCATGGAAACAATCTTTTGGCCCACATCCATGCCAACTATTGATCATCCGTTCACACTAGTTCATTGTTATCCCACATTCTCTTCCCCTCCTGCCTCGTTAGGGGCAATTTATAGAGGACAATTAGTCCACAACCTGCATGTCTTTGGGATGCTATTGTTTAGTCAAGATAAAATAATTCTAGAATGACCCAGTGGCACAGCGGTATAGTTGCAGCCTTACAGCGCCAGAGACCCGGGTTCGATCCTGACTACGGGTGCTGTCAGTACAGAGTTTGTACATTTGCCACTTGGATTTTCTACCAAGTGCCCTATATTCCTCCCACACTCCAAAGGCGTACAGGTTTGTTGATTAATTGGCTTCGCTAAAAATTGTAAATTGTCCCTAGTGTGTAGGATAATGCTAGTGTAGGAGGCGATCGCTGGTCGATGCGGACTCGGTGGATCAATGGGCCTGTTTCCGCACTGTATCTCTAAAACTAAAAACTAAAAACTAAACTAAACCAGTGCATGGGGATTACTGGTTGGTGATGCCCTGGTGGGCCGAAGGGCCTGTTTCAGTGCTGTATCTCTAAAACTAAAACGTAAAACTAAAACTGAACTAGTGTGTGAATAGACAAAAATGCTGGAGAAACTCAGCGGGTGAGGGAGGCAGCATCTATGGAGCAAAGGAATAGGCAACATTTCGGGTCGAGACCCTTCTTCAGATCGCTAGTTGACATGGGTGATCGCTGGTTGACATGGGCTCGGTGGGCCAAAGGGCCTGTTTCCACGCTGTACCTCTAAACTAAGAGCAACTGAGTGGCTGCCCCATTCTTCCTGAGTCTGTGAGCATAGACAACGCTGGGTTTCTGATTTGGGCACCAGTTCAGAATAGATTCATGGCTCTGAATGAGATACATATTTTACAGCTACTAAACCCAGGAGCAGTTAAGCCTAGCAACAAACGGAGAATCCTTTCCTGCTTGGAGAATGATTACCTAATCTGGCATCGGTCGTCTGTGGGCTTATTTGAATTTATGAATCTGTACTTGGACACAATGATGTATTACAAACATCAATTCTAGCAGCTCGCTGGCACCAGCGATAATAGTGATTAAAAGATTCTGCCGCAGTATAATACGTTTAAAAATCTGGCAGCTATTTCTCCCAGTCAGATCCGGCACCTGCAAATCCTATAACTTCAGGCCAGACAATGGAATAAATGTGGTACAGAGGTTTTCACTTTGCAATCACCATCTGCAATGGCCATTTGCTTTTATAGATCAATCTATTTGGGCCAAACACAGAATTTTTTTTTGGATGTGTTCATAAGTTCATGAGTCATAGGAGCAGAAGACTATTGTCGCTGGTGCCGGCCCATCGAGTCTACTCTGCCATTCAATCATGGCTCGTCGCTCTTTCCCTCTCAGCCCCATTCTCCTGCCTTCTCCCCATAACCCTTACTAATCAAGAATCTGTCAATCTCCGCTTTAAAAAACACCCATTGACTTGGCCTCCACAGTCATCTGTGGCAATGAATTCCACAGATTCACCACCCTCTGGCTAAAGAGGATCTTCCAAACAACAACATCAGTTGTAGGCAAGGGCTCAAGGCTAACTGAGCCTTCTTTCAGTGCTGCAGTTAGTGTTAAAGACAATTTATCTGAAAAACAGCGGCCCATGCAACTGTGGAGGCATTTCAGGTCAGCCTGTTGCAGGTCTCGACCTGAAATGACAACCGTCCCTCTGCCTCTACAGGCGCTGCCTGGCCCGTTGAGTCCCCTAAACAGGGAACTGTAGATGTTGGAATCTAGGGGAAAACACAAACTGCTGCAGGAGGACATGGATAGGCAATGTTTCAGGTCAAGACCTGAAAAGTGCCCCGACCATTCCTACCTCAGGTGCTGCCTGACCCGTTGAGTTACTCCAGCATCTGTGTGATTTGCTCAGAGATAAACCCAGGTTTGTTCTGATGGGCACTTTATTCAAGTCTATCTTCAGGTCTTCAATAATAAGCAAGCTGAAGTCTCAATCTGCCTCCGATATCTAAAACAAACGGTGAAATAAAACAGCAAAATACTGGAAATCTGAAATCAAAGCACAAAGTGCACAATCAGGCCGCATTGTGAAGGCATGAATTGAATAAATATTTCAGGGAATTAATTTGTTTTACCTTTGACCAGAAATATTATTTTTGTTTCTTTCTCTGCAAGTCTGACAGCATTTGCACCATTTGCACCATTTTTTGCTTTTAATTCAAAGGTTTTTCTTTCCAAGTGTAAATGATAGTGTTTTTCGGCACCTCTTAGTGAGCTCTGCTCAGTCCGGCACAGGTCCAGACCTCACCACCATCGAAGGGATCTGCACGAGTAGCTGCCCCCAAAAAGCAGCCAGCATCATCAGAGACCCACCCACACCACCCTGGCCACACTCTCATTTCATTCCTTCCTTCAGGAAGAAGATATAGGAGCCTGAAAACTGTATTGTCCACGTTCAAGAGCAGCTTCTTCCCTTTATACATCAGGCTATTAATCACTTCAAGCACCAAATAGGCTCCAAACTATATTTGTTTGATATTTTGTATACACTGAATCGTACCCAAGCCAATTTGCAACGTTGCCAACATACCATCGAGATCATGTAGCTCGCTGCCCATATCCCACTGGAATTGGCTCCTTCCAAGCTGGGCCTGGCCTATTGGGTGTGCACCAACCTAACCAAGAACACATTGACGGCGGAACTCAATATTTCATCCACTTTGAGTAAACCTGACACTGCAGTTTCTGTTTGAACCTACTCCTTGGTGAGCAGACAGCAGTGAACCATGAGCAAACAAAGCCTCTGTACCAGCAGGGTGTTTCAGCCTATTATATTTCATGAACCATTCCCACTAGCTCATCAGTGGCAACCATCTATTATTAAAATTCGTTCAACAATCGCATTGTCTGTGTCAAAACAGGAGCTTCAATCTGCCTGAACAAGGGTCTCGACCCATAACGTCACCTATTCCTTTTCCCCAGAGATGCTACCTGACCCGCTGAATTACTCCAGCATTTTGTGTCTAGCTTCAAACTAATTGCCCTGACGCTATGTTGAGTGACTTTAGACTTTAGAGATACAGCCTGAAAATAGGCCCTTCGGCCCACCGAGTCCGTGCCGACCAGCGATCCCCGTACACTAGCACTACCCTACACACTAGGAACAGTTTACAATTTTATCGAAGCCAATTAACCTACAAACCCGCACGTCTTTGGAGTGTGGGAGGAAACGGAGCACCCGGAGAAAAATTACATGGTCACAGGGAGAATGTACAAACGCCATGTAGACCTGTAGTCAGGATGGAACCCAGGCCTCTGGCGCTGTAAGGCAGCAGTTCTACAGCTGCGCCACTGTGCCGCCCTAAAGTGATTGCATCTTGCAGAAGATTGATGAAACTGCTACCTCACAGCTCCAACAACCTTGTTTCCATCCTGATCATCTTGTGGAGTTTGCACGTTCGCCCTGCGACCGCATGGGTTTCCCAGAGGTGTTCCGGTTACGCCCACTACAAGTCATCTCCAGTGTGTAGACGAGTGATAGAATCTGGGGGCAGTTGGTGAGAATGGTTGGGGAGAATAAAATGGATTATGGTCGAATAAGTGTAAAAATGGGTACTTGAGGGTCGGTGTGGACTCAATTGGCCAAAGGGTTTATTTCTATGCTGTATCTCTCTGTGAATCAATGTTATTAACATGCAGAGCAAGTGAAGTGAGCCAACTGAATCATCTTACCAACAACTAGAGAGCAATCCTAAGCAATTATCTACCTGATTGGAGACCCTCGGACTATCTTTGATCGGACTATACTGGACTTTATCTTGTACTAAACTTTAGTCAGCTTATTGTGGCGCCACCTAGGCCACTTGCTATGCAAACCCTCGGCAGTCGGGGGGGGGGGGTCGGGTCACGTGACTGGGTAATGGCGGGAAAGAGTTGTCACCAGGTTTAGGTGTGTGCCCTAGTATAAGTATGGAGCCCCAGGTCAGCCTTCCCCAATTCTCGTGTATGTCGGTCTCTTTACTTCAGCAATAAAGATCACTTTATTTCACCACGCGTGGCTTGCTTATTCGCCCGACATATTATTCCCTTTATCATGTATCTGTACACTGTGGATGGCTCGATGGTAATCATGTATTGTATTTCCGTTGACTGGTTAGGATGCAACAAAACCTTTTCACTGTACCTCAGTACACGTGACAATAAACTAAACTGATGTAGTGTGTGTAAATGAATGAACTATAGATATGATGCATGCACATGCATACGGGCTCTCTGCAAATAGTTGGTTGGCCATGAGCTCCCAGCTCTCTGTGTTTTCTTGTGTTTATAATTATACTTTATGTTGACTGAGTTGGAAGGAAGGAGCATGTGAACAGCCATTTGCATTGCAAAGTGGTGATTAAGAAAGGTCGGCCAAAAAGTTAATAATATCTTAAAGTCCGTTGTAAAATATAGATGAAAAATGTTCACTGGTTATATCGGGAAAATCATTTGTTTTAAGGAAATACTCAAAATGCTTGAGTAACTCAGCAGGTTAGACAGCATCTGGTGAGGATATGGACAGGAGACGGTTCAGAAGCAGGCCCCTGATCCGATTGGGCTCAAAGTACTGGAGTAACTCAGCAGGTCAGGCAGCATCTCTGGACAACACGGACTGGTGAATTTTCAAGTCGAGACCCTCTGCAGCCCAGAAACTTCACCCATCCATTTTCTTCAGGGATGCTGCCTGACCCACAGAGTTACTCCAGCACTTTGTGTCTTTCCTTGGTAAACCAGCATCTGCAGTTCCTTGTTTCTACCATTTATTTTAACTCCACTCTAGCTTGCAGCTTAGCTCCCCCTCCCCTCACCCCACTCACCACCAACAACACCACGGTCACATCTGTGGAGTCTTTTAAGTTCCTGGGAACCATCATCTCCAAGGACCTTAAATGGGGGGCCACCATCGACTACACAGTTAAAAAGGCACAACAGAGGATGTACTTCCTGCGGCAGCTGAGGAAGCACAATCTGCCACAGGCAATGATGGTCCAATTCTACACGGCCATCGTAGAGTCTGTCCTCACCTTCTCCATCATGGTCTGGTTTGGCTCAGCTACCAAGCACGACATCCGGAGGCTGCAGCGAATCGTCCGATCAGCTGAGAAGGTTATTGGCTGCAACCTTCCCCCCATTGACGAACTGTGCACCTCAAGGGCCAGGAAGCGAGCGGGTAAGATCATCTCTGACCCCTCTCACCCTGGCCACAAACTCTTCCCTCTGGAAGGCGACTCCGGACGGTCAAAGCTGCCACAGCCAGACATAAAAACAGAGTCTGTAGCTCCACGAGTAGTAGCTCTACTCAATAACCAAAAATCTGCAGCCTCCTTTTGCTCTGGTATTTTATTTAATTCATATGTTTAATCGATAATGTTTTATTATTAATGTTTAATGTTTAATGTGTCATTCCTAACTGTCACTGTATGTCATGTTGTCACTTGCGGGCGGAGCACCAAGGCAAATTCCTTGTATGTGAATACTTGGCCAATAAACATATTAATTAAACTTATTCATTCATTCATTCATTCATTCAGCTTAGTTTACGTTTTGTAGCGAAGAGTGCCCCGAGAAAAAAATAACCATTGCATTAAACTTATTCAAGAGAATAGTGTTAGAAATTATTATAATCTTTGTGCAGAAGCTGCATCACTTTAAGAGCGGGAACAGGACAAAATGGCAGCCCCTCAGGAAGGGCATGTTGGAAGCCTTGATGCACATGAGCACATGTGGAAATGCTTTTCAGAGCACATAATATTGTGGAAATTGATATTGATGGTGAGAATTAACCTACATAAAACAATGTGGTCAGCTGTACTGAAATAGGCTTGGAAACATACACAAGATTCCTATTGAGCAGACTTTTTACTTTGGTCATGAGCCAATTCTGGTCTTAAGTCAGTGAAACCAATAATGTGCAACACACAAAGTGCTGGAGGAACTCAGCGGGCCAGGCAGCATCTGTGGAAGATATGGACAGGCGACATTTCAGGTAGGGACCCTTTCTCAGACTCCAGTCATTTGACAATTCCCGACCCAAAATCTCATCTGTCCATTCCCTCCTCAGATGCTGCCCAACCCATTGAGTTCCTCCAGCACTTTATGTTTTGTTCAAGATTTCTGCACTTGTTTTTGGTGCAATAGAGTCATAGAGTCATATAACGTGGAAACAGGCCAACCTGCCCACACCGACCAACATGCCTCATCTACACTGTCCACAGTTGGACCATAATCCCTTAAAACTCCCCTATCCATGTCCATGTACATGTCCAATTGTCCTTTAAATGTTATGAGAGTACCTGCCTCAACTACCTCCTCCGGCAGCTCCTTCCTTATACCCACCACCCTTTGTGTAAAAAGGTTACCCCCTCAGTTTCCTATCAAATCACACACACCGTAAGACCTATGCACTCTGGTTCTTAATTCCCCTACTCTGTGCAAAATACTGTGTGCATTTATCCAATCTAATCCTCTCATAATGTTGTACGCCTGTATAAGATCACCCCTCATCATCCAGCACTCCAAGGAATAAAGTCCTTGCCTACTCAACCTCTTCCTACAGCTAATGCCTTTGTCTCAGTAACATCCTTGTAACTCTTCTCTGCACCCTTTCCAGCTTGACAACATCTTTCCTATAACATTGTGTCTCCAAACCAAGAACAGTGCTGTTGAGAATGAAATGTGGGCCATTCTTTTATTGCAATATGGTGACCCTATTGGATATGGGAGCTCAAAACAAAATGCAACATCATGCATTATTAAGCTACCATTTGATAATCCTGAGATAGGTTGTGAGTGCATTATCTTCATGTCGAAGATGATTTTCTGGATGTAGAAATACAGATAGCTTGGAAGATATATAAAGATGCTTTTTTTAAGAGAGTACATGAAAAATATTCAAAGGGAAGGCCAGAATTGAACAAATCCTGATCAAGAGTACCATATCTGAGGAAGGATGTGCTGGAGATGGGTCCAGAGGAGGTATATAAGAATGATCCCAGGAATGAGTAGGTTAACATATCATGAGCGTTTGATGATACTGGGCCTATATTCACTGGAGTTTAGAAAAATGAGGGGGGACCTCATTTAAATGTAGAGAATTGTGAAAGGATTGGATAGAGTGGATGTGGAGAGGATGTTTCCATGGTGGGAGCGTCTAGGATAGAGGTCATAGCCTCAGAACTAAAGGACGGAGATGAGGAGGAATTTCTTTAGTCAGGTGGTGGTGAATCTGTGGAATTATTTGCCACAGAAGGCTGTGGAGGCCAAGTCAGTGGGTATATTTAAGGCAGAGATAGATAGATTCTTGATTAGTATGGGTGTAAGAGGTTATGGGGAGAAGGCAGGAGAATGGGGTTAGGAGGGAACGATAGATAGATCAGCCATGATTGAATGGTGGAGTAGACTTGATGGGCCGAATGGCCTAATTTTACTCCTATCATTTATGATCTTATGATAATTGACAAAAATGAGTGGTTGATGAAAGGGTGTGTCAAATAGGTGTATGAAGGAACTGCAGATGCTGGCTTATCATTATCATCACCGGCGGTCACTCGAAACAAGTATGACTGTCCTCTCATGGAGGACACCTGTGCGTGACTTTGTTTAACGTGGGGAGACTGGTGCACAGACAGCCACCACACGGTCCTTGGCTGATCTGGGTCAGGATCCAGTGGCATGGAATCCAAGACGACCGGGGACCCTTTTCTGCTGCAGCCTTCATCCGTCTTCCCAGCCACCATCCTCCACCTGTTCCACCGTTGAGGTCTTGGTTGGATTTCTCTTTGTCAGGGACCTCTCCCTTGACCTTACCGCCATGGGTGGCCCTACCAGGAACACAGCTCTAGACGGCATCGCTCTCAGGAGACCTTGTCGTGGTAGAGCAGCTGGCTTATACCGAAGATAGACCCAAAATGCTGGAGTAACTCAGCAAGACAGGCAGCATCTCTGGAGAAATGGAATAGGTGACGTTTTGTGTTGGAATCATTCTTCTGGGTAAGAGAGGTTCCGCCCAAAACATCACCCATTCCTTCTCTCCAGAGATGCTGCCTCACCCGCTGAGTTACACCAGCATTCTGTTCCTACACATTGATGATGTTGTGAAAAAGGTCATAACCACTTTATGATTAATAGTCACACAAAATGGATTGTCGAAACCTGCACAATATTATTTCTATATCATGACTCACCAGGGAAACTAGTCTCAGATAATGTTCCTCAGTATTGTTCATTTATATTAAGGTGTGACAAACTAAAGTAGCCGTTCAGCGCACCGTTCATGTTGAGCAGTGATCACCCCGTACACTGACTCTATCCTACACACTAGTTTACAATTTTAACCGAAGCCAATTAACTTACAAACCTGTACGTCTTTGGAGTGTGGGAGGTAACCGGAGCACCCGGAGAAAACCCACGTGGTCACAGGGAGAACGTACAAACTCTGTACAGACACTCTGCATTGAACCCGACTTTCTGGTGCTGTAAGGCAGGAACTCTACCGCTGTGCCACTGTGCTGCCATTTACCTATTAACCTATTGACAAACTTCTTGCTATCTACAGAATACCACCACATCCCACAACAAGTTATACTTCTCGAGGGCCAAGATTTGTGTTTAATTTAGTTTATAAACTAAGAACTGCAGATGTTTTTTTTATACCAGCATAGACTCAACGTGCTGGAGTAACTCAGCGGGTCAGGCAGCATCTCCGGGGGAAAAGGATGGGTGACGTTTCAGGTTGGGACCCTTCTTTCAGTTTAGTTTAGTTTAGCTTTGAGATACAGAGTGCGAACAGACACTTCGGCCCATCATGTCCACGCTGACCAGCAATCACCCATACACTAGTTTTTCCCTACACACTAGGGACAATTTACAGAAGCCAATTGTCACTTGCACAGACAACCAAAGAATGAATTTCTTGCATGCAGCAGCATAACAAGCCGATAAACACAATACACATAGATAATATATAATAACCAAAAATTCAATAAATCAGTAACTACAATACTAGTGCAAAAACACCCCAAGGTCCTTAGTGCAATCAATGACAGTCCATTGAAGTTCACAGTCGAGGTTAGTGTTGTGTAGTGTTCAAGAACCTGTGAGTTGGGAGGAAGCTATTGTTGAGCCTGATGATCATGGATTTCAGACTCCAATATCATCTTCAATGAAGGTAGGAACATGACTATTCCAATGGAGGCGCAAGAGACTACAGATGCTAGAATCTGAAGCAATAAACAAACTGCCGGAGGAACTCAATGGGTTAGGCGGCATATGTGTAGGCAGAGCCTAGGGTTGGTTGATGTATCAGGTGGAAACCTGCATCAGGACTGAGGGTGGAAAGGGAATAACACCCTCTCACATGAAGGCACTGAGCACAGCTGAGATTGGTTCAGTCTGATATCTGAGTTGAGTTTAGTTTAGTTTAGTTTAGTTAGTGGAGAGATACAGCGTGGAAACAGGCCCTTCGGCCCATCGAGTCCACGCCGACCAACGACCACCCCGTACACTAGCACTATGCTACACACCAGAGTCAATCTTGTTTGCAGAAGCCAATTAACCTACAAACCCGATTGTCTTAGGAATGTGGGAGGAGCACCCGGAGAAAACCCGCACGGTCTCGGGGAGAACGTACAGACCGCACCCGTAGTCGGGATCTGGCGTTGTAAGGCAGCAACTCTACCACTTTGTATGTGGTACAAAGAGATATCTTGCAAGAATTGAAGATACACTTGGAAGCATGCATGTAACCCTTTTGATTCCTGCAAGTGAGAAGCAGGGAAATACTGAAGTTATATAATCATGAAAATATTCCACAACTAAATCAACAGGAAGCCAGAAGAAATGACAAGGGATTCTATCGGGTCGAGCCAAGCACTGATAACAATGCCAATGACAAAGTTCCCTTTGAGAAGATCAAAGAGATGGAAAAACTGTGAATAGCTTGAGTCCATAAATAGTTTGATTAAATGAATGACTGTTTATTTTCAAGAAAGGGGGGAAAGCAATGTGGTGAAACACATATGACATACATGAATGATGCAAATGTTTATATGCACAGACACTTTGTAAACAGTTCACTGAACAAACCGATTGCACATGTTCTAGTGCTCTCCTTGTCTCCTTGAGGCTTTTAACAAACTTAGCACGGTCCAGGTTAGAAGCAAGGAACACAAGCACTACCACCTACTTTGTACCTGGATATAAACTGCATGCAATGGCAACACAGTGGCTTAGCTGCTGGCAAACAGCACTGGAGACCCGGCTTTGATCCTGACCTCAGATGCTGTCTGTGTGGAGTTTGGCCATCAATTGGTAAGCACACAATATAAGAAGACTATCTCCAAAACATCATGGCAAACAACATCATGAAATATGATGATCAAAATGCTAGGTTTTAAGGATAAACTTGATGGAAGAAATATATTATGAGGCGGCACAGTGGCACAGCACCTGGTTCGATCCTGACCTCGGATGCTGTCTGTGTGGAGTTTGCATGTCGTCCTTGTTAGTGTGCTCTTGTTTCCTCCCATGTTCCAAAAAGATGCGCGGATTTGTGTGTTATTTGTGATATCTCCAGTCCACTCCCCACGCTACAGGGCCTGTCCCACTTGGGCGACCTAATCCGCGAGTTCTGGCAAGTTTGCCCTCGTCTCACACTCGCAGCATGGTCGACACGGGGTCGTAGGAGGTCTTCGTAACTCTCCTTCATGCTCGAGAGTGGTCTCCGCGTACTTGAGGCCTCAGCTAAGTCCCAGCGTTTTTTTTCAATATGTTAAAAAATGCTTGCGAGTAAAAAAAGGTCGCCATGGAAAAAATCGACACTTTTTTTACTCGTAGATTTAGTCGTAGTAGGTCGGCATGTTAGTCGTAGGTAATCGAGGGTAGTCGAAGGTAGTCAAAGGTACTCTTCATCATAGTCGAAGGGAGGTCGAAGGAGATCGAAGGAGGTCGTCTTCACTCTCCACTATTCAGTGTCCAATTTTCCTGAAGATAGTTGAGCTAGTCGTTGCTAGTCGAAGCTGGTCTTCAACATAGTCGAAGGAGCTCGAAGGAGGTCTTCTACATAGTCGAAGGAGGTCTTCAACATGTCATTTTTTAAAACTCTTCTAAACTCGCCAATTAGGTCGCCCAAGTGGGACAGCCCCCGATAGGGTCTTCACAAGTCCCTGCCACCAGACAGGACCTCACAGTGACGATAGACACAAAATGCTGGAGTAACTCAACTCACTCTGGAGATTGATGCTGCCTGTCCCGCTGAGTTACTCCAGCATTTTGTGTCTATCTTCGATTTAAACCAGCATCTGCAGTTCTTTCCCTCACAGTGAAGACCAGGCGTGCTTCTCTTAGGGATTTGGTGGATGTAACGGATTGGACTTGAAACTGTCCTTGCATGCTAACGATGATTGTGGGGATCTCACTATTAATGGCAAACTGGGCCATGTTGTGGAAGGAAATATTTGCAGGCAGGGCTAAGGGGACAAGAGCAGGTGAGTGGGATAATTTGACAGTCCTTTCAATCATCTGATGGATTCCATATTAAATTGCCTTCCTCATACTTGCTTACTTAAAAAAATCACCACCCGTTTTCTCGATGCAACTCCTCGCAAGCAACTTTTAAACTAAAATTGACGACTGGCGCATAATTTTACAATAAGGAAATCTATGTGCTGTTTTGACTTCATAGGGAATTCTAATGGCGAAGTTCTTTCTAAACCAACAGAGTACCGCAGTGTTGTGGAATGGCTGATCCACGTCTCAAAGCCTTGCCCTGGCAGTGAAATACAGCAGAATAAATCTGGATAACAATGGAAAACACATGGGGACTGGGTCTCCTTTTAATGTGGGTGATGAATCTGCCGCCCATGTGTTTTAAGTCAAATCCACATGCCTTTAAGCGAGCTCTGTCACAGTAGGAATGCACTCTGCTGCACAACTATGCTAAGGTAGACATTTTTTGCAAATAAATCATTTTATGAATGCATTTGCAAAAATAAAACATCATTAGGCACAGAGGGAGTAATATTGCCTTTGGGCTGGAGAGTATTATTGGATCATTTTACTTTTGTACAACAAAAATGAATATTGGTCAAAGTATAAAAGAGACTGTTGACTTTCACCACAGCCAGAATATTTCCCCACCCTCCTCCATGGGGTGGTCTCTCTGCTCTGACAGTAACACCATCTCTGACTGAGTGAACGTCATCTGCCCTGTGGGCTTTTGAAACCCACTCCAGAGACTTGAGCCCAGTAGTTTTGACTGATGCTCCAGTGTAATACCAAGGATTGCTAAATTGTTGAGAGAGACTCCATTTGTCCTCTTCGTGCGAATGTTTCTTCGGGTGCTGTCGGCGTGGAGTTTTCGTGTTCATCCTGTGACCGCAAGGGGTTTCCTCCGGGAACTCCGGTTTCCTCTCTCACACCTCAAAGACATGCAGCTTTTGAAGGTTAATTGACCTCAGTAAATCGACCTCAGTGTGTAGGGAGAGGATGTGGAAGTGGGATATCATTGAACCAATGTTGATGAGTGATCAATGGTTAGCAGGGACAATTTACAGAGGCCAATTAACCTTCAAACCCACATATTTTTGGGATGTAGAAGGAAACCGAAGCACCCAGATGATACCCATGTGGTCCCAGGGAGAAGTTGCAAACTCCACACCGACAGTACCCGATGTCAGGATAGAACCTGCGTCTCTGGTGCTGTGAGGCAGCAGCTCCACCGGCTGTGCCTTTGTGGTCACAGGGAGATGTCCAAGGTCAGGATCGAACTCAGGTCCCTGACACTCTAGGGAATAGAATTAGATTCAACCTGTGATGCTTTAGACTCGAGATACAACGTGGAGACAGGCCCTTTGGCCCACTGAGTCCGTGCCGACCAGTGATCATCCTATACACTGGAAAAACACACGGTCACGGGGAGAACATACAAATTCCATACAGACAGCACGCATAGTCAGGATCAAACCCAGGTCTCTGGCGCTGTAAGGCAACAACTCTACCGCTGCGCCACCGTGCCACACTATAGTTTAAAGAGTGTTTCTACAGTGAACGAATGTGATGAGACTCTTAAGCTCTGATGGGCTGAATGACCTTTCAGCCAAATGAAGTTGTGTGGGAACAATATCATTCTACAGGGAGTGAGCACACTTAAAATGAAAGTCCTGCACTCAGCGTATTGCCTGTCACGTTTTATAAGGGAACAGTAGTGAACCTAATCCTACTTTCTCTCAAATCTTGTAGGCCGGAAATTGTTGGAGTCACTGCAGTACATATGAACAGCTTATACTGCATCCGTTGCTCTAGATGTCAGCTGACCTACATCGGTGAGACTAAGCGGAGGTTGGGCGATCATTTTGCCGAACACCTCCGCTCGGTCCGCAAGAACCTACCTGACCTCCCGGTGGCTCAGCACTTCAACTCCCCCTCCCATTCCCAATCCGACCTCTCTGTCCTGGGTCTCCTCCATTGCCAGAGTGAGCAACACCGGAAATTGGAGGAACAGCACCTCATATTCCGCTTGGGGAGCCTGCATCCGGAGGGCATGAACATTGAATTCTCCCAATTTTGTTAGCCCTTCCATCTCCCCGCCACCCCCTATCAGTCTGAAGAAGGGTTTCAGCCCGAAACGTTACCTATTTCCTTCGCTCCATAGATGCTGCTGCACCCGCTGAGTTTCTCCAGCATTTTTGTGTACCTTCGATTTTCCAGCATCTGCAGTTCCTTCTTGAAAACATATGAACAGCTTGTTTGGACTAGGGTCACACACCTTTACAAGGAGACCCTTCCAACCAACATACTGAGTTATGAGCATTGGCATTTCTAAACACCTGTCAGTGAACAATGGTCTGTACATGGAACACCTGGGTAAGTAGGGGATTTGCAGTCCCGATGGATACAGGAGGGTGTACGTGTGATTGGAGATGGAGAGAGGGTTTAGAGTGCTGACTTCATCGTGTTCAGTTTCTCCGTTCGATGTAGCTGTTTCCCACTGTAATCTCCCACACTCAGGTTGCTATTAAATCAGTTTCACTGTGACTGGCGAACCGCCGGTATCTGTGGCAACGGAATGCCCGACCTGACTTTGAATCTCGCACAAACGCACAAATACAAACACACACGCACATGCACATGCACACCGACACGTGCACACCGCCACACGTAAATACACATGCCCACACACACGCACACCAACACATGCACACACACATATGCTTACGAAAGCACACCAGCACATGCACACCAACACATGCACACACACATACGCACACAAAGGCATGCCAGCACACGTAAATATACATGCCCACACATACTTACATCAACACATGCACACACACACATGCACACCGACACATGCACACCGACACACGTAAATACATATGCCTACACACACGCACACCACACACGCACACACACACGTGCATGTACACACACACACACTCACATACTATTTTCTGCTGTTTCTGTACACTTTTCAGCACCTGCACATCAATCATAATACACAACTGATTTTTGACAGATTCACAAATGCAGTTAGATTCATTATTTACACAACATCAATATTAGTTTGCGTTGATTTGTACGGGCATCAGGGTATCAGGCGTTATAGGGAGAAGGCAGGAGAATGGGGTTAAGCGGGAAAGACAGATCAGCCATGATTGTATGGAGGAGTAGACTTGATGGGACGAATGGCCTAATTCTGCTCCTATCACATGAACTTATGAACATGAACAAGGAATGAGAAGGCATGTTGATGTCTAAGAGAGAGAGTATGTCAGGGGTTTACAAATCTTACACACATATATATGTACACATTCACCGTGCACTCACACATGCTAGAGCACACGCACACAAACATACACAAACATACAAAACCACACACAGACACACAAGCACACACTAGTTTTGCACAGAAGCATATTCAAAGCAGCAATATATTATCTTAAACTCACCAATGCCACTGTTTACACCCTTCTGTATTCTCCACCTCCTGCCTCCCTCACTATCCCCACCTCTCACCCACCCTGTACATTTGCCAATCAACCCCTCCTTATGTGATTCAACCTACCATTTTATAACACTTGCCTCAGCCCTCCCCTCACCTCTTACTACTCACTATATCCTCTCTACCCTGTTAGTCTTAAAACCCCTGTCCCACTGTACGAGGTAATTCAAGAGTTTTCCCCTGATTCGAACTCGGAGAATGTCCGTAGCGGGTCTGGAGGAGTTCGCAGACGTCTCGTAGCGGCTCGTAATGCTAACGGTAGGTATAAAAAGTAACAATCTTTTTCATCACGAGTATTTTTTTACTCGTGGACATTTCTTGCAGGGATGAATAAACGTCACGAGTTACCGGATGTCCCGAGTGCCTACCGTTAGCATTACGAGCCGCTACGAGACATCCACGAACTCGTACGGACCCGCTACGGACATTCTCCGAGTTCGAATCAGGGCAAAACTTAGGAGAACTCTTGAATTACCTCGTACAGTGGGACAGGGGCGTGTCCCAGGCCGAACCGTTGTCTGTCAGCCATTGTGTCAGTCAGCCATTGTGATCAGCCATGATCACATTGAATGGCGGTGCTGGCTCGAACAGCCAAATGGCCTACTCCTGCACCTATTGTCTATTGTCTATTGTCTATTGTCTATTGTCTATTGTCTGTCCATTTCCTTCCACCGGCAGCACGTAACCCATTGAGTTCCTCCAGCAGTTTTTCTTTCAGGTGATAATGTTTTCCTCTATCTCCTCCCTTTACCCCTTGGGGAGAGAGGAGCTCTGCCATGGGAAGAGCTGGCAGATTGGCCTTGGTGCGTTGCTGCAGCTCGTGGAGTAGGTCTGCCCCGGTGTGGAGGTGTTGTATAAAGTGAATGTTCCTCTCAGAACTCAACCCTCAGTTCCTTCTTGCTGTTCCTGTGCAATGGAACAGGGTAGAACAGCCTGTGCAGGAAGGAACTGCAGACGCTGGTTTACACTGGGGATAGACACAAAATGCTGGAGTAACTCTGCGGGTCAGGCCGCATCTCTGGAGAAAAGGAATGGGTGACATTTCGGGTCGAGACCCTTCTTTAGACTGAGAGTCAGGGGAGTGGGAATCTAGAGGTGTGAAAGGGTAGAGAAGAAATCAGAACCGACATCGATGACCCAGGGTTTCAACCCAAAACGTCACCTATTCCTTTTCTCCAGAGATGGTGTCTGACCTGTTGAGTTACTCCAGCATCTTGTGTCTATCTTCAGAGTAGAGCAGCTCGCTTGCTGGTGAAGACTCCAGTACGTTTACGTTGCTGAATAATGGAGGTGGGGTCCATCTTAAATTAACTGTAAGGTAAAATGGTCCCCCTTCCATAAAGGTGCCGCAAAGTGCCAGGGTTTGTTTGTCCCCTGTCTGTGTGACTGGCGCATCAGGCAAGGTTATTGAGCCGTGGAGCCTGAACCTTAGAAAATAATTGGCGTTTCCTTGCTTGACCTGCCAGAGACCAGAAGAGGCCACGGAGTCAGCCGCAATCTCCTTTGATACGTGTGTGCTTGAGCCTGAATAAGCAAGAAAGAGCAATCACTGCGCTGGGCATGATAAGCAGACATGGATGGACACCTGCCAAATGTCAAAGGGGATAGAGTCAGCCAATTATTAACGTATACAGCCACAATAATTAGCGTGCAGGGACCCACTGCATCCACTCCATGTGTTCTTCCAGTCCTGCTGCTGACTTTCAAAGTGGTGAGTTGAATTTGCCATGTCCCACGGCGTCAAGCTGCAGCTGGCGATGGAGAGTAAGTTGATTCTATTTTCCTGCAGCCCACACTCGGTGATTTAATGACTCTGGTAATGTGCTTAAGTTGGCAAACGCAGGCATAACCTTCATCGCCTGATCTGATTCCCAGTCCCGAAAGCTGCCTTCTCCTTTGGTGATCCGCGGGCCACTCAGCTCACACCGAGCATGAGGGATCATCACACTGATAGCTTTCCGAACACATTCAGACAGCCATGGAGCCACATAGCATGGAAACAGGCCCTTCGGCCCAACTCGTCCATGCTGACCAAGATGCCCCATCTAGTTATGTTTCTTAGAGTTTAGTTTAGTTTAGTTTAGTTTAGTTTAGTTTAGTTTAGTTTAGTTTAGTTTAGTTCAATTTAGATTAGTTTAGATTAGTTTAGTTTAGATTAGTTTAGATTAGTTTAGATTAGATTAGATTAGATTTAGTTTATGTTGGGTTAGTTTAGTTTAGTAGAAGTCTAGTTTAGTTTAGTTTGGTTTAGTTTAGTTTAGTTTACTATTATTGTTGACTACAATTGTTTACTATTATTATTGTCATGTATACCGAGGTACAGTGAAAAGCTTTTTTGTTGCGTACTATCCAGTCAGCAGAAAGACTATACACGATTACAATCAAACTATCCACAGTGTACAGATACATGATGATGGAATTATGTTTAATGTAAATTAAATTCCAGCAAAATCCGAAAAAAGGTAGTCCATGAGTCCCCGATGAGGTAGGTCAGGACCGCTCTCCAGTTGAAGCTAGTCCCACCTGCCTGAGTTTAGCTCATATCCCACCAAATCATTCCCATCCATGAACCTGTCTTTTAAATGTTGTTATAGTACCTACCTCAACTACCTCCCCACAGCTCGTTCCACATACCCATATTCACCCTCTGAATGAAAGGGTTAGCCCTCAAGGTTCTTATTAAATCTTGCCCTTCTCGCCTTAAATCTATGTCGTCTGATTCTGGATTCCTCTATCCTGGCTAAAGGACTCTGTGCATTCATACCATTGATTTTCCTCATGATTTTATACACTTCTATGTTGATTCCTCAGCCTCAGTGCAGCCGATACCCACCATCCTCTGAGTGAGAAAGTTACCCCCTCAGGTTCTTATTAAATCTTGCCCCTCTCACGTTAAATATATGTCCTCTGGTTCCCCTACCCTGGGTGAAAGACTGTGCATTCATTCTATCTATTCCCCTCATGATAGTGTACACATCTAAAAGATCATCCCTCGGTGTCCTGTGCTCCAAGGAATAAAGTCCTAGCCTGCCCAACATCCCCCAATAGCTCAACCCCTTTAGTCCTGGTAACATCCTCGTCAATCTTCTCTGCACTCTTCCCAGCTTAATGGCATCCTTCCTATAGCAGGGTGACCAAAACTGATCAATACTCCAAACACAATACTTGGGAATAGACAGAGAGTGGAGGGATATGGATCACATGCAGGCAGTAATAATAATAATAATAATAAATTTTATTTAATGGGCGCCTTTCAGACATCTCAAGGACACCTTACATTGATTCATAGAAATAAAAACATATAATCAAAATAAAATAAGTAATAAAGACATCACAGAGACACAAATTAAAAACAGAATTCAGTCCAAAAACAGAAAATCAAAAACACAGTGTGAAGAGAGAGCAGCGGCAGCCAAAGCGCGCCAGCGTTCACTCTCCCTTCACGGCAGCCATCTTGGACACAGACTTACAGGATTACATTAGACAAAAAAATCATCCCCCCACAATGGATACCACTGTGGGGGAAGGCACAAAGTCCAGTCCCCACCCCAAGTTCACCCCAAAGTCAGGCCTATTGAGGCCACCACAATTGCCTCTACGGAGGCCCGACAGTAGAGATCAGTCCAACTTGATATCATGTTCCTATGTTACAATCTTCTTTGTTCTATGTTCTATGTTGGTGATATTTGCCTTGAACAACTTGGCAGAACTTTATCAAGGTGTTGGCTGATAGAAACAACAAGGAAACAGACCCTTCAGTCCACTGAATCAACGTCACCCATTCACATCAGATCTGTTATTCCACTTTTGCATCTACTAGGTGTAGCGGTAGAGCTACTGCCTTACAGCGCCAGAAACCCGGGTTCGATCCTGATATGGGTGCTGCCTGTACGGAGTCTGTATGTTCTCCCCGTGACCTGCGTTGGTTTATTCAGAGATCTTCAGTTTCCTTCCACACACCCCAAAGACGTACAGGTTTGTAGGTTAATCGGCTTGGGATAAATATATAAATGTAAAAAGAATTGTCCCTAGTGTGTGTAGAGTAGTATTAATGTGTGGTAATCGCTGGTCAGTGCGGACTCGGTGGGCCGAAGGGACTGTTTCCGTGCTGTATCTCTAAACTAAACTACAAGTGGTGGCAAGTGTTCTCACAACATTTAAAAGCATCTCAATAACCACTTGTATCTCCAGGGCATAAACAGCTAAGGAACCAAATCCTGGTAAAACGGAACTGGTATAGATAAGCACAATGGTCGGCATGGAGACGGTGGGCAAAGGGCCTGTTTATGAGTGCTGAACACTCTCTGACACAATGATCCTACAGTTCCATTGACCAGGTTTGATCCTGATCCTAGCTGCCCTCTGCAATCTGAAGAAAGGGCAAAGCAAAGGGCAAAGTGAGTTTATTGTCATGTGTCCCTGATAGGACAATGAAATTCTTGCTTTGCTTCAGCATACAGAACATAGTAGGCATTTACTACAAAACAGATCAATGTGTCCATATACTATAATATAAATATATACACACATGAATAAATAAAATGATAAAGTGCAAATAACAGATAATTGGTTATTAATAATCAAAGTTTTGTCCGAGCCAGGTTTAATAGCCTGATGGCTGTGGGGAAGTAGCTATTCCTGAACCTGGTTGTTGCAGTCTTCAGGCTCCTGTACCTTCTACCTGAAGGTAGAGTCTCGATCTGAAACATCACCTGTCCATGTTCTCCAGAGATGCTGCCTAATTACTCGCTGAGTTACTCCAAAACGTTGTGTCCCTTTGTGTATTAATCAGCATCTGCTGTTCCTTGTTTCTAGAGAAAGCTGTGCACTGTTTGGTTATTCTCGGATATATTTTATGTGAATAAGGTTAACTTCTGAAATAAAAAATCACCTGACTGCTGAGGAAGACTGTGGGAGGAAGAAGTACCATTTTACAAGCCTCCATTAAATATTTGGCAAAGGTTGAAACACATTGGTTAGAGATTTAGTTTAGTTTACTTTAGAGATACACACGGAAACAAGCCCACCAAGTCTGCGCCAAACCGCAATCCCCGCAATCCCCGCACACCAACGCTGTCTAACAATTTACAATTTTACCACGCCGATTAACCTCCAAACCAGCACATCTTTGGAGTGTGGGAGGAAACCGGAGCGCCCAGAGAAAACCCACGCAGGTCACAGGGAGAACGTACAAACTCCATACAGACAGCACCCGTAGTCAGGATCGAACCCGGGTCTCTGGCGCTGTGAGGCAGCAACTCTACCACCGCTGCCCCTGAGTTCTGGCAGGCAATCCCACAATGAAATGTTAAAAAGAAGCCCAGATTGTGTTGTAAACCAATGTCAATGTAATATTCACTGTGTGAGTTGGGAGAGGCAAGTTAAAGTTGAGTACAGCTAACGTAACAGGTATTTGTTGGCTAGCTGTATCAATTAAAACCAGACCAAGCCTTTAATTAAACACAAAAGTGACATGTCAGAATTCATGCCTGAATCACAAAGTTCACTGGATGTCTCACAACCTAACACCACGAACGGAATTTACGGAACTTTTTACATTTGTTTCTTTAATTAAAATCGACACAATGGATGTTAATAGGTTTCTGTAAGCGCTGCCAAATGCAACCGCCCAAAATGTTAACCTACTTTTCAGAACTGCAGATGCTGGTTAATACTCAAAAGGACACAAAGTGCTGGAGTAACTCAACAGGTCAGGCAACATTTCTGGAAAACATAGATAGGCGACGTTTCGAATTGAGACGTCAATCATACGTCTACAGACTGAAGAAATATCTCGGTAGAGGTGGGAAAGGAAGAAGGGTCTCGACCTAAAACGTCACCTATTGGTTTTCGCCAGAGATGCTGCCTGACCCGCTAGGTTACTCCAGCATTTTGTGTCCTTCTTCGGTGTAAACCAGCATCTGCTGTTCCGTCTTACACATCCTATGCAAAGGGCCCAGTTAACCATTCCCTCATTCCACTCTTATCTCACAAGCAATCGTTATACTTCTGCATATCGTTGATTCCTTTCCTAGATCCTTCAGAGTATTTCCAGAATTGTGGCAATTGTCCCAAGTTAAACATCTAAACTAAACCAAACTAAACTACTGCAGGCTGTCAAGATAATTGGAGGTACTTTAGTTTCACTTTGTTGAATAATTCAGTCCACAAATATAAGTAGACATTAAAGCAGGTCCTGATTCTACCAGGGTAAAGGTAAAGCCCTTCCAAACTCATAAATTGGCAACTCCACTTTACTTTAGAGATGCAGCACGGAAACAGGCCCTTCAGCCCACCGAGTCTATGCTGACCAGCAATCACCCTGTACACTGACACTATGCTACACACTAAGGACCTTTTAACCAAAGCTAAGTAACCTACAAACCTGAGTGTGGTTGGAGTGTGGGAGGAAACAGGAACACCCGGAGAAAACCCACACAGTCACAGGGAGTACGTACAAACTCCATAAAGACAGCACCCATAGTCAGTCTCTGGTGCTGTAAGACAGCAACTCTGCCTGCTGTGCCACGGTGCTGTCCACCTCCAAATCTGAAAATGGGTATCCTTGTGTTCAGCTTTTCTTCCAGAGCTCTTCCATCCCTGTTACATCCCTGGGCTCCCCCTACTCCAACTCCTGGTCTGTATGACTGCGTTACTGTGGACGTTGCTGTTAACTGCTTGGGCTGCACGCCTGGTATTCCCTCTGTAAACCCTTCCTGCCTCCCTATCTCTTCACTTAGAGAGAAAGCCTGCTCCATCAAGTTTATCGTGACCCACTCTGAAAAATCTTCCTGATTCTTGGGATCAAATAGTTGAGTGAATATATACTTGGGAACATTTCACTCACTAACAATGTGATATCCAGAACAGAAGCTCAGTACAAAGCCCGCTATGGATTTGTCTTAGATTGTATCATCTTTACCCGCTGAGGTGCTTCAGAATCGAAGACTATTTTTATCTAGTTATCTCACATTCACAGAAAAGGGTGGTGGGTGTATGGAACAGAGGAGGTAGTTAAGGCTGGGACTATCCCAACGTTTAAGAAACGGTTAGGCAGGTACATGGATAGGACACGTTTGGAGGGATATGGACCAAGGGCAGGCAGTTGGGACTAGTGTAGCTGGGACATGATGGCTGGTATGGGCAAGTTGGGCCGAAGGGCCTAATTCCATACTGTATCACTCGATGACTCTATAAATATAAAATCATTTTGTGAGACCTATCACTGCCATCCATCGTCCAGGAAAATAAATAATGCACATTTGTCCCTTTCTTATGCTCAGGTTAATGCGGTGACATCTTCCAGTTCATATTAATCAATAGTTCGCAATAATGCTTTGGTTAAACTTTGTATAGAACAGTACTTTGTAATCTAGGTTCTCTCACTGTTAGCAGAAGAACTGATTAATGAATGCTCAGCGTTCTGCTTGGGTAGCTTACTACCCAACAGTATGTACATTGAATTCTCCAACTTCAAGTCATAGCCCCTCTGCACCCCCCTCCTCTTTTTTTATCCCTTGCAACCCTCTCCCCCCGCCCCCACTCCAGTGTACCCCATTTCTCCCACCACCTCCTACCAGCCCTAGTTCTCCCGCCAACCCGCAAAACCCTGCTCCTTGCCCCTCCTTCATACACTCATCTCCCATCGCCGAGTCCCGCATCTCCCTACATGTGACAATAAAGTACCATTGACCCATTGAACTGGAGACTCATGGTATGGACTAGCAAGTCCTTTCCCTCCCTTCATCTGTATCATGGTGCGGCACAGTGGCACAGTGGTAGAGTTGCTGCCTTACCGCACCAGAGACTCGGATTCAGTCCTAACTTTAGATGCTGTCTCTACGGAGTTTGCGCGTTCTCCCAGTGACCGCGTGGATTTGCCCCGGGTGCTCTGGTAGCCTCCCACACTCCAAAGACGTACTGATTCGTAGGTTGATTAGCTTCTATAAAGATTGTAAATTGTCCCTAGTGTGTAGGATAGGGCTAGGATAGGAAGCGGCCGCTCCAGATATTTCCAAGCCGCTGAGGAGTGTTTTCCCGACGCCGGAGTTCCATCTTCCCGGCAAGAGGGCCTGAAAACATCAGACTGGCTGCGGAGGCCACAAATAGGCCCCGACCTCGGGTGGTCACAGAGGAAGAGGACTTAACTTTCTGGTGCCTTTCCCCACAGTGGAAATTTTTGATTCTGTTGTGGGGGGGGACGTTCATGTTGAATTCTATAATGTGTTGTGTCATTTTTCTTTTAAAAAAAATTTCTATGGATGTACGGTAACTTAATTATTTTTTCTATGTAAAGCACTTTGGTTTCAACGCGAGTTGTTTTAAACGTGCTATATAAATAAAATGTACTTACTTACTTACTAGTGTATGGAGATTGCTGGTCAGCATAGATTCGGTGTGCCGAAGGACCTGTTTACCTGTTGTATCTCTAAACTAACTAAACTAACCATTTTTTTTCTCAGACTCCAAATTTTATACTTCCTGCCACAGTAAAAACGAAAGGTTGTAAATACCAACGTTTTATGATGGCTATTAAATTGTAATGATTCACTGTCCTCATTCACTTAAAGGCTAACATTTGGTACAGCCTTTAAACGCTGCACCTTATGACATTTTCTTTGAGCCGGTATAGTATTCAGGAGCAAGCTTTCAGATCTGTGCTTTCAAATGTTGGATTCATGAACATTGAAAAAAATCTTGGATCGAAACAAATGCTGGAGTACATCAGCGGGTCAGGCAACATCTCTGGAGGAAAGGAATAGGTGACGTGTTGGGTCAAGACCCTTCTACAGATTGTGAGTCAGAGGAGAGAGAAACTAGAGGTTGACAAGGTTCAGAACAGAGCCGGCACTGATGACCAAAGGAAAGGCAGAGCCCACAATGGTCCATTGTTGGCTGTGGAAGTGGTGCCAAAAGGAGAAGGAACGGTGGAAAAGGGAGAAGGGGTCATCACTGGATGAGGAGGATTGTTTCCCCATAGAAAGGGGCACAGAGGCGGTGGCGACGGAAGAAAAGCTCTGTCATGGTGGCATAGAGCCAGAGAGCAGGAGGAATCGCAGCGGGGGAGCAGTGAGAGAGGGTGTTGGAGAACTCCCGTTGGAGAGAGGAGGGGAAATTGGTCAAAGTTGGCATGTGAGCCCTAGGACATCTACATACGTAGGTTAATTGGCCTGGTGTATGTGTAAATTGTCCCTAGTAGTAGGATGGTGTTAATGTGCGGGGATCGCTGATCGGTGCCGACTCGGTGGGCTGAAGGGTCTGTTTCCGCGCTGTATCTCTAAAGTAAATAAACTAAACTAAATTACAGAGACGTAGCTGCAGAGTAACCAAGATGACATACGTAATGCTAGCATTTATTTCACGAGGGCTAGAAATCAAAAATAGGGATGTAGTGCTCAGGCAGCCTTTGGAGTATTGTGAGCAATTTTGGGCAGTAGATGCTGTCAGTAGACATTTTTAAGGCAGAGATAGATAGTTTCTTGATTAGTACGGGTGTCAGGGGTTATGGGGAGAAGGCAGGAGAATGGGTTTTGGAGGGAGACATAGATCAGCCATGGTTGAATGGCAGAGCAGACTTGATGGGCAGAATAGTCTAATTCTGCTCCTATCACTCATGACCTTATGACCTTATGGCTGAGAATTAAATATTTCTGGATATTTAACTTTTAGAAGAGAAAGGGAAAATGGAAAGAATAGAAAACAACACTGATATTGAATTGGATAAAGACAGTAAAGTGAAAGATCTGAGATTGGAAAATCAAGAGGTAGAATCAGCTTGGTTGGAGCAAAGAAACACCAAGTGGCAGAAAATATTGATGGGACGTCTATAGATCGCAAATACTAGTGGTAATCTAGGGCATAGTATAAATCTCGAAATGAGAGGCAGCTGGAACAAAGGTGAGACATTAATTATGAGGGTGCCTCAATCTGCATATAGTTTGAGCAAAGGT
The DNA here is from genome assembly GCF_010909765.2 of Amblyraja radiata. Lineage (NCBI taxonomy): Eukaryota > Metazoa > Chordata > Chondrichthyes > Rajiformes > Rajidae > Amblyraja > Amblyraja radiata. The sequence goes on from NC_045977.1 coordinate 16,132,103, forward strand.
TTAAAAGGATATGGGCCATACGCAGGCATGTGTGACTATGGTAGATGGGGCATCTTGGTCAGCATGGTCAACTTTGTCCGGAAGGCCTGTTTCCGTATGACTTTATGACTAGATATACTACAGTAACCTGCCTGTAAAGCTACAAGTAAATATTTTTTATTCCATTCCCAGTACGTATGATATTTAAACATTATAATATTTTCAGATTTGATTCCAGGTCAATACGTTGGGTAACCAATGAAGTACAGGCTGTTTTAGATAAAGTCTTGTGGAATGATAAAAATTTAGTTAATAACCTTGTGTTTAAGCAGCCTTCAGGGGAGAATAATTAGATACAATTGTATATGAAGTTTGAAAGTGATTTAGTTCAATTTAAAATCAGAGTCTCAGATCTAACCTAAAGAAATTACAAAGATGTGAATTGTGAGTTGCCTTTTGTAAATTGGAGATCTTCGTTAAAATACTTCCACTTTAAGAAGGAATATATAGTTTGCAATAACCATCACGAAAATCTGATAGAAAAAATGGTCCTATCATGGGCAGCATGAGAATTTACATGCAGAAACAAGGTGGTTTACAAAAAACGACACAAAGTGCTGAAATAACTCCGCGGGTCAGGCAGCATCCCTGAATAACATGGATGTGACATTTAAGGTCGGGACACTTCATCAGTCTGAAGAAGGGTCTCGACCTGAAGCATCACTTATCCATGTTCTCCAGAGATGCTGCCTGACCCACTGAGTTACTCCAGGACATTGTGTCTTTATTTTTAAATGAAGAATGCCGTATTCTGTTAACCAAAGGGAAAATGATATAATTCTGCCAAAAATAGAGATAGGGAAAATGTTCAAATTCAGAATAGGAGGACGAAGACTTTGTGGGGGAAGGACAAAAGAGAATTTAAGAATAATCTCATAAGAGTATAAAGCTTCGATAGAAATGTGAAAAGGAATAGATCAGCAAAAGTTAATGCGACCGGCTTACAAAATGGGACAAGGTAAATTACATTGCGAAATAAGGAAATGGCAGAGAAATTAAACAAAATGTTTGTGTCTCACTTCATGGAAGTAGCTCCATGAAAGGAATCTCCTGAAAAGTGTGAAAACAGCAGGTGTAGAGTGAATGACAGAAAATAACATCTCTAAACACAATACGGCAAAAGATAAATGAATTGATTGAACACTAACACATTTTAAGGCAGTGCTTGATAGATTATTGATTAGTAAAGGTGTCAGGGGTTATGGGGAGAAGGCAGGAGAATGAGGTTGAGAGGGAAAGATAGATCAGCCATATTTGAATGGGGGAGTAGACTAGACGGGCCGAATGACCTAATTCTGCTCCTATAACGTATGAACTCATGAACTTCTGAACACTGCCTGACCCGCTGAGTTGCTTCAGCACTTTGTGACTTATTTTGACGGTGTTCTCATCTTTTGCAAATTACCACCCATTCTTGATTTTATACAGTGTTGTGAAATAGTTGGAAAGAAAACAAATGTCACTTAAAAGCTGTTGATCTACTTTATAATGCAAGATATCTGACTAATGGGAGATGCATTTAGATCTGGCAGTGCAGCATTAAATGTTGTGAAACATTCAACTGAGTTGTCTTTACTTGGCCTTTGATCTTGATTTACTGGCAAGCCTGTCAAGATTTGAAGAGCCTTTTCAGTGAACAATTGGTTTCACCATCTTTTCTTAAAACAAAAATCTTTTGGCATGCTTTCCCTAATCCTGGTGCAAAGAATGCACTGCCTCCTAAATGTTCACCACCCTTATCTAACCAAAACTCAATTGAGCCATTTCAATGGCAAGCAACCAATATAAGAACATTATCTCCATAACATCATGGCAAACATGAATTATTACTATACTTTACTTTACTCTACTTTAGAGATACAGCGTGGAAACCATGCCATTGGCCCAACCTATCCGCGCTGACCACCGATCACCCCGTACACTAGCACTAAGCTACACCAGGGACAATTTTCAATTTTTACTGAAGCCAATTAATCTACAAACTTGTACGTCTTTGGAATGTGAAAAGATACCGGAGCACCCGGAGAAAACCCAAGCAGTCACAGGGAGAACATACAAACTCCATACAGACAGCACCCATAGTCTGGATGGAACCCAGACCCAGACTACCTCTATGCCACTGTGCCGCCTGTCATCATGGACAAAATGTTAGACATTAAGGGTAAATAGAAGAAATGGAAGAAATAATATGGGGCGGCACCTGAGACCTAGGTTGAATCCTGACCTCGGGTGTTCTCTGTGTGGAGTTTGCACGTTCTACCTGTGACTGCTTGGATTTCTTCCGGGCGCTCCAGATTCTTACCACAACTCAAAGACATGTAGGTTTGTAGGTTAATTGGCCTCTGTAAATTGCTCCTAGTGTCCAGTCCATTACGGGTACTGACCTCCCCACCATCGAAGGGATCTACAGGGGGCGCTGTCTCAAAAAGGCAGGCAACATCATTGGAGACCCACACACCCTGGCCACCAAGAAGAAGGTATAGGAGCCTGAAAACCGTAACGCCCAGGTTCAGGAGCTGCTTCTTCCCTACAACCATCAAGCTATGAAACACTACAACCTCCAAATATGTTCCAAAGTACATAGACCTGGGGATATTATTTTTGACTTTGTACCACTATGTCTCTATGTTGTCTATATGTTTTTCTAATTTATATACTGAACGTTGTTTTGTTGTTTATTATAGGTTTTACAGAGTGATATGTTCACATACCTGTTGTACTGCTGCAAGTAAAACATTCATTGTTCTGTTTTGGGAACTATAACAAGTAAACACTCTCGACTCTTGACTCTCGACTCTCGACTTGCGTGAATGGGTGATCGATGGTCAGCATGGACTCGATGGGCTGAAGGGAATGTGTCCATGCTGCATCTTTAAACTGAACTAAACTAAACTAAACTGGACAAAACTAAACTAAATTATCCTTCCTTAGAAAGGGAGAAACCCCACACAGTATTCTTAATGCAGTCTCTTCAAGCCCCAAAATAAATCCAGTAACATGTCTTTATTCTTGAACATTGCTGCTAGCAACAAGAAACACCATATTATTTGCCTTTTTCTCTAAAGCTGTAACACTGTTTATTTTTCCTTTTGCACTACCGGATGTACTCATATATGGCATGATCCGACTAGATAGCACACAAAATAAAGTTTTTCACTGTATCTCGCCACAGTTGATAAACCAACACCAAAACCGATTCCTGATTGCTTGTGATGTCTGCAAATTAACTTTCAGTGATTTGTATACAAGGATCAAACCTTTTGAAATCCTTCACTTTTAAAAAGAATTGTACTAGTAATCTATTTTTTTTATCCAACACATTTTTCTACAGAATAATCCTTGTTCAACGTCCACACCCATTTATCCCCTCAGTCCTGCAGGAACATCAAGACATCCTCCGCTTAACTTACACTGACACCAATATACAGAATATCTGGTTATTTTATCGGTTTTGGTCCCCTCATCCAGATCATTAACGTGGCTTGTGAACAGCTGATGCCTGATATTAATCCTTGCAGTAGCTCGTTAGTTACAGTCTTCCAACACAAAAGTAATCCATTTATTCCTATCCTCGCTTTTCCGTCCATTTACCAGTACTAACTTATATTACTCCCAATCCCATCTGCTCTAATTTTGTATGGTACCTTATCAAAGGCCTTCTGAAAATCTAAATACATGACAGCATGGTGGAGCAATGGTAGAGTTGCTTCCTTACAGCGCCAGAGACCCATGTTCGATCCTGACTATGGGTGCTATCTGTACAGAGTTTGTACATTCTCCCCATGACCTGCGTGGGTTTTCTCAGGGTGCTCCAGTTTCCTCCCACACTCCAAGGACGTACAGGTTTGTAAGTTAATTGACTTCGGTAAAGATTGCAAGTTGTACCTAGTGCGTAGGATGGTGTACGGAGATCACTGGTCAGCATGGACTCAATGGGCCGAAGGGCCTGTTTCCGCGTTGAATCTCTTAACTAAAAAAACTAAACTAAACTAATCACATTATTGGTTCCTTTTTCCTATTTATTAGGTACAACCTCAGAAAAAAACTATTAAATTTGTCAAACATGGTTATCTTCTTATAAATTCACATCATTTCTCCCCAGTCTCACTGTTATTTTCTAAGTGTCCTATCACCGTTTTCTTGAAAATAGATTTGAATATTTTCCCTTCAGGTAAAATCAATCTGACTGGTTTGTTGATGATAGTTCTCTCTCTCTCCTCCATTTTTAAATTTGCTACTTTCCAATCATTTTGGAATTTTAGAAAATGATTACCAGTGCATCCATTATTCCTGTCTCTTTTTCTTTCAAAGCATTGAGAAGCAGGTGACCAGATCCTGAAGATTTCATAAGTTTCTACGTTTATGTTCATAAGTTATAGGAGCAGAAATAGGCCATTCAGCCCATCAAGTCTACTCCGCCATTCAATCATGGCTGATCTATCTTTCCTTCTCAACCCCATTCTCCTGCCTTCTCCCCATAACCCCTGACACCTGCACTAATCAAGAACCTGTCAAACTCACCTTTAAAAATATCCCTTGATTTGGCCCCCACAGCTGTCCATGTCTCTTCCAATCTCTCATCGCAAAGAGGTTGACTGTCTCCCGTCTGTAGCAGCTGTAACGAGGGCAGCATGCGCTGGTGGTAAGATCCAGGAAGGATCTGACTTGGAGCCCCCCCCTCACTGCCAGCCAAGCCAGGTCTTGGTGCTTGTTGGTGAGTTCTGATGATGAGCCATTTTGCCAGACAAGCTGGGCAGTCTGCTCAGGGAACCCTGCTACAGGATCCATCGAGTCCTGTTCCTGCAGCTTCCAGCATATCACCTGCTACAATCTTGTCATGTGAGTTTGAGCCGGTGTGGTTTACCAGCATCAATCGCCTTAGGCATTTGGAGAGGAATTGTCCAAATATCATTCCTGATTAAAGTCATAGAAATAGGCCCTTCGGCCCACTTGCCCACACCGAACAACATGTCCCATCTACACTAGTCACACCTGCCTGCATTTGGCCCATACCCCTCTAAACCTGCCATGTCCATGTACCTGTCTAATTGCCTCTTAAATGTTGCAATAGTTCCTGCCTCCTCAGACAGCTCGTTCTATACACCCACCGCCCTTTGTTTTGAGGTTCTGGCCTCTCCCAAAATGGAGTGGATAAGAATGCTGGGCTCTGTTTTTTATCTTGGGCATAGAGTATGAGGATTGTGAAATCTGCTTACACCTTTATCATTAATATTCATGCATTCATCATACGCTCGATCTTCTGACTGATTGTGGGTGTACCCACCTTCACGGGAGAACAATTAGGGATGGACAATAAATGGCTGTCATGCTTTACACCCACACCCTGTGAATCACTTAAATTAACTGGTGTCTGTCAGAAAAATCACAACGGCAATATTGTCAAATAAAAACAATGGGAAGAACACATTACAGCAAGAATAATTGGTGCTTTTTTGCAAACATTCCCATTTGCGACAAAGCCAATATTTCCTCCTTTAAAACTGTCCCACGTCATCAAATGGGATGCATCGTTCATTTGCATCGTTATATCTGCCATAATTATTTGCGTGGATGTTTTGACTGCCTCTCTGGGTCAGTCAACGGGACCTTGAAGAAACATCACCTTGACCCTTGTACTCATTATCTGCATTGAAAATGGTCCTGTGGCAATCTCTGTGCATTGCTTCCAGAAGAGCAATTGTATAAAGAAACTGAGCTAGGTTCCTTCGAATGTGAGTTATTTTGACATTCAATTTACATTCCTTGCCGAAGGCCCCAATGCAGTTGGTGACCAATTAAGTGTTGTTTTTTTTTGACGAGGACTCTTTGTTTTAATGTAGCAAAAGCAGTAAAGTCCACAAAGCAAATCGCACAAAATGCAACATGACTATCTTTTTAGATAAATACATCCATGTAGAGTTAACACTCTTGTCAGCTCGACTGACAAGGTCTAAGTACTTCCACCGTCAGTCAGGTCTGGTATCCCCTTGATGTAAAAAAGGTTAACAGAAATTGATTCCATTCATTTCTTTTGTGTCAGTAAGCTTCCCTCATTGACGTTGGTGAGGCCACATTTGGAGTCTGGTGTTCAGATTTGGTTGCTTTGTTATCGGAAAGATGTCAGAGAAGGGCAGAGAAGATTTACGAGGATGATGCCAAGACTCGAGGGCCTTAACTATAGGGAGAGGTTGAGCGGGCGAGGACTTTACTCCTTGGAGCGCAGGAGGATGAGGGGAGATCTTATAAAGGTGGATGAGATCATGAGAGGAAATAGATCGGGTAAATGCACAGAATCATTTACACAGAGTAGAGGAATCAAGAACCAGAGGACATAGGTTTAAGGTGAGGGGAGAAAGATTTAATAGGAACCTGAGGGGCAATTTATTTATTCAAAGGGTGGTAGATGTATGGAGCTGCCAGAGGAGGTAGATGAGGCAGCAGGTCCATGCCAACTAGCGATCCCCACACACGACACATGAGCGATAATTTACAAAAACCAATTAACCTACACACCTGCACATCTTTGGAGTGCGGGAGGAAACCAGAGCACTCAGAAAAAATCCACGCGGTCACAAGGAGAACATACAAACTCCGTACAGACAGCACCCTTAGTCAGAATCGAACCAGGGTCTCTGCCGCTGTAAGGAAGCAACTCTACCACTGCACCACCGTGCCGCCCTTTAGACAGTGCAGCACCTCCACAAGGTCACACTGAGGTAATAGACCATGCCTTTGTACACATGTTTCTGGAGAGCCATTTGATCATTCCGACTCGAGGGCAAGCAAGCTGCCATCTAAACCAGTCTATAAGTATTGAGGATAGAAAATAAATAAGGAAAACGTATGACCTTACCTGTTGCATGTGCTGCCAGAGTCCTTCTTTGGCCCACACATAGTGAGCCTTGACACGGTTTATCCACAGTCCTTCATTTGCGTCACCTTTACATCCTCTTTAACCAAGTATGTCACATCCGCCTCCTCCTTGGTCCTCTGCCACACTTGTACTCCCATTGCCATGGCGATCTGTAATGCAGAGTGCACACAATTACATTGATTGATCATAACAATCAGAATTTAGAGCCACGAGCCATTCAATAACTACCCTCAGCTTAGATTTAGGGTTAGGGTTGAATAAGTTCATAAGTTCATGGAGCAGAATTAGGCCATTTGTCCCATCAACTCTGCCCCGCCATTCAATCATGGCTGACCTATCTTTCCCCCTCAACCCCATGATTGAGTAGAGTAGGCTCGATGGCCCGAATGGCCTAATTCTGCTCCTGTGTCTTTTGGTCGTCAGTGTTTGCATTTCAATATGGATTTGCTGACATTTCCCAGCAAGTTCCGTCTTTCATTGCTGGTTTTGATCAGAGTACCCACATGCTGTGAATAGTAAAATAAATCCTTGCAATAAAGAGCCAAGGACTCCTGCAAAATAATTAATCAAGAGCGTATGATATCGGTCATGGTGATGGTTCAAGGATATAAATGAGAGATTCGCCAATAATCATTCCAGGGGCATTAACCTACCAGCAGCCATTTGCAGTGAATCCTTTCAACCATTAGACAGTAGCATCAAACCGAAGTGATGGCAAATGAAAAAAAAAAAACATGTTGATAAATCACTTGCTCCTCCAAAAGGTCACATTTGCTGCAGGAAAAAGCTGAAGTGAGGTTGAATGTGCTGGAGGATGGTGGTGTGATTGAGGACTCAGGAGGCCTTGAGTTTTCGAGTCTTCCCACCAGTAATTGTCCCCAAGCCCGAGAATTCTGGCCGTATGTCGCTGTATTTTGACGTGTGACTGGCAAACAAAGCAATTAAGAGTTAACTTGGGGGCATAAATATAAGATAGTCACTAATAATTCCATTAGGGAATTCAGGAGAAATCATATGTATTGAATGATCCTGCATAGGGGGAAGTTGAGGTAAATAGTGAAGAAACACTGAAGGGCGAGCATTGCTGAGGGGGCAATGAAGAGAAAGTTATGCCAATGTTAATTGAAGAAATCGAGAGAATGTCTTACATTGAATGGTCATTTTTCAAAAGTCCGTCATGCAAGCTAGTCTTTCCCCAATCTGCTCTGTCTACATTTCATGTGTAGGAGAGAACTGCAGATGCTGGTTTAAACCGAAGATAGTCTCGACCCGAAACGTCACCCATTCCTTCTCTCCAGACATGCTGCCTGTCCCGCTGAGTTACTCCAGCTTTTTGTGTCTATCTCTTGTCTACATTTCATGCAGCCTCAGGAAAGCAGCCAACACAATCAAGGACCATTCACAGCCCAATCATTCTCTCTTCTCTTCCTCCCCGATATAGGGAGAAGGTATAAAAACTTGAAAGCAAGCCATATTCAGAAACAGCTTTTTCCCTCTGTTGTATCTACCTTTGATTTTACCAGCATCTGCAGTTCTTTCTTAACATTTCTCCTCTCTGTTATCAGACATCTTGAATGGACCTCTCATGTGCTAGGGATGAATTAATGATCTTCCAATCTACCTTGTTACAGTCCTTGCACCTTTTATTTTATAAGTTTTAGGTTTATACACATAGGAGCAGAATTAGACCATTCAGCCCATCGAGTTCTATCTTTCCCTCTTAATCCCATTCTCCTGTCTTTGCCCAGTAACCTTTGATACCTTTACCAAACCCCCTCCCATTTTGAATCTGACCTTTCTGTCCTGGGCCTCCTCCATTGTCAGAGTGATGCCCAGCGTAAATTGGAGGAACAGCACCTAATATTTCGCTTAGGTAGTTTACACCCCAGCGGTATGAATATTGATCTCTAATTTCAGATAGTCCTTGCTTTCTCCCTCCTTCCTCTCCCTTCCCAGCTCTCCCACAAGCCTACCGTCTCCGCCTCTTCCTTTCTTTTTCCCGACCCCCCCCCACCCCCCACCCGACATCAGTCTGAAGAAGGGTCTCGACCCGAAACGTCGCCTATTCCTTCTCTCCATAGATGCTGCCTCACCCGCTGAGTTCCTCCAGCATTTTTGTCTAAGGATCTACCAAACTTCGCTTTAAAAATACCCAATGCCTTGGCTGTCTTTCGCAATGAATTCCACAGATTCACCACCCTATTATCTACACTTTCCCTATTATATTCTGCACTCTGTATATATTCTCTTTTTGCACTACCTGCTGTACTCATGTATAGTTTGAATAGCAAGCAAGATTAAAATGTTCACTCTATTTCAGTATATGTTACCCTTACAGTGGCAGAGACCCGGATTCAATCCTGAGTACCAGTGCTGTCTGTACGGAGTTTATATGTTCTCCATGTTCCCCCATGGGTTTTCTCCGGATGCTCCGGTTACCTCCCACACTCCAAAGGGGTACAGATTTTGAAATTAATTGGCTTGGGTAAAATTGTAAATTGTCCCTAGTGTGGAAGATAGTGCTCGTATACGGGGATCGCTAGTAAGCACAGACTCAGTGGACTGAAGGGCTTGTTTCCGCACTGTACCATTAAACTAAACATGACAATAATAAACCAAGGTCAGTAACCAACTGAAGCGGATTTAAAATAATTGGCAGGAGAAACTGGAGTCGAGGAGATTTATTATGCTGCAGCAAGTTGCGATCTGGAATTCGGTGAAGAAACTTAATTTCAAAAGGGAATTGGAACAATAGTTGGAAAAGATAACAATTGCAAGACCCTTAAAATTAATAGGGACCACAAGGTCCTCTTGGACAGTACATTGGCACGGCTGGTAAAGCTGCTGCCTTGCAATGTCAGAGACCAGTGTTTGATCCTGACCTTGGGTGCTGTCTGTGTGGAGTTGGCATGTTTTTCACAGTGACCGCATGGGTCTTCCTCTGGCTGCTCTGGTTTCCACTCATTTTGCAAAGATATGCAGGTCTGTAGGTTAATTGACCACTACATATTGCCCTTAGTGTGTAGGATGCGAAACTAGAATAACGCATCACTGGTGAAGGGGTGATCGTTGGTCGTAGGTCGGACTCGGAGGCTGAAGGGCCTTTTCCCATGCTGTATCTCTAACTAAACTAAAGTAAACTACAGAGAAAAGCTATAAGATGGGTGCGAAAGTGGTGAACAGGTGATAGATGGTCAGTGTGGATTACATAGGTTGAAGGGCATATTTCCACATTGTGCCTTTCAATGTCAATCAGTCAGTGAAATTAAAAAATATATTCTTTTGACCAGGCTCACGATGTGGCCTCCTTCATGTTGGAAACATTAAATGTAGATTTGATTACCATTTAACAGAACACCTTCATTCAACCCTTAAGACCTGCTCTTCCAGCTTCCTGCCATTTTCATTCTCCAAGTCAAATCCACTTCTCTATCTTTGGTTTCTTGCAGTGTGATAATGAACTCAATCAACAGCCCCCTATCTTTTGGCTGGTTGCATTATACCCTGTCCCTATACATCCTCCTTCACCTCCATCCAGGGACTCCAGCAGTCCTTCCCCAGACAGAGGTTCACGTGCATCTCCAGTGTTCCCAATGCGGCCTCCTGTACATCGGCGAGACCATCCTGTACATCGTCTCCAAGTCAACAGTCCAAGCCTCAAATTGCCCGTTCAGTATTTTAATTTAGTTTAGAGATGCCGCGCGGAAAGCAGGCCCACGTAGTCTGCACTGATCAGAGATCTCCCTGTACACTAACATTATACTACACACTAGGGACAATTTACAATCTTCAACTACAAACCCGTACGTCTTTGGAGTGTGGGAGGAAACCGGACCACCCAGAGGAAACCCTCGCGGTCACGGGGAGAATGTACAAACTCCATTCTGACAGCACCCGTAGTCAGAATCGAACCCAGGTCTCTGGCACTGTAAGGCAGCAACTCTACTGCTGCGCCACTGTGTCACCCAGTAATTTAACCACTATTCTCCTCTAACCATGAGTGGAGAGGCAGCTCAGATGCTTTATATTTAAATAGTTTATGTAGATGTTGGGGAATATGAGGAACATATTGCCCAGGGAGCCAGACAGCATAGGATCAAAAACAGAGAGTCAGCTGGATACTTGAGGGAGGGGGTAATATTGGGAGTTACAAACAATTGAGACCAAACAGATGGTCTTCGCTGGCCTGTGTTGTTTGTCCATGCTCTCGAGAACATGACATTTATTTCAAGAAAATAAAAAGACTTGGGCTTAACGCTTAACTCCAAAGGCAATGATTCTTTTCATTCTGGTGACTAATCTCTGTGTTAGAAGGAACTGCAGATTCTGGCTGACACCAAAGATAGGCACAAAAGACTGGAATAACTCAGCGGGCCAGGCAGCATCTCTGGAGAAAAGAAATAGGTGAAGTTGTGGGTCGGGACCCGAAATGTCACCTATTCCTTTTCTCTGGAGATGCTGCCTGGCCTGCTGAGTTACTCCAGCATGTTGTGCCTATCTGAACTAATATCTGCCTCTCTTCCTGCTGCCTCCTGTCACCCAGACACAAGTTGTTATTCGGCGGCTGATTTTAATAGAACTCACCAGATTTTCCTCTTCCTGTTGCACAATGAATGTTAATAGAAAGCAGCTAAAATTGCCATGGCTTTTTCTATCACCAATATGAGTGCAATATGTGTGGACATTTTTTTTCTCTCCCACAGCACATAATGGACACTCAGCCATTGGAGGTACCTGGCATAATGTACCATTAGAGCTGCTGCCTCTCAGCACCAGAAACCCCCCTTCGATCCTGACCACTGGTGTTGTCTGTGTGGAGTTTGCCTGTTCTCCCTGTGACCGCATGGGTTTCGCCAGGGCGCTCCAGTTTCCTCCCAAGATCAAATGACGTGCGAGTCTGTAGGTTAATTGGCCTTGTAAATTGCCCCTAGTATGTAGGGAATGGATGAGAAAGTGGGATAACTTGTGTGAGTGGGTGATCGATGGTCGGTGTGGGCGTGCTGGGACAAAGGATCTGTTTCCATGCTACATCTCTAAACTAAACAAAATTAAAATAAACTAAACTAAACTAAACTGGACCAGACAAGACTAGACTAGACCAAACTAAACTAAACTAATCTGTAAATTACCTCCAGTGTATAGTGGGATAACTAGTGTGTATGGGTAATCGATGGTCGGCATGGACCCAATGGGCAGAAGGGCCTGTTTCTATGCTGTATTTCTAAACTCTAAACTCTAAATTAGAATGTTCCCTCGCAATGTCAATAAATCAATAGTCACTTTCGATTTAAATTGTTGGATGTTCTAAAACTGTCACTTTTAAATTATGATATAAATTGTCTTTTATCCATTGGATAAATCTTCATTAGGATTTTTTATATGAAGAACATACATGTCTCCTAAATGTCTGCATCAAAATGATGATCGTTGCTTCCTATTAAATCGGTATGCTTTCCCCTCCCCTGACACTGTAGTTATGGTCTGCTGAACCTCTCAACAACAACTTGCATTCCCATATTTTTGTTAACATATTTTTTGTTTCTACATTGAAGATGGATGGCACAGTGATGCAGCAGTAGAGTTGCTGCGTCACAGCGCCAGAGACCCGGCTTTGATCCTGACTATGGGCGCTGTCTGTACGGAGTTGGTACATTCTCCTCGTGACCGTGTGGGTTTTAGAAACATAGAAACATAGAAATTAGGTGCAGGAGTAGGCCATTCGGCCCTTCGAGCCTGCACCGCCATTCAATATGATCATGGCTGATCATCCAACTCAGTATCCCGTACCTGCCTTCTCTCCATACCCTCTGATCCCCTTAGCCACAAGGGCCACATCTAACTCCCTCTTAAATATAGCCAATGAACTGGCCTCGACTACCCTCTGTGGCAGAGAGTTCCAGAGATTCACCACTCTCTGTGTGAAAAAAGTTCTTCTCATCTCGGTTTTAAAGGATTTCCCCCTTATCCTTAAGCTGTGACCCCTTGTCCTGGACTTCCCCAACATCGGGAGCAATCTTCCTGCATCTAGCCTCTCCAACCCCTTAAGAATTTTATAAGTTTCTATAAGATCCCCTCTCAATCTCCTAAATTCTAGATAGTATAAACCAAGTCTATCCAGTCTTTCTTCATAAGACAGTCCTGACATCCCAGGAATCAGTCTGGTGAACCTTCTCTGCACTCCCTCTAGGGCAATAATGTCCTTCCTCAGATTTGGAGACCAAAACTGTACGCAATACTCCAGGTGTGGTCTCACCAAGACCCTGTACAACTGCAGTAGAACCTCCCTGCTCCTATACTCAAATCCTTTTACTATGAATGCTATGTTTTCTATGGGAGCTCTGGTTTCCTCCCACACTCCAAACGACAGAACAGGTTTGTAGATGAATTGACTTTGGTAAAAATTGTAAGTTGTCCTCAGTGTATAGGATAGCGCTGGTGTACAGGGTGATGGCTGGTCGGCGCGGATTCGGTGGGCCGAAGAGCCTGTTTCCACACTGTTTCTCTGAAGCCTAAAGTCTAACGTAAAGCAGGAGATATTCAAAAGGCACAAAATGATGGAGTGCAGCAAGATCAAGCAGTTAAAGAGCTGGAGTGTCGGGGAGATATGAGGGGTAAAACGATGAGTTGCTTGGAAGAGTCTCAGTCCTGAGTGTCTTTCCATAAACGCTGCCAAACCTACTGAGTGTTTCCAGCATGTTCTAAATTTATTTCAGATTTTTAGCATCTGCAGTTTTATTTGGTGTTCATTTATTGAGGCCATAGAGGACTCTTTGCATGTCCAGCTTTGGAGCCGAGTCTGTGTTTCTGAATTGCTCCAAAAAAAGACAGCAAGAATGCCAGACACAGTGGCACAGCGGTAGAGTTGCTGCCTTACAGAGCCAGAGCCCAGGGTTGTATCGTGACTACGGGCGCTGTCTGCTCAGAGTTTGTACATTCTCCCCGTGACCCCGTGGGTTTTCTCCGTGTGTTCCAGTTTCCTCCCACATTTCAAAGACATGCGGGTTTGTAGGTCAATTGGTTTCTGCAAATTGTCCCTAGATTGTAGGACAGAACTAGTGTACAAGGTGATTGTTGGTCGGTGTAGACTCGGTGGGCTGAAGGGCCTGGTTCCATGATGTATTTCTAAACTAAACTAAATTGCTTCTTCCAGACGTTCCTATTGAAATGTACAAAAATAGCCACAATTGTGCTAATGTTAGCACTTGTAGTACATGGCTCTTTGGCTTCTGTAGGATGCAATATATTATGTAAAATAACAATAGGGAGAGGGGGAATTAAAGCTTGCAGCCACATTCTGAATGATATCATAACTGGAAAATTTTGCTTTCAAAAGACCATTTAAACTATTTAATTTGTTTACAACATATGATGCAAGCCCAATACAAATATATTTACCAGGATTTATTCTTGTAAAGGAATAAACTCTTCTCTTTTTAATGTTATAATTATGTTCATTCCCATATTATTTAGTTTGGTTGGTGACTCCAACATAACTTGAATTTACATGTGGTATTAATAATTGATCTCATTCAGTTCCGATGCCTCATACTGAAAATAACCAAAGTATGTCTGAAATTGAGCAGATTGGAGACTTCCTTCTCAAATCCACACTGCCAAGAAATGTCGAACCATTGACTGAGGAACAGTCAACTTCTTTTTGCCACTTGTGGACTTTTGCCACTTAGTTTAGTTTATTGTTATTGTCACGTGTACCAAGGTACAGTGAAAGCTTTTTGTCGCGTGCTATCCAGTCAGCGAAAAGACTCGAAACGTTGTCTATTTCCTTCGCTCCATAGATGCTGCCTCACCCGCTGAGATTCTCCAGCATTTTTGTCTACCAGAGAAATGACTATACTTGATTACGATCGAACCATCCAAAGTGCACAGATGCAGGATAAAGGGTATAACGTTTAGTGCAAGATAAAGTCCAATAAAGTCCAATTAAAGATAGTTCAAAGGTCTCCAATAAGATAGATGGAAGGTCAGGACTGCTCTTTAGCTGGTGAGATGACGGTTCTCGATAACTATTGGGTAGAAACTGTCCCTGAATCTGAAGGTGTGCGTTTTCACACTTCTATACCTCTTGGCTGATGGGAGAGGGGAGAAGAGGTAGTGTAAGTAAGTAAGTTTATTGGCAAAGTATTCACATACAAGGAATTTGCCTTGGTGCTCCGCCCACAAGTAACAACATGACACACAATGACAGTTACTAATGACTCAGAAAACACTAAACATTAATAATAATAAAACATTAATGATAAAACACCATTGATCAAGCATGTGAACCAACAAAATACCAGATCAAAGGGAGGCTACAGATTTTTGGCTGTTTAGAGCAACTGTTTTTATGTCTGGCTGTGGCAGCTTTGACAGTCCGGAGTCGCCTTCCAGAGGGATGTGATTCAAAGAGCTTGTGGCCAGGGTGAGAGGGGTCAGAGATGATCTTGCCCGCTCGCTTCCTGGCCCTTGCAGTGTACAGTTCATCAATGCAGGGAAGGTTGCAGCCAATAACCATCTCAGCTGATCGGACGATTCACTGCAGCCTCCGGATGTCGTGCTTGGTGGCTGAGCCAAACCAGACCATGATGGAGAAGGTGAGGACAGACTCTACGATGGCCGTGTAGAATTGGACCATCATTGCCTGTGGCAAATTGTGATTCCTCAGCTGCCATAGGAAGTACATACTGTGTTGGGCCTTTTTGACCATGGAGTCGATGGTGGCTCCCCATTTAAGGTCCTTGGAGATGATGGTTCCCAGGAACTTAAAATACTCCACAGATGTGATTGTGGTGTTGTTGATGGTGAATGGGGTGAGGGGAGTGGGAGCTCTCCTAAAGTCTACAATCAATTCCACTGTCTTAAGAGCATTGAGCTCTAGGTTGTTGCGATGGCACCAGGACGCCAGCTGTGACACTTCCTGTCTGTAGGCAGATTCCTACCCATCCTGGATCAGTCCAATCAGGGTTGTGTTGTCTGCAAACTTGAGAAGCTTGGCAGAGGTGTCTGTGGAGGTGCAGTTGTTGGTGTAGAGAGAGTAGAGGAGAGTGGGGGATACTGGTGACTGTGACGGTCTGGTCTATGTCCACAGCTCTCTGCAGTTCTGACAATAACCAAAGTGTTTCTGCAATTGAGTAGATTTTCTTATTTCTCAAATCCACACTGCCAATAAAATGAATAACCCTGTGAGATTTAGGATGAGATCTTCAGAGTGGGAATACAAGGCAGCAAAGAAGATATATATATTCTGAATATATATTCTGCTTATACATTCTGTTGTGCTGCTGCAAGTAAGAATTTAATTGTTCTGTTTGAGACATAAGACAAGAAAACACTTTTGACTCTTGACTCTAGACTTTGTGAGTCTATATAAACATCGATGAGAGGCACGTAGGTGTTGGAAAAATATCATAAGCTTAGCAATGGGTAGGATGTGGGATTCCTGTTTATTTTCCCTGGGATGTGAAGGGCAACTGGGAATTAAGTTCAGTTTTTGTATCCCTGGATTGGAACCAAATTGTTTTTCAGTACAGATGCAACTGATCAGCCAGTTGAGGTATACCTCATCCTTTGGAACCCTTGGATAATTTGGGGAATGGTATGAACCATGATGGGGAGAAAATGAAAAGAGCTAATCTATTTGTGGGAATATTGTAACAAGCCCATGTCTTCCTGAACTTCCTGGTTTCGGGAAACCTGTAGCTTTCTCCTGGGCCTTGTCATTTGGTCTGAGAGTTAAGCTCAGAGATGTTTGAGTCGTAGATCACGATATCTTAGGATCAGATAACACAGAAACAAGCCTTGTAGTCCAACACATCCATATCAACTGTCAAACACTGAACTATACTGTTCCAATTTACCAGCGGCCTTGACCGATAAAGGAAACGTATATCCATGTGTTTTCAATGTTACAGTTAATGTTTAAGGGCTTGTCTCACTTAAGCAATTTTTTCGGCGACTGCCGGCGACTGTCACAGTCGTAGCAGACCCCCCCTACGACAATGTCTATGACAAGCTACGACAACCTACCACTTAGTCGATGTCAAGCTAGGGCAAGCCACCAACAACCGGCGACCCATTAGGACGTCCATCTACGACCACACCTACGACAACCTACGACCACACAAGTGACAACCTACAACAACCAAAGTCAACCTACGTCCACCAGCGACAAGCTACGACAAGCAACGGCCCTGTCGGCGACAACTGAAGACAACTCAGTCGCCGGTACCTGTCGCCGGTTGACGTAGATAGTCGCCAATGGAATTCATCAAAGTCAGCCCCCGGCGACAACCAACGTTACCTGGTGACAACCTGCGTCATCCTGGCGACAACCTACAACAGGAGAAGACAAGCTACGTTAAGCCCACAGTTGCCGAAATGTTTTGAATATTTCAAAATCCAGCGGCGACAAGAAAAACGTTACGATTCTTTAGGCGACTTGAGGAGACGACTCACGACCATACAGGCGTCACCACGCGACATTGTGAAAACAGCCTAGTCGCCTGTAGTCACCAAAAAAATCGCCTAAGTGTAGGTATGTTGCAAAGCGTACCTGAAGCGTCTTTGAAAATCTTCCGTTGCGGGTGTGCGCGATTTTGGCGCCGTTTAGAGGGGGCGGGTTTAAAACGCGATTTTCTCTAGGCTGTTCAAATCGAAGATGTTCAGCCTAGTTAATTATTAACGAAAAATCGCTGGAAGACCCCGTCGCAAAAGCTATTATTAGGTTTAAAGGCCTTGAATAATAGTTATAGTAGTTTAAAAATCAATCTCTAAACCCGCGACCGTCAGCAACCGCAGGGTCTCATAAAGAAAATAGCAGAAGTTAGGTTGTATATTTTTACATTAAAAAGGGCTTCTAAAGATCCCTTTATACAAAGTTTAATATTGCGAGTAGCTCATTTTGGCCCCATTATATCGCGCAGTATTTTTCTCGGCATTTGGGGCACAAATCTACCGCAATGTGAACGTTCTAAACCAGCGCGTTCCACAGGGACCCACTGGAAAGCTGATTTAAATGGGCATTTATTTACAGCAATTGAACACTGAATTCCTTCCATTTGGTCTATAAATTAATGTAAATGAGATTTAAAAATCATGTTTTATTGTGAATTATTTGTGAATATTATTTGGACATTTAGGCTATTTAAAAATGTTAATAATTTATTAAGAAATGGATAGATGTTTAGATCTAGTAATTGAAGTCTGAAATTAGCTACAATTAGGTAACTAACTAATTATATGCTTTAATTTCAGGTCATCCAAGTAAGATTATTTTATATTTGTTTCAGAATGCTTCAATCTATGATAACTGAAAATTTCATTCAGTTCTCTTAATTTTTAAGAAAGTTATGGGCTTTTGACTGTTCACGATCACAACTTTTTTGTTATGGCCATAGAAAATCAATAGGGAACAAGATGCTCATTTCCGAGTATGAAAATGGCCATAACATTTTAAATACTTGAGATATGAAAGTGAATTAGGTGTCAAATTAAACTTATTTTTATGCTTTATCTGATGGGATAAATTACAGACTTGATTTTTAAAATCTCAAAATTTTGTAACATTGCTACTAAGTGGGACAGGGGTTTAGAACTAACGCTGCTGTTGATGCTGCTGTTGATGTATCTGGTTGAATTGCAGCTGAGAAACTTGGATATGTCTAGTTAAGGGTTGCAAGAGTTGAGAAAGATCGGACAACAGAAAGGTGAAACCATCACGCAAACCAATTGGGCATGCAGTGTCGCAGTAGGCAGAGCCGCTGCCTTACAGAGACCCAGGATCATTCCCGACCTCGGATGCTGTCTGCATGGAGTTTGCATATTCTCCCTGCGACCATGCACATGCTGGAGTATAGAAGTTGGGACTTTATGTTCATAAGTATATGTCATAACAGCAAAATATGGCCATTTGGCTTATTCAATCATGGCTGATCTATATTTCCTCCTCAACACCATTCTCCTGCCTTCTCCCCATATCCCTTGACACCTGTACTAATCAAGAATCTGTCAATCTCTGCCTTAAATATATCCACTGACTTGGCCTCCACAGCCTTCTGTGGCATTGAATTCTACAGATTCACCACCCTCTGACTAAAGAAATTCCTCCTCGTCTCCTTTCTAAAGGTACGTCATTTTATTCTGAGGCTAAGATCTCTTGTCCTAGACTCTCCCATTAGTGGAAACATCCTCTCCACATTCACTGTATCCAGGCCTTTCACTATTTGGTAAGTTTCAATGAGGTCCCCGCTGTTACAGTTATACACGATGTTGGTGAGTCACACTTGGAGTTCTGTGCTCAGTTTTGGAGTTTTTACGTTCTCCCCGCATGACCTGCATGGGTTTTCTCCGGGTCCTCCGGTTACCTCCCACACCCCAAATACGTACCGGTTTGTGGGCTAATTGGCTTGGTATGATTGTAAATTGTCTCTAGTGTGCATAGGATAGTGTTAGTGTGCGGGGATCACTGGTCGGCGCGGACTCGGTGGACCTGTTTCCGCGCTGTATCTCTAAACTAAACTAAAGATGAAAGGTGCTATATAAATGCAAGTCTGTTCTTTATGAGACTGCAGTCATCCTGAACTGAATTGTTGCACAATTTCATGAAGACATATGATTTCAATTACTGTACAAGGATGCCCACAGTCACTGGTGTACATCTGCAATACATTACATTGAAATTGCATGATTTGCAAAGTCACTTGAAACAGAATTTTATTATTTCATTGATGTTGGGGCTGGATTTTAAAATGTGTCTGAAACTATTATTTTGCCATAATTCTGGTCATTGACAAAAATTGAATTGATTTCATCATGACATAATTCTGAAAAATGATCTTGGACCTCTCTGATTTTACAGGACACTCTCCTTCTTGTTTCGATCATTGTTGACGGATAGCACAGAAGCTATTGAATGCACCCACGATGATTCTGGTCACAGTGTTCTGATCTGGATAGTTAAAGCCATCAAGCCTAATTGTACTCTCTCTGTAGCAAACGTGAGCCTTCATTTGTACAAGATGACATCTTCGATCAAGCTAACATTTGGACACCACTCTTGGAAAATTTGTTAAGACGACTTTGGGGCAGGTGCGTAAGATATTTACTGGAACGGTGGGAGGCTTGGGCAACAGTTATAGATTGATTGATTTAAAAATACAGCATGGAAACAGGCCCTTCGGCCCACCGAGTCCACGCCGACCATCGATCGCCCACTCACACTAGTTCTATGTAATCCCACTTTTTGCAACCACTCCCTACACACTAAGAGCAATTTATAGAAGCTAATTAACCTACAAACCTGCAAGTCTTTGGGGTGGCTGAGGAAGCTGGAGCACCCATACAGTCACACAGAGATTGTGCAAACTACATACAGATGGCACTTGAGGTAAGGATCGAACCTGGCTCTCAGGGTCTGTGAGGCAGCAGCTCTAACAGCTGTGCCAATGTGCCACCCCAATTACAGAATAAGGAATTTACTGATCAGTAGTTATCGCCCCTCCGTAAACGTCCTTGAGAAGGTCATGGGGAAGCGGTTACTTGAACCACAGTCTGGGCAAGCAGTTGAAAAGCAAAGACAAGAATGTTGCACTACATGGAAGAATTTCTAAGCTAAGATGTTTGTAGGTTGCAAACTCCAGGGTTCAGAATAATTTTCCTGTTGCTTTGAAGTATTGCAAGATATATTTTCAGAACCCAGTTTGAGAAAGTAAACAGCTTAACCAACTGAGAGTCATAGACATATCACACAATAACAGGCCCTTCGGCCAATTTGCCCAGGCCGACCATGATGCCCCTTCAACACTAGTCCCACCTGCCCATATTTGGTCCATATCCCTTTAAACCTTTCCTATCCATGTACTTGTCCAAATGACTTTCCTGTGTTGTTATAGTACCTGCCTCAACTACCTCCTCCAGCAGCTCATTCCATATACCCACCACCCTCTGAGTGTAAACATTACACATCAGATTCCCATTAAATCTTTCTCCACTCACCATAAGCTTATGTTCTCGAGTTCTTGATTCCCCTGCCCAAGGTAAAAGACTCTGCGCATTCTCCCTATCAATTCCCCTCATGATTTTATATACCGTGTTACCATACCTGCCTCAATTACCTCCTCTGGCAGCTCATTCCATATACCCACCACACTCTCCATAAAAAAAGTTGCCCCTCAGGCTCCTATTAAATCTTGCCCCTCTCACCTTCAACCTATGTCCTCTGGTTCTTGAAAGTAAGCATGCAGGTACAGCAGGCAGTGAAGAAAGCTAATGGCATGTTGGCCTTCATAACAAGAGGGGTTGCGTATAGGAGCAAAGAGGTCCTTCTGCAGTTGTACAGGGCCCTGGCGAGACCACACCCGGAGTGTTGTGTGCAGTTTTGGGCTCCAAATTTGAGGAAGGATATTCTTGCTATTGAGGGAGTGCAGCGTAGGTTCACAAGGTTAATTCCCGAGATGGCAGGACTGCCATATGTTAATAGACAATAGACAATAGACAATAGGTGCAGCAGTAGGCCATTTGGCCCATCGAGCCAGCACCACCATTCAATGTGATCATGGCTGATCATCCCCAATCAGTACCCCGTTCCTGCCTTCTCCCCATATTGCCTGACTCCGCTATCTATAAGAGCCCTATCTAGCTCTCTCTTCAAAGTATCCAGAGAACTGGCCTCCACTGCCCTCTGAGGCAGAGAATTCCACAGGCTCACAACTCTCTGTGAGAAAAAGTGTTTCCTCGTCTCCGTTCTAAATGGCAGACCCCTTATTCTTAAACTGTTGTCCCTGGTTCTGGACTCCCCCAACACCTCACATTTAAGCACATTAAACTGCATCTGCCATGCATCTGCCCACTCACCCAACCTGTCCAAGTCACCTTGCATTCTCATAGCATCCTCCTCACAGTTCATACGGCCACCCAGCTTTGCGTCATCTGCAAATTTGCTAATGTTACTTTGAATCTCTTCATCTAAATCATTGATGAATATTGTAAATAGCTGCGGTCCCAGCACCGAGTCTTGCGGTACCCCACTAGTTACTGCGTGCCATTCTGAAAGGGACCAGTTAATCCCTACTTTTTGTTTCCTGTCTGCCAACCAATTTTCTATCCATGTCAGCACTCTACCTCCAATACCATGTGCCCTAATTTTGCCCACTAATCTCCTATGTGGGACCTTATCAAATGCTTTCTGAAAGTCCAGGAGCGAAAGAATGGAGCAAATGGGCTTGTATACACTGGAATTTAGAAGGATGAGGATATCTTATTGAAACATATAAGATTATTAAAGGATTGGACACTCTAGAGGCAGGAAACATGTTCTCGGTGTTGGGGGAGTCCAGAACCATGGGCCACAGTTTAAGAATAAGGGGTAAGCTATTTAGAACGGAATCGAGGAAAAACTTTTTCACTCAGAGAGTTGTTAATCTGTAAAATTCCCTGCCTCAGAAGGCAGTGGAGGCCGATTCTCTAGATGCTTTCAAGAGAGAGTTAGATAGAGCTCTTAATGACAGCGGAGTCAAGGGATATGAGGAGAAGGCAGGAGTAATGATTGTGGATGATCAGCCATGATCACATTGAATGGCGGTGCTGGCTCGAAGGGCCAAATGGCCTACTCCTGCACGTATTGTCTATGTATCTATGTATCTATGTATGAATCCCCAACTCTGGGTAAAGCACTCTGTGTATTCACCCTATTTACCCTCATGATTTTATACACATCTAAAAGATCACCCTTCAGCCTCCTGCACTTCATACACCCACCACCCTCTGTGAAAATGTTGCCCCTCAGGCTCCTATTAAATCTTACCCCTCTCACCTTAAACCTATGTCACCTGGTTCTCGATTCCCCTACTCTGCGTAAAACACTCTGTGCGTTCACCCTGTCTATTCCCCTGATGATTACATTCAGGGTTGCTGGAGCATCAAGCAGAGGCAAGGAGTGAACTGCTCACCTGCTGCTTGTGAATCCATAAACTTTTGGGCCTCCCTCTAATTCTGCTCTGTGTTATTCAGTCTTCAAAGTGAAATAAAGCGTGCAGATTCTCTGAAGCAGGGCCTGTGTTTTGAGAGATGCCACGTTCTGAACAATTATTAAAATACTCAGGGGATCGAGGGAAGGCACTGGCCCATAGGTCCCAAGCGATCTGGGGTTGAAACCAGGTCAAAGATAATGGGTAAAAAAAAGTTACCGAGGACCCTAATAGCAAATGAGCCCAAGCCTTCAAATTCTTCAGAGACATGACTCGACGGCATAAAACTGACAATGGCCCCACATTAATTATACAGTCTTATTCAGCAAGGCCGTGCAGCTGAGAGGCGACAGAAATAGGAATTAAAATGTTCTCACAGCAGGGGGTGCTCTTCAGCGGGGAAGGTTGATTTGCGAGTAATCTCTCCATGGCGTCAAATCCAATCGCTCGCTACAGCGCTGCTTTCACGCTGCTACCGGTGACACAAAGCTCCATCTCCCGTCCACATCTCCTCGCAACCCGGAGCACGCCCGTTTTGAACGGGACGTCACGCTGGGAATGAAGGGCCGGCATTCCCAGAAGAGGAATGTCAACGGGAACTGGGAAGTTGGGAAAAGAGCAGTCGGTGGTCGAGAGGATTGGGAGGGGGGGGGGGGGGGGGAAGGGGCTGTGGGGGGTAGGGGCTGTGGGGGAGGGGAGGGGGGATCTTTAGTGGATATTGATAGAAGGGGCACATTTTCCACCAAGAAGATGTAAGATTCTCTTAAGATTCCAGCATCTACAGTTCCCTGCATCTGCATTTACCTGCAGTTGCTTTGTGGCCTCTTATACCACGAATATCCACGAATATAAAAATAAGGATGTAACGCTGAGGCTTTGTACGGCACAGGTCAGACTGCATTTGGAGTATTATGAGCAGTTTTGGGCCCCGAATGTATGAGCAAGGATGTGCTGCCGTTGGAGAGGGCCTCGAGGAGGCTCACAGGAATCATTGGGTTAACATATTGATGAGCATTTGATGGCACTGCTGTACTCACTGGAGTTTAGAAGGATGATGGGGGGACCTCATTGAAACTCACTGAACAGTGAAAGGCCTGGATAGAGTGGATGTGGAGAGGATGTCTTCACTAGTGTGGAAGTCTTGGACCAGAGGTTATAGCCTCGGTATGAAAGAATGTACCTTTAGAAAGGAGTTGAGGAAGAACTTAGTCAAAGGGTAGTGAATTTTTGGAATTATTTGCCACAGACAGCTGTGGAGGTCAAGAGAATTTAAGGTGGAGATTGACGGATTCTTGATTAGTACGGGTGTCAGGGGTCATGGGGAGAAGGCGGGAGAATGGGGTTAAGAGGGAAAGATAGGTCAGCCATGATTGAATGGCGGAATAGATTTGATGGGCCAAATGGCCAAATTCTGTTCCTAGAACGTATGAACTTATGAAGTACTTGAAGTCCGCACCGACCAACATTCACCCACACACTAGTTCTATGTTATCCTAGTTTTGCATCCTACACACTAGGGGCGATTTACAGAAGCCAATTAACCTACAAACCTACATATCTTCGGAGTGTGGGAGGATACTTGAGCACCTGGGGAAACCCACGCGGTCACAGGGAGAACGCATGGTGCGGTTTGCAAAACAAAGCATTTCACTGTACTAAAGTACATGTGACAATAAAATATAATTGAATTGAATCATATTTTACAGTGTGGATAGACACAAAAAGCTGGAGTAACTCAGCAGGACAGGCAGCATCTCTGGAGAGAAGGAACGGGTGACGTTTCGGGTCGATGTGGAAGCAGGGTCGGAAGCATCAACGGGTTTGATTTTCAGGTTTGACTTCTGAAGTAGACAAGGGAAAATCACTGCCCTCTGCTGCTCCAGAGATAATGATGGTAACATCTTTTGTTCATTAGTCTACAGCCATTTGTTGAACCCTTGACATGAAAAGTTAATTTAACTCAAATTTTATTTGAACTACATGCAGATTTATCATTTAGAAATGACTGCACGTTGGCACAGCTGGAAGAGCTGCTGCCTCACAGCGCCAGGGACCCGGGTTCAATCCTGACCTCAGGTTCTGTGTGGAGTTTTCACGTTATCTTTGTGACCATGTGCGTTTCCTCCAGATGCTCCGGTTCCTCCCGCAAACCAAAGACGTGCGGCTTTGTAGGTTAATTGGACTTTGTAGGTTTATTTAAACTAAACTAAACTAAACTAAAAGATGTCAAGTTCTCTGAAGATAGACACAAAATGCTGGAGTAACTCAGTGGGACCGGCAGCACATCTGGAGAGAAGGAATGGCTGACGTTTCGGATCGAGACCCTTCTTCAGTCTGAGTGAGGGGAGAGAGAGACTAGATGTGGGAGGGTGAGGTGGGAGAATGACAGATTAAAGCAGACGATGATCAAGGAAATGTAGAATGGTTCATTGTTAGCTGAGAGGAAGGAAACAACGAGACATACATTCAGTAGCATTTAATCAGGAGGACAGTAAAACTGGTTGGACAACTAAGATGGGGGAGGGATGGAGAGAGAGTGAAAGCAAGGGTTACCTGAAGTTGGAGAAACCAATCTTCATACCGCTGGGGTGTAAGCTGCCCAACCAATATATGAGATGCTGTTCCTCCAATTTGCGTTGGGCCTCACTCTGACAGTGGAGGGGGCCCAGGACGAAAAGGTCAGCATGGGAATAGGAGGGGAAGTTAAAGTGTTTGGCAACCGGGAGATCACGCAGGCCTAGGCAGACTGCCTGGAGGTATTCAGGTTCCCTGAGATTTATTGCAAGCACAGAAAGAAAAATGACAACTTAGATCTTTTAATACAGGCAACCATCACTGACAGACACCCCTACATATGAACAAGCTTCGATACTATTATTCAATTCAAAAGCCTGATGCATGTAAAAACCATCAATTGATCTGAACAACAGAACTAGTTTCTCTGCATTTTCTCCCCCCTTTCAGCAATTGTTTCTTTTCAGTTTTGTGAGCTTTTGATGCAGTTCACTGCACTATTCTGGATTGCATCTTTTGATGCAACTCACTGCACTATTCTGAATTGCATTTTTCGATGCAGTTCACTGCACTATTCTGGATTGCATCTTTTGATGCAACTCACTGCACTATTCTGGATTGCATCTTTTGATGCAGTTCACTGCACTATTCTGGATTGCATCTTTTGATGCATTCACTGCAGTATTCTGGATTGCATCTTTTGATGCAACTCACTGCAGTATTCTGGATTGCATCTTTCGATGCATTCACTGCAGTATTCTGGATTGCATCTTTCGATGCATTCACTGCAGTATTCTGGATTGCATCTTTCGATGCAGTTCACTGCAGTATTCTGGAGGAACAGTTACCATGTTGAGGGATTTTTTTTGTGTAAAAAATGTCTGTACAAACAGAACCTGTTCCCAAGCCAGGGATGGTCTACAAGGCAAAACCCCGCTAGGCCAGAGACGAATAGACAGAAGGTGTGAGACAAAAGGATTGAAGAGTTGACAATTGTGAAGCTAGAGGAAGGAATGTAGGTGGAAGGCCGAGGGGAGTAATAGATTTGAGTCCAGGTGGGGTACCGGGGAGGGGGTCAGGGTTAGAGGAGTAAAAAGAGGGGGGTGAGAATGTGGGGGAAGAAGGGAGAGGGGGAGGTTTTGTAGTTAAGTAAGATTGGAGAATTCAATATCTTAAAGGCCTTTGTTCAACCATTTGCCCATCAACCACCCCCCCCCCCCCCCTCACCTGTATCAACCTATTACCTGCCAGGCTTTGTCCTCCCCTTTCAGCTTTCATCCCACCCCCCTGGCACAATCAGTCTGAAGAAGGGTCCTGACCCGAAACATCACTTATCCATGTTCTCCAGAGATGCTGCCTGACCCGTTGAGTTACTCCAGCACTTTGTGTTGTTTGTTCTAAACCAGCACCTGCTGTTTCTTGTTTCTACATACTTGTGAACAGGTGCTATTTCCAGCTTTACTACTGATCATATGTAGATGTGCCATTGAAAGCATTATATGAGGATGCATCACAGCATAGTTTGTGAACAGCTCCATCAAAGACCATAAGAAATTGCAGAGAATTGTATATGCAGCTCAGACCATCACACAAACCAACCTGCTTTTCATTGACTTCATCGATGCTTTGCTCTGCCTCAGCAAGGCCACCAGCATAATCAAGGATGATTCTCACTCCCTCTTCTCCCCTCTCCCATCAGGCAAGAGTTGCAGAATAGTGAAAATGCACACCTCCAGATTCAGGGACAGTTTCTTCCCAGCTGTTATCAGGCAACTGAACCATCCTATCACCAACTAGAGAGCAGTCCTGAGCTACCATCTACCTCATTGGAGACCTTCGGACTATCTTTAATCAGACTTTACTGGACTTTATCTTGCACTAAACCTTATTCCCATTATCCTTTATCTGCACACTGGGGACAGCTTGATTGTAATCATGTATAGTCTTTCCGCTGACTTGATAGCACACAACAAAAAAATACTTTAATTGTATGTGGCAACAAACTAAACTAAACTAAACTAAACTAAAATGTTGATCACACATTATGCAACCACATACACTCTGCAGGTAGAACACCTCCATATAGAATGGAAAAATGTAGTTTGTGATTTAATGCTAAAACTGATGCTAACCTAATTCCGACCTAATTCTGCCTCAAATCCAATTTCAGCATCCACCGGCTTTAGGTACAGTGACTGACCCATGTAAAGTAATTTCAGGGCCTGTTTCCAGCAATAAAATCAAAGTGATGTGCAGTGCTGAGACATAGAAATGAGACTGCAGCATCAGCAAATGCACTGTAAGAACAGGGAAAGTGGATGTGCTATCGGGCACTGAACTATATTGCATTTCTATTATTACTTTTTCTGCTTGAAGAACCAACATAATGTTTAAAATGGAAAAAACAAGGAAGTGCAAATGCTAGTTTGCAAAAAAAGACGACCCAAAGTGCTGGAGATTTGGGGCGGCACAGTGGTGCTGCGGTAGAGTTGCTTCCTTACAGCAGCAGGGTCCTGGGTTCGATCCTGACTATACAGAGTCTGTGCGTTCTCCCTGTGACCACTTGGGTTTTCTCCGGGAGCTCCAGTTTCCTCCCACACTCCAAAAACGTACAGTTTTATAGGCTCATTGGCTTCTGTAAATTGTAAATTGTCCCACGTGTATAGAATAGTGCTGGTGTACGGGGTGATAGCAGGTCGGCGTAGACTCGCTGGGCCGAAGGGCCTGTTCCTGCGCTGTATCTCAAGAGACTAAAGTTAAGTAGACTTAAGTAGACTTAAGTAGACTGTGTGTGAATGTGTGTGAATGTGTGTGAGTGATTGGTGGTGGTCGGAGGGGCCGTAGGCGCAGATTGGCAGCCACACTTCGGTCAGTCTGCCCCAGGGCAGCTGTGGCTACAGAAGTAGCTTACCACCACCGAGTGTGACTGAGGAGTGAATGAATAATGCGATGTAAAGCGCCTTGAGTATTAGAAAGGCGCTATATAAATCCCATCCATTATTATTATTATTAAGTAAGGAATAACTCAGCAGGTTAAGCAGCATCCCGAAAGAACGTGGATAGGTGACGTTTCGGGTCGGGAACCTTCTTCAGACAATAAACCCACGTCCTTTATCTGTGCACTGTGGACGGCTTGAATGTAATCATGTATAATCTATTCTTTGACTGGATACCATGCAGACAAAAGCTTTTCACTGTACGTTAGTACACGTGACAATAATAAACTTAACTAAACAATTTTATTCTCTCCCACTTACCGACACACTAGGAGCAATTTAAAATGGTCAGCAAGCCACGTGTCTTTGGGACATGCAAGGGAATTGGAGCACCCAGTGAAAGCCTCCGCAGTTACAAGGAGAAGCTGCAATCCCAACACAGGCAGTAGCGGAGATCAGGATTGAACCCATGTCACTGAAGCTGTGAGCCAGTAGCTCAAGGGACTGTGCCACTACGCCAGCCCAGCTATTTTCCTTTCAGTTGTTTAGCCTGGCTACACTGCTGTACATGTTGTCAATGCTGAAGTGAAAGCGCTGAAGTGAATATTGTGTTCCGTTCTGGGCACCATGTTATAGGAAATATATTGTCAAGCTTGAAAGGGTACAGAAAAGATTTATGAGGATGTTGCCAGGACTAGAGGGTGTGAGCTGTAAAGAGAGGTTGAGTAGGCTGGGTCGCTATTCCATGGAGCGCAGGAGGATGAGGGGTGATCTTATAGAGGTATACAAAATCATGAGAGGAATAGATAGATGCACAGTCTCTTGCCCAGAGTAGGGGAATCGAGGACCAGAGGACATAGGGTCAAGGTGAAGGGGAAAAGATTTAATGGGAACGCAAAGGGTGGTGGGTGTATGGAACGAGCTGCCAGAGGAGGGACTAATGTAGCTGGGACAAGTTGGCTGGTGTGGGCAGGTTGGGCCGAAGGGCCTGTTTCCACACTTATTACTCTATGACTCTATGACACTAATTGTATTTATTATGATGGGCAGCAATTATGACCAACAGCTGAGATCATGGTCAAGGAACTGAACAATCATCCATTAATCCCCGGCCAGAATCTCCATCGCAATAACTCGAATGGGAAGGAAAATATTCCTGGCAAGGGGAATGGACAACTGAATTAACATCAGTCATCCATCTGATGACAACCCCTCCTCCCCCATGTTACAATTGCCCATATTCACCAATAAACTCTAATAGTTATCTTCCTTTATATGTGGGGCTCAAGTGACGGGCGGCACAGTGGTAGAGCCGCTGCCTCACAGCGCCAGAGTCCCGGGTACAATCCTGACCACGGGCAGTTTGTCTGTTCTCCCCGTGACCGCGTGGGTGTCCTCCAGGGCATTCCGTCTCTCATCACAATGACGAGCTGGTTTGTAGGTTAATTGGCTTCTGTAAATTGTGAATTGGCCCTAGTGTGTAAGGAGTGGGCACATAAGTAGGATAACATGGAACGGGTGATCGATAATCAGCGTGGACTCGGTGGGCCGAAGGGCCTGTTTCCATGCCGTAATAAAAAGTGATAGAGGACCCGCCAGCACATTGATAAATGAATAAAATCGCATCTGTCCGTAAGTGGACAGAAGTGGACAGAGCTCACTCCCTTTGACCAAACCCTGCAGATTATACACAGCTTTACACAAACACGCCATCGCATTTTACAGCCTCAAATTAGCTTGAGAATAAAGAATGTCCTGCTATTTATTGCATTGCTGAGCCACATAGTATTGAAGCCTTGTTTGCCCCGAGGCTCCACAATATTTTGTTACATAAATTGTAGTGCTGTGTGGGTTCCATTTCGTTATCAACTCGTGAGTTGAGATAAAAAGGAACGTGAACTCTGGAAAGCCGCAAAGAATATTTATCTAGAATGGATGGACAAGGCCCCACAAGTGCTCGCAATGTTTCACTCCTGCCAGTAGCCGGGGAGAGGAGAATTTGCAAGTTGCCCCAGGGCAAAGTGAAAATTACAGCTTCCTGGAAAGATATCCACTTAAAGTCAAACCGCAGCTAATAACCTTCTTCGGGCTGGTTCTAATTAAGGTGAGCTTCACGTCGTTGTAAATAGGTTTGCAGGGATGATTTGCAGATGTTGCAGTACACAAAAGAAGACAATGAAGCTGTCATATTGCAGAGAGAAGGATAAAATTAATCATCCCTCTCAAAAAAAAATCCCTGCCTCCTTGTTGCTTAGTCGGCTTTTGCCCTGAAAATGGCATTTATGGGCCACATTGCTGTTTTTCCTAACCTCCCACCACCCCCTCCTAACCTCCCACCACCCCATTGTATGTAATGATCTAGACCAGCAGGCAGTCTATGTGCAGTTGTATTAGTCACAGGAACATGCTGGGGCTCCTCACACTGGGAGCCATTGTGCATTGGGGCAATTTCCATTTTTGTCCCGGCTTTCTCATTAAAAATGAAACAACTCGGAGAACAACACTGCCCGGCCAGCCTTATAAACGCTGCGGAGGTTCAAATGGCGCCACGAGTCAACAAAAGGAAAGAAAGAAAATGTTAGTTTATATTTTGCCGGATGATCTTTAACAAACACAATTATTTACAAGGGAACATCGGCACGCTCCCTTTTTTTTCTTTCAAAGGAAACGGGATTTATTTTTTCCCTGGGGCAGACAAAGTCCTTGGCCATGTGGTTAGAACACTAATGGGTCCAGCCACTCTCCACAGGACCAATCCAAAAGAAGGAGGGTATTACTGATGGATTAAGGCAGAGCCCTTTAGTCCACTGGGTGCAAGAGGACCTGATCAAGATGGGGCTCATTGGGTCCACGCACGTTGCTTCTCATGGTTTTCCTTCGAGACGAGAGCAGCTCTCGGAGAAACCGGAGGAGGCTGTTCATCCCTTCCCGCCTCTTCTTCCCTCTCCCATCAGGCAAGAGGTACAGAAGTGTGAAAACACACACCTCCAGATTCAGGGACAGTTTCTTCCCAGCTGTTATTAGGCAACTGAACCATACTATCACCAACTAGAGAGCGGTCCTGAACTATCATCTACTTCATTGGAGACCCTCGGACTATCATTAATTGGTCTTTTCTGGACTTTATCTTGTACTAAATATTATTCCCTTTATCTTTACATTGCGGGCAGCTTGATTGTAATCATGTATACCCTTTCCACTGACTGGATAGCAGGCAACAAAAAAGCTTTTCACTGTACCTCGGTACACGTGACAATAAATTAAACCAAACAAAACTAATTTAGCAGATCTGATGTTGGAAGATGGAATTAGATGGACATGGACATCTAGATTTAGATTAGTTTATGTCATATGCACCAGAATGCAATGAAATTCCTGGTTTGCATGAAGAATGTAGGGTACACAGTATAAATAATGTTGATAGATACAACAGCAACTGCAATCAACATAATGATGCAAAGATTGTTGGACACCTAAAGTGGTGCAAAAATAAAATACCGAATGCAATAATGGAATGAGACAGAGTAAAACGTAAGTGTTGATGGCACCTTTACATTGGATATGAAACATCTGCATCACAAAGCATTGACATTGTCTAAGTGCATATTGTGTGAAATTGATTTTCAGTGTTCCTTATTTCCAAAGTAGTTGGTGTGAGCGATCCAAATTTAGTCCATAATCCATTTATCACTGAACCTCTTCATTGTTTTGTCAAGTTTAGATGTAGACTTCTGTTGACAAAGCTGGATATTTCCCCCGTGAAGTTACCTTGTTCGTACATACAGCTAAACAATAATTTCCGCTGGGCACAGAAGCTTGAACACATGCACCACCAGACCCAGAAGAAGCTACTTTCATTTTATCATCTTGATTCTGAATTTCTGACGTTTGTCATCAGGCTTCATAAGTTTTTAGGAGCAGAGTTAGGCCATTCGGCCAATGGTCTACCCTGCCATTCATTCATGGCTGATCTATCTTTCCCTCTCAACCCCACTCTCTTGTCTTCTCCCCATAACCCCTGGACTCCCTTACCAATCAAAAATCTTTCAATCTCCGCCTTAAAAATATCTATGCACTTGGTCTCCACAGCCTACTGTGGCTATGAGATCCACACATTCACCACAGTAGACAGTAGACAGTAGGCCATTCGGCCCTTCAAGCCAGCACCGCCATTCAATGTGATCATGGCTGATCATCCCCAATCAGTACCCCGTCCCTGCCTTCTCCCCATATCCCCTAACTCCGCTATCTTTAAGAGCCCTATCTAGCTCTCTCTTGAAAGTATCCAGAGAACTGGCCTCCACCGCCCTCTGAAGCAGAGAATTCCACACTCACAACTTTCTGTGAGAAAAAGTGATTCCTTGTCTCCGTTCTAAATGGCTTACCCCTTATTCTTAAACTGTGGCCCCTGGTTCTGGACTCCCCAACATCGGGAACAAGTTTCTTGCCTCTAGCATGTCCAAACCCTTAATAATCTTATATGTTTCAATAAGATCTCCTCTCATCCTTCTAAACTCCAGAGTGTACAAGCCCAGCCGTTCCATTCTCTCAGCATATGACAGTTCCGCCATCCCGGGAATTAACCTTGTAAACCTACGCTGCACTTTCTCAATAGCAAAAATATGGGGACAAAAACTGCACTCAAAACTCCAGGTGTGGTCTCACTGGGGCCCTATACAACTGCAGAAGGACCTCTTTGCTCCTAGACTCAACTCCTCTTGTTATAAAGGCCAACATGCCATTCGGATTCTGTACCTGCATGCTTACTTTCATTGACTGATGAACAAGGACCCTCAGATCCCGTTGTACTTCCCCTTTTCCCAACTTGACACCATTTAAATAGTAATCTGCCTTCCTGTTTTTGCTACCAAAGTGGATAACCTCACATTTATCCACATTAAACTGCATCTGCCATGCATCTGCCCACTCACCCAACCTGTCCTAGTCACCCTGCATTCTCATGGCATCCTCCTCACAGTTCACACTGCCACCCAGCTTTGTGTCATCTGCAAATTTGCTAATGTTACTTTGAATCCCTTCATCCAAATCATTGATGTATATTGTAAATAGCTGCGGTCCCAGCACCGCGCCTTGCGGTACCTCACTAGTCACTGCCTGCCATTCTGAAAAGGAACCGTTAATCCCTACTCTTTGTTTCCTGTCTGCCAACCAATTTTCTATCCATGTCAGCACTCTACCTCCAATACCATGTGCCCTAATTTTGCCCACTAATCTCTTATGTGTGACCTTATCAAACACTTTCTGAAAGTCCAGGTACACTACATCCAATGGCTCTCCCTTGTCCATTTTCCTAGTTACATCCTCAAAAAATTCCAGAAGATTAGTCAAGCATGATTTCCCCTTCGTAAATCCATGCTGACTCGGACCGATCCTGTTACTGCCATCCACATGTGCTGCTATTTCATCTTTTATAATTGACTCCAGCATCTTCCCCACCACCGATGTCAGGCTAACTGGTCTATAATTCACTCTTTTCTCTCTCCTGCCTTTCTTAAAAAGTGGGATAACATTAGCTACCCTCCAAACCACAGGAACCGATCCTGAATCTATAGAACATTGGAAAATGTTCAATGTTCTATACCCACTGGCTAAAGAAATTCCTCCTACTTTCTTCCATAATCCCTTCCATAAGGTAGGGCACTGACCGATTCGCCTCTACCCATTGCAAACATTGGACTCTGGAACTATTGCGCTACAATGCTGAGAACTATATTCTGCATTCTGTATCTTTCCCTTTGCTCTACCTATTGTACTTGAGTTTGATGTGATTGTATTTATGTACAGTATTGTCTGATTTGTATGGATAGCTGGCAAAACAATGCTTTTCACTGTGCGTGGGTACATGCAATAATAATAAACCTAAACCTGAATCTTAAATGTAATGATTAAAATTATGCATTTACTGTGAACCCTCACCTAAAGTATTTTTGAAGTACAACTTTGGTAGCACACTGGATCATTATGACAATCTCCTCTGCAAGCATGTCCAGTCATCTATCAGAGTGTGAAGAATTAATGTTGCAAAACTTATACCAGAATGAATGACACGTCTATCATCCTGTTAGTAATGAAAAACACTCTCAGCCTCATATATCTATATTTAAACCCCTCTATAAAATATATTATTTATGATTTACAGGATTCATGACGTTCTTTTTTTTATGGTTTGCAATTAAAAACATTTTAAACTTTCTGGCAATCCTGTCCAATGATCCTTGAGCCAAAACATTATTCATCTTACGACGGCAAGATTCAATGTCAATAATCTGCAGCAGCTTGTGTCTATTCACAGTCCTTTCATTTCTGAGCAGGGGGAGACTGTCGTAACCCAGTGCAGAGTCTGACCTCCTCCCCACCCCATTAAAGATTGCTTCATTCCCACTGTGTCTATCCTATATGGATCTTTGAATACAAAGAAAGGTAGGCCTAACTTTGACGAGAAACACAAACAAATGACAGTGTGTTGTATTTCTCATGGACTGGAATCTTGTGAAGGGCCACTGTTATTGATGGTGCATTATTTGTGCTGCAAAGATTTAATTGTCTTTCTCATTACTGTTACTGAGACTATTATTCTTTGTTTGCTTTTTGATAAACTGAACCTCATTTTTGTCGTTTATTATGGTGTTTACAGAGTACTATGTTTACATATCCGTGCAGGACAGAACTGCAGATGCTGGTTTAAATCGAAGGTAGACACAAAAAGCTGGAGTAACTCAGCGGGACAGGCAGCATCTCTGGAGAGAAGTGATGGGTGACGTTTCGGGTCGAGACCCTTCTTCAGACTGATCAGTTCCTTCTCTCTAGAGATGCTGCTGCCCCACTGAGTTACTACAGCATTTTATGTTTACATATCTGTTGTTTTCAGTTCATTCCAGTTTATTGTCACGCGTACCGAGGTCCAGTGAAAAGCTTTTGTTGCGTGCTAACATGTCAGCGGAAAGATAATACATGATTACAATTGAGCAATCTACAGTGTACAGATAAATGATAAAGGGAATAAGATTTAGTGCAAGATAAAGTCCAGTAAAGTCTGATTAAAGATAGTCTGAGGATCTCCAATGAGGCAGATAATAGCTCAGTTGCTGCTACAAGTACTGAAATAATTCTATTGTTCCATTTTGGGACATTTGGCAATGAAACAAGGGGAGGAAGGAACTGCAGATGCTGGTTTAAACCAAAGACAGTCTGAAGAAGGGTCTCGACCTGAAACGTCACTCATTCCTTCTCTCCGGAGATGCTGCCTGTCCCGCTGAGTTACTCCAGCTTTTTGTGTCTATCTTCTGACAATAAAATACTTTTGACTTGACTTGACTTGAGACTAGTTTCAGCCATGTTGAAACCGAACAGCTTTCTCCTGTTTCCCGGATTTGATGCCAATCAGGACCAATAGTGACGGAATGTAATGGAAAACTCTCCAGATATCTGAGGTCCCAAACCTAGTTTTCCCCAAGAATTCAAATGTCACAAATTAGTACTGAAATCTGCTGAAATGGTTTTATTTTGCAAGCATTCCTGCAAGTTAAGTAAATCTCTGTGATTTATTATTCCGCTGTTCTGGTTTCTGCTGGCGTTTCTTAATAAACTGCTATCTAGGACACACCATATCAGGGTTTCATTTTCCTATCTATTGGAAATGTCGTGGGCTACAATTTACAGCAAGATTATCAAAAACTTAATGGGTTTAGGATTGATCCCAAGAAATATATTTCTCAACTTTCCTCATACATGAGATGATATTTCCGTTCAGACAACGTATGAACTTTCCTTCGCAAATTGCGACTCTTTGAATCGTGTGCGAGAAGTCAGATTTGGAGAGCACCCAAACCACAACCAGTGTGCAGCAGTAAAAATGAAATATTCTTCCTGGTAAAAAATAGTCAGGGCTCCATGGAACTCTGCGATCACTAGATAATTATTTTTTATTTGTCAGAAGGAGACAATGCTGATAAGACAAGCATTTATTAAACATCTACCAATAGACCGTGAAATGAATGGCTTCCTTAAGCATTTCAAAGCCCATTTAAGAGACAGAGGTATGGAAACAGGCCTGAAATCACACATAAACTGGCTAAGGGCAATGGGATGGCATGGTGGTGGTTGAGTTGCCGCCTTACAGCGCCAGAGACCCGGGTTTGATCCTGACTACGGGCGCTGTCTGTACAGAGTTTGTACGTTTTCCCTGTGACCATGTGGGTTTTCTCCGGGTGCTCTGGTTTCCTCCCACACTCCAAAGATGTACAGGGTTGTAGGTTAATTAGTTTAGTTTAGTTTAGAGGCCCTTCGGCCCACCGAGTCCATGCCGACCAACGATCCCTGCACATTAACACTATTCTAGGAACGATTTACAATTTTTACTTGTCAATTAACCTACAACCTGTACGTCTTTGGAATGTGGGAGGAAACCGAAGATATCGGACGAAACCCACGCGGTCACGGGGAGAACGTACAAGCCCCATGCAGACACCACCAGTAGTCAGGATCGAACCCCGGTCTCCGGTGTTGCAAGCGCTGTATGGCAACAACTCTACCGCTGCATCACCGTGCCGCCAATTGGCTTTGGTAAAATTGTAATTTGTCCCCAGTGTGTGGGATGATGCTAGTGTACGGAGGTCGGCATGGACTTGTTGGGCCGAAGGGCCTGTTCCCACGATGTATCACTTTGACGACAATAGTTTTTTTCCCTGAATTGATTTTTATGATAATATGATAGTTTCATGGTGTTCATTACTGATAATTGCTTTTTATTCCAGAATTTGGATAGACTGGGTGTGTTTTCTCTGGTGCAGAGGAGGCTGAGGGGTGATCAGTTTATGCATTTATGATGGGGATAGTTTGGGAACTAGGAAGAAGCACTCTGTGCACGTTTGGTGCAGAAAGAAGATGAGGTAGATGAAATACGACCTGAACCAAAAGCTTAAACCATGAATAGAGCCTTGAGATACTGGACATAGTCATTGAGTCATACAGTGTGGAATCAGGCCCTTCAGCCCAACCTGCCCATGGCTACCAACATGCCCCATCTACACTAGAGCCATCTGCCTTG
Organism: Amblyraja radiata; assembly: GCF_010909765.2. Taxonomy (NCBI): domain Eukaryota; kingdom Metazoa; phylum Chordata; class Chondrichthyes; order Rajiformes; family Rajidae; genus Amblyraja; species Amblyraja radiata. Next base: position 16,169,495 of record NC_045977.1, read on the forward strand.
GCCCACATCCCTCTAAACCTCTCCTAATCATGTAGGTGTTCATATGGGGTACGAGATCGCAACCTTCTCATGGTCCGCCCTGTTTCGACGAATGCAATCAACCAATCAAATAAGATCAAAGAGGACAAGTTGTCCAACAACTTTAGGCTGTGCACGCCAAAAGCAAGAAGAAGACCTGTTCAAATGCTCAAATGCTTTTATGCATTGTGATAGTACCTGCCTTAACCACCTCCTCTGGCAGCTAGTTCCATATATCAACCACCCTTTGTGTAATAAAGTTGCCCCTTTGGTTCCTATTAAATCTTTTCCCCCTCATCTTAAACCTACGTGCTCTCAATGGTTCATTAGTTCTCCATTGTCACCTATGTACTACACAGTGAAATTCTTGCACCTGTCACCATGTTTTAGCGCCATTTCCAAAAAGTTTTTGATTCCCCTACCCTGAGTAAAAGATTCTGTGCATTTACCCTATCTATTCCTCTCATGATCTTATACATTTCTAGAAGATCACCGCTCATCCTCCTACCCTCCGAGGAATAAAGTCCCGGCCTTCTCATCCTCTCCATATAGCTCAGGTCCTGGCAACATCCTCATAAATCTTCTTTGCACCTTTTCCAGCTTAACAACGTCACTGCAGTATAAACATCAAGAGAAGCGTGTGTAGGAAGGAACTGCAGATGCTGGTTTAAACCGAAGATAGACACAAAATGCTGGAGTAACTCAGCAGGACAGGCAGCATCTCTGGATAGAAGGAATGGGTGGCGTTTCGGGTCGAGACCCTTCTTCAGACCCTTCTTTAGAAGCCATTCCAAAAACTTATGAACACTGATATCCTGATTGTGTGACTGAAGAAAGTATTTCAGGTTGGCTTGAAGTACCAGGTATGAGGTGGAGTAGTTTTAAATCTAACAGTGTTCATTTGGAAACATCATTGGGAATGGGCTTGATAGATCACTATCTCTCTTTGTTCCGTGTTATCTCATGTTACCTCCGCGTAAAGCTGATGAGGGACTTACTGGATTCCTTAATGAAAAAGGCACCACAGAACCAATGCACTGACTATATTCTCTGCGCTGCACATCATTTGTGTTTATCTCGCCCTCCTCCAATGCAATCATATCAGCTTGCCCTTCAATTCTTTTTAAAGGTTATTGCAGAACTAGGGTTCACATCCAGACATAAAGTTAAAAAAAAACGTTATTGTTTCTATCAGAATTAAGCTCTGCATCGTTCAAATCGATATTGTGCCATTTATATCCAATACTAATTAATTTTCCTATACAAATTTAACCTTTTCAATATTCCATTTAAAATATATTTAAAATGAATCAGTCAGTCAATTGTCAACGCACTGTTTGCACATATAATTGAAGTTTCTCTCTGGAACTATTATTCTACAATGATGAGAACTATATTTCTATATTTCTCTTTGCTTCACATTTTGTACTTGGGTTTGTCATGATTGTATTCATTTTTAGTATTGTCTGATTTTGTTGGGTAGCACGCAAACAATACAATACAATTCAATTTATTGTCATTTGGACCCCTTGAGATCCAAACAAAATGTTGTTTCTGCAGCCATACATTACAAAACAAAAAGACCCGAGACACAACAAAGTTTACACAAACATCCATCACATCGTTGTGATGGAAGGCAAAAAAAAACTTATCTCTCCACTGCACTCTCCCCCCCGATGTCAGAGTCAGAGTCAAAGTCAAAGACCCCGGCTGGCGATGGCGATTGTCCCGCGGCCATTAAAGCCACGCCGGATGATGCAAGGTCGCGCACCGGGTCTTGGTGTTAGAGCCCCCGGCGCGCTCGCAAAGTCCCGCGGCCATTCCAAGCCGCGCGGGGCGATGGTGTAAGGCCCCGCTCAGGTGCTCTTCAACCCCGCAACTCGGGCGGGAGAAGTCGCCGTTGCGGAAGCCCCGAAAAGCGGTCACCCAGCAGGGACCCGCGGGCTCCCGGTGCCGCTGTCCGCCAAACCCGCAGTTACAGCCTCCGAATCTCCGGAGGTCGGGTGGCAGCTGCGCTCAACCATAGCTCCACCCGCTCCGGACTCGGCCAGCTCCGTAACGGTGAGTAGTCGGCATCTCCGCAGCTGGAACCCCAGGTCATTCCTGTTGGAGGCCGCTTCACGTTGCAGCCCCAACGACAACGGAGACCCGACAAAGAAAAGGTCGGGTCTCCCGTGCAGGGGAAAGATATTAAAGTTACCCCCTCCCCCCCACACCACCCCCACCCCCCCCCCCCCCACACACATACCCCAACAAAAAAATAACAAAAACTACATAAAAACGAGAAACACCTTAGACTGTGCCTCAGTGTTGGTGACGATGATAAACCTAAACCAAATCTAACTTTGTGGTTAGACAGACACAAAATGCTGGAGTAACTCAGCGGGTCAGAGTAAAGGGTCTGTCCCACTTAGGCGATTTTTCAGCGCACTGCCGGCGAGTGTCAAGCACACACACACACACACACACACACACACACACACACACACACACACACACACACACACACACACACACACACACACACACACACACACACACACACACACACACACACACACACACACACAGACACACACACACACATACACACATCCCAAAGGCGGGTGCCAGGGAAAGCGGGGGAGCACTGTCTGAAATTCACATGGTGCAAAGCCAAGGTGAAACAGACACACACAGCGATGAACAGGAATGTTAAGACGGCTGGCTGGTGCAGTGTCGGGTCAGTCCTTTAAAAGAGCGGGGGGGGGAGGGGGGAGAAGGGGGGAGGGGGAGGAGGGGGGAGGAGGGGGAGGAGGGGGGAGGAGGGGGAGGAGGGGGAGGAGGGGGGAGGAGGGGGAGGAGGGGGGAGGAGGGGGGAGGAGGGGGAGAAGGGGGGAGAGACACTTTAAAGAAGTCAGACAACTTATTAATAAGCCAGAGATACACAGCTGTGAAGTTTAGCAGGCATTTAACATTACCGGTCGGTTTTCCTTGGTTCTGAAAACTCGTGCTTCCGATTTTTTCCCCCAATGGGCCCATGAAAATGCCCGGTCAGCAAAGGAGATTAACTAAAACTACCTACGGCTACCTCAACTACCAACAACCACATGGCGACCCCACTACCACTGCACCTACGACTACAAAAGTACCGGTTTTCTCCATGGCAACCAGTTTTTGGTTGCAGAAACATTTTCAACATGTTGAAAAATTTGCGGCGACCATATCGAGGCCGCGACTACTTCCCAGAATGCGGGAACTTCTCGCGACCATGAAGGAGACTCACCAGCGAACATGTGGCGATCATGTGGCGATCATGAGGCGAGCGCAGAGTCTCCTGCACTCGCCTAAAAAGTCACCTAAGTGGGACAGACCCTTAAGGGCTCCGACCCGAAACGTCACCTATTCCTTTTCTCTAGAGATGCTGCCTGACCCGCTGAGTTACTCCGGCATTTTGTGTCTGCCTTCGGTATAAACCAACATCTGCAGCTACTTCCTACACTGTAGTTCCTCTGTATACAATAGACTCAAATCCCTTTATATTGACAGATACACAAAAATGCTGGAGAAACTCAGCGGGTGCAGCAGCATCTATGGAGCGAAGGAAATAGGCAACGTTTCGGGCCGAAACCCTCCTTCAGACATCTGAAGAAGGGTTTCGGCCCAAAACGTTGCCTATTTCCTTCGCTCCATAGATGCTGCTGCACCCGCTGAGTTTCTCCACCATTTTTGTGTACCTTCGATTTTCCAGCATCTGCAGTTCCTCTTAAACCCTTTATCTGACAAATCTTCTTGCCTTTTTACTATAGAGGGTAAGCCTCCCTTGAATGCTGTCAGGTGAAAGATTCTGCTGATATCTGAAACTGCAGGGTAAATATTGTTTCAAAATGATGAAGGTGAGCGGGTGGTGAAATCCGGTGCAAATCATGGAGCCTTTTTTTAAATAAAACTGAGACTGGTTCTTTCAGGTAATAATACAAGACCAAGAGAAAGCTCTCCGTTTTTGTTGACTGAATTATAATTCAGCTGAATCTGTTCCTTCATTACATCGGGGACAGACAATTCTCTGCAAGGGTCTCATGGGAGATTGTCTTTATACCATGCCTGGACCTCAAGCTTAATTTACATAGCAAGGTGGAATTAAATCTAAAGTAACTAATTCCTTTTAATTTGCTCCCCAATGACTCAGCAGTCAATTTATTCTTTCCACGTCTGCAGTTTCTGTTCCAGCCCAGAAAAGTGAGGATTCACACTATAAGGCACCAGCGTTGGGATAGCAGATAGTAAAATGTTTCTTCATTTCCACTAATGCTGTGAAAAGCCGTGGTATTGTCTTTTGAATGTTTGGCTCTTATTTGTAGCTGTCTGCGATATTTCCTCCCTCACTGCCCTGTCTGAAGCTCTCAAACAGGAAATGTTTAACACCGAACGCAACAAAGTCCAGTTTATCATTGTCTAAACCATTGTCAGTTCAACAAACCCACCATTTCAACATTGCTATGAATTGCTAGATACAAAATGCTGGAGTAACTCAGCGGGACAGGGCGGCATCTCTGGATCGATGTAATGGGTGACGTTTCGGGCCAAGACCCTTCTTCAGACGGTCAGGGGAGAGGGCAGATACAGGGATAAGGAAGTGTAAGGCATGAGAACGAGACATGAAAGGGGTGGAGTTCACAGAAAATGTAGAACAGACCATTGTTAGCTAGGAGAAGGTAACAACAAAGCAAACAGAGATTAAATGTAATCAGGGACAGCCAGACTGGTTGGAGAACTGGGAAGGATGGATAGGGAGGGAAAGCAAGGGTTACTTGAAGTTAGAGAAGTCAATATTCAAACCAATGTGGTGTAAGCTGCTCAAGCGCAATATGAGGTGCCGTTCTCCAGTTTGTGCTGGACCTCACTCTGACAATGGAGGAGGCCCAGGACAGAAAGGTCAGTGTGGGAATGGGAGGGGGAGTTAAAGTGTTTAGCAACCGGGAGATCAGGTAGGTTTAGGCGGACTGAGCAAAGGAGAGCTATGATTTTACTTCGGAGTCACGTGAGTGATTCCGTGAAGAGCCCGCTCAGCACGCATGCGCGGCATTACGTTTCAGCAGGCAACAGCGGCAGGCGGGAGTCAGGTGCTCCCGCTACAAGCCTGAAAGAGGAAGCTTTAGGTAAGTACTTACCTTCAGTTTAACCAGCAACTCGCGTCTGTTTGTTGCTCCAGGTGGAGCAAAGCAGCAGACCCAAGCGGCCCATGTTAGACTCCGGGCAATGAGCGTTCCGTTCACGGAAGGGGGAGGGACGCCACCAGGACCGCACACGCTGCGGTCCACAGACAGGTTGCTGCGCTGGTGCCAGTCCAGACGCAAGCGGCCCCCCCCCCCCCTTGGACTCCGGGGAAGTCGGGCGCTCCCGTTACGGGGTGAAAGAAACGGACCGTCAGGTAAGCTCTGAGGTCGGGTTTTTCTTTCACAGGAGGAGCCTTCTGCTTTCAGGCAGAGAAGAAAGGCTCTAGAACAAACCTGTTCCCCAAGCCACGGAAGAGTGGGGGGGGCAGCAACAAGGCGGTAGGACCGCTTACCCGGCCTCCGCTATTCCCCGACTCCGCGTCCGAGCCCAGCCCGCTAGCGCCTGAGCAGCGGGCTGGAAGTAAAGCCACGGAAGAGGCGTCCGGCCGGTGGTTTCCGACTTGTCGGACGGGGACGTCTCTCCACCCGCCCGGGGGAGAGACAGCCGCTTGAGCCACTGGAGCGGCTCCTGGAGCAGGAGCTCCAGCGAGACGCGCTTCGTGAGGGGCGCTCTCGCAGGGGGGAGTTCAGGCACTCCCTCCACAGTGCCTTCTGCACTGTCCATTGCTTCCTCCTTACCCGAGGGTAGCTTTGGTGACCAGGACTGGGCTGGTCAAGAAGAGGGGACGATGGCTGAAGATCTCGGGAGTATGCAAGGGGTGCAGGAACAGGAAGAGCTGCTAGGTGTGGTGGACCGCTACGTGGCAACCCCACGTGCAGGAGGCCGTTCAAGGCCCTACAGGAGAGGTGTTCAATGAGGTATACAGCTCCAGAGAACTGTGAGTCCCTTAAAGTGCCGGCTGTAAACAGCCAAAAGTGGGGGCACGTTGGGGCAAACATTCGGAACCAGAAGCTAAAACTGCAGCGGTCCTCAGGCTCCTGACGTCAGCCATCACATCGTCTGCTCGTTCCGTGGACCAATATGGAGATGACCACAACCTTCGTAAACAAATCATAAGACCTGCCATAAAATCCTAAATTTGCGGGGTTGTGCAAAACCCCAGCCACTGAGCCAGACCCACTGCTCTCTGGCAAAAACCTCACAAAGCATATGAAGGATATGGAGAGGCCTTAACAAGCTTTCGGTCTCATGAGGGCAGGCCCCGGGAACGGCAAAACCAAAAACAATAAGCAGCAGCACCCCATCGCGTCCAACAGTCGACGTCTACCATATGGGACTGATGAAAGCTCGGGGTCCGCATTCTATCACCGAACGTGTTCTTTAGACCAGGGCCCAGAGCGGACCCCATGGAAAATGTGCCACCCCCCAACGTCACCGCCATGTCAGACGACGTGCAACACTCGTTGGACCGGCAGGAAACAGAAGAATACCCATAACCATGGAGGTAGGTGGGTCTGGTTCCTACCAGCATATAGAGTAATACTAACACACGGGAGTCTATCACGAGTGATCAGTATATACTCAATGGCATTAGTGGATACAAATACAATTCATACTAGAAAAATTGCCACCAGGTCAACATTCATCCCAGAGGGTATTTTCCCCTTTCCGTTAAAGAAACGAGAGGGACAAGCTGAACTGGAGAGACTAATTACTAAGGGTATCATGGGAAAACCTGAACCCTTGCAATATATTCACTAAACCCAAACAAGATGGTGGATGTCGCATCATCATTGACTTAACTTCACTAAATATGTTTGTTAAGTATATACATTTCAAAATGGAAACAGTTGTTACTGCCAAACAACTACATTCCAAAGGATACTTCATGGCAAGCATTGATCTTAAAGATGTTTACTATTTAGTACTCTTCACAAGGATCATCGCAGATACCTGAAATTTACCTGGATGGGGCAGCTATGGCAGTTTAAAGCGATGTCTTAAATGGTAGGCAAGACCATGGAATTGACTATGTTAGCTGTGTCAGCTACAAAACAGTTATTCGAAACCCTGGGATTGTCTTACATCCAGATAAATCTAAGTTTAAGCATCCACAATCATGGACTACTTGGGCTTCACAATTAATTCAGTCTACGTGACTGTAACATTGCCAAGAGACAAAATAGTTGAATTGGCACAATCATGCAACAATTTAATGGTCAACAAACTACCAACTACTCAACAAGTAACAGAGTAATTGGAAAAATGGTAGCAGCATTTTCCGGCTACATAATTCGGACCTTTGCACCAAAAACAACATACAGGTCATTATGATCGTGTCATGAAGTTACCCACTGAAGCAATATCAGAACTACAGTGGTGGGCAAAAAACGTTTGGCATAGTTTACAGCCCTATTATCATCACTAACCCTATGTTAGTTATCCAAACAGATGCCAGTGCTCAAGGCTGGGGAGCAACTAACTATATCTAGCACAGGTAATAGATGGACTAACCCAGAGTCATCATTACCACTTACACTGGGCATTAATTATCTAGAGATGGGTGACTTTTATGGTTTAAAGCATATGCACAAATATGCATCACTTGCATGTACGGTTACAACTAGATAAATACTATGGTGGTGGCCTACATTAACCATATGGACGGCATAAAATCGGTATCATGCGACAAGTTGGTCAACACAATTTGGCAATGGTGTGTCGAAAGACATATTTGTCTATCAGCAACTTACCTGCCAGGTAAGCTAAATGCAGTGGCAGACACCAGGTCACGTAAATTTAATGACAACATCGAATGGATGTTAAAACCCCCCAAAACATTTTTCGCAAAAGTTATCAAGCAATATGGCACGCCAGATATCGATTTATTTGCATCCAGGCTAAATCATCAGGTACCTATGTATGTCGCTTGGGAACCAGACCCTGAGGCAGCAGCGGTAGATGCGTTCGCACTGGATTGGGGAAATTCTTCTTCTATGCATTTCCTCCCTTCTGCCTCATCAGTCGGGGACTACACACAGTACAAATGGACTCTGCTTCAGGTATTTTGATAGTACCCGACTGGCCTACGCAGCCATGGTTCCCAATACTCCATGACATGGTTGTTGAAACTCCGATGGTATTCCCCAGTGACCCAGAGTTATTAACACCCAGTGTCGGGCACAAGCCACCCGTGCCATGAAAAAATCAAACTCCTGGGTTGCAGATTCTGCACAAACCACTTCTGGGACTGGGATTATCAGAACAAACCGTCGACACCATGTCAGCATCCCTCCGAACATCCACTAAAAAACAGCAATTGTCCATCAAAAAATGGGAGAAGTACTGCTTGGATACAGGGACCACCTACTCAACCGCTACAGTTACCAACGTACTGGAATTCCTGGCGAACCTTCACCACGATGAAGGACTCAGCTACAGAGCCATCAACACAGCTAGAAGTGCCCTGCCTGTCTATTTAAAACCAGCTCCAGGACAACAGGCCATGGGGTCCCACCCGCTGGTGGTCAAACTAATGAAGGGTATTTACAACTCTAACCCCCTAGACCAAGGTACACCCATATATGGGATGTCAGTGTGGTCCTGACATACCTCAGGGGATGGCCACCAGCCAGCTCCCTCAACCTGGAACAACCTATGCTCAAAACACTCATGTTGATGGCACTTGTATCTGCACAGAGGGTCCAGTCACTACACCTATTGCGACTGGACACCATGCTCACAGCTCCAGACCAGATCTCTGTCGTTATCCAGGGAATGATCAAACTGAGCAGACCAGGAACACCTAATCCAGTCGTGGAATTCCGGGCTTACCCGCCAGAAACACGGTTATGTGCCATGACCCTACTATCCTACTTAGACACAACCAACATATTCGAGGGAGATGAAAAGCCTTGTGGGTCAGTCATAAAAAACCTTATGGTCGGGTGATGAGCCAAACCATTTCGAGATGGCTCAAGCAGGTGCTAAAAGCTGCTGGGATAAAAACTAACATGTACAAATTTCATTCCACCAGGGCAGCATCCACGTCGACGGCTAAAAGAATGGATGTGCCTACATCCTGGCTACAACAGGATGGTGGGGGGAAAGACCGTTCAGAAAATGTTATAATAAGCCGTTGGCAAAACCTGTTTTATTTGCAGGAAAGATTTTACAGACTGCAAATATTTAATTTAAGCCCAGGGGAGCAATTTAATTTCTTTGTTGTTATTGTTAAAAAATACCATTGTGTTTTTCTACAAACAGATTCATTGGTTGATTACGATAACACACTCAAGGACTTCGGCAGTGCGTGAAGTAATAACTGTTACACGGTTTGAAATCACAGAGCTTTGGAGTCTTCACGGAATCACTCACGTGACTCCGAAGTAAAATAGTAAGATTAAACGAGAACTTACCAGTTTGAAGTTTGATCTGTATTTTATGAGGAGTTACGATGAGGGATTACGTGCCCTCCGCTCCCACCCTCAATAATATGGGTCAAACTGATAAACTGATGTCTCCTTGTCTTTACTATGTTTACTTCAATAACTGTGTCTATCTGTGATTCCACACCGCTGCTTTGAAGTATGCCGCGCATGCGTGCTGAGCGGGCTCTTCACGTAATCCCTCATCGTAACTCCTCATAAAATACAGATCAAACTTCAAACTGGTAAGTTCTCGTTTAATCTTACTATATCTCAGTTTTACATGAAGTCGAAGGGCTTTTGCCTAATTTTTGAGTAAATTTCAGGTAGACATAATTCAAGCTTCAATTCAATGTTACAACATTCACAAAGCATGCTCAGACTGAACGTTTCAGAAGGTTTTGCGATGTGATATTCAATTAAACTTTATGTAACAAATGTGCACGTTAATAGTAGATGATAACATTGTAGAATCATCACAACCTGTGACAGAGTAAGAAACAATTTATAAGATCATTAGATCATAAGCCTTAGCAGCAGAATGAGTCCAATCGGCCCATCGAATCTGCTCCACCATTCGATCATGGGTGACCTATTTTTCGCTCTCAACCCCATTCTCCTGCCTTCTCACTTTGACCTTTGACAGCCTATTTAAGAGCCTATCAATCTCGGCTTAAAATACAACCCATAACTTAGCCTCCACCGCCATCAGTGGCAATGAATTCCATGGATTCGCCACCCTCTGGCTAAAGAAATTCCTCCACATCTCCAGCCTTTTGTTCTGAGGCCGTGCCCTCTAGTCCTATACTCTCCCATTATTGGAAACCCTCTCCACATCCTCTCCATCTAGGGCTTTCATAACCTGTACATCTTTGGAGTGTGGGAGGAAACCGGAGCTCCCTGAGAAAACCCACATAGGTCACGGGGAGAACGTGCAAACTCCGTAAAGACAGCGCCAGAAGTCAGGATCGAACCCGGGTCTCTTGCGCTGTAAGGCAGCAACTTTACTGCTCCGCCACCGTGTCACCCCATAGCTTTAAGATGGGAGGGTCAGAATTTAAAGAAAATTACATTTTCTGAGGCGCAACTTTCATCATTGTTCAACTTCTGTCAAGGAGAAGCTATACTTCACCCTCGTTAGACCTCATTTGGACTACGCAGTTGCAGCATGGGACCCATACACAAATAAAAACATTTCTTCCATCCAACGTGTCCAAAGACAGGCAGCTCGATTTGGTACTAACACCTATGAGAGAGAAGCGAGTGTCACCAAACTTCTGAATTCACTGGGGTGGAACCCTCTCCAAGACAGACGTGAAGCTCACCGTTTAACCTGTTTTTACAAAATGATAAATGGCCAGCTCGACATAGATTACAAAACCTACACCAAACCCAAACCAATTAGGAGCAGACGAGGGCATTCGATCCAATTTGAGATACCAGCTACCAAGACAGATGTGTACAGCAATTCGTTCTTCCCCCGCACAATTAAAGCATGGAATAATCTTCACCCTACCATAGTTACCCAACCAAATGCAACTAAATTTAAGGAAGCTCTTTCTTCCCAAAAACCCTTTCTGGTTTAAGTCCTCCCTCCACCACCACCTCCAGTTTAAATTCCATTTGGAATATTTTGGCAAACCAGGAAACCAAGAACCAAGAGATGAGCATGGCATGTTTTTTTGCACAGAGAGTGGTGGGTGCCTAGAACCTGTTGCTAAGGGTGGTGGAGGCACATACAATAGTGGCATTTAAAATACTTTTGGATAGGCATATGGAGGAATGGAAGGATATGGGTCACATGCAGGCAGAAGAGATTAGTATCACTTGGCATCATATTCAGCACGGACATTGTGGGCTGAAGGGCCTGTTCCTGTATTGTACTGTGCAATGATCGATGTTCTAACATAATAAGGCAGCACAGACTTCTTCCCTGCAAATGCTGCAGTAATTGGAAGGAACAGATCTGACAATGCAATCTGCTCCTGGGGACAGTCCTGTCTTACTGATTGATGCCTTTGGGGGTTTCTCTCAGGGAATGGAGTATTTTATTTGCCTGAGGTTCTTTCGGAATTATCATTAGGCAGCAGGCTCTGGAAGGTGCATGCTGTTGGTCAAATGAGCTGCATTGATCATTTCCTTTGCTCTGATTTCATCAAGTTGTGTTTTCTCTTTGATAACAGCTGGACTCCACGTAAACCTCCTGTTGCCCAGGATACAGGAGAGTGGGTGAAAGTTCATAAGACACAGGAGCAGAATTAGGCCAATCGGCTCATTAAGTCTACTCCGCCATTCAATCTTGGCTGATCTATCTTTCCCTCTCAACCCCATTCTCCTGCCTTCTCCCCATAACCCCTGACACCATTACTAATCAAGAATCTGTCAATCTCCGCCATAAAAGTAGTTGCTATCCTGCTATCCTAACTCTGCTGTGGTCCTAGAAGGTTATTGACATCAGGGGGATGTGCAGTCTGGTTGAGGTTTTGAGACTTTGTACACGATGACCTAAAAAGTCTTGCAAAGATAGACGCAAAAAGCTGGAGCAACTCAGTGGATCAGCGCAGTATCTCTGAAGAAAAGGAATAGGTGACGTTTCAGGTCGGAAACCCTTCCTCAGATCCTTGATAGGTTCTTGATTAGTAAAGGCATCAAATGTTACGGGAAGAAGGCTGTAAGAGGATTTTGGATAGGCACATGGATATGCATGGAAAGGAGTGATCGTGATCACATGCAGGCAGAGGAGATACTATCATGGCATCATATTCATAGACATTGTCGGCTGAAAGACCTGTTTCTGGGCTGTGCTGTTCCATGTTCAATGCTCTAACATAATACGGCACCAGAGACCCTTTTATGTACAAACAGGGGGTTGTTCAGCCCATCATACCTGTGCTGGCTCTTCTAAAGAACTATCCAATTACACCTTTTCTTTTCGACTTTGTAAATAACTGGCTAAGTTTCAGAATATATACGAACAAGGAACTGCAAAACTGCAAAAGGTCTGAGGAAGGGTTTATAAAAGAAGGCACAAAGTGCTGGAGCAACTTGGTGGGTGAGGCAGCATTCCTGGAAAACATGGGTAGGTGATGTCTGGATCCTTCTGCAGACTGATTGTGGGGATGGGGAAGGAGATAAGAAAGCTGAAAGAGAGGAGTGAGAAAACTAAAGCAGGAAAGAAGGGGGGGAGGGGGGGAGGGGGGGAGGGGGATAGACAAAGGCCAGAGATGAGAAAAAAGGCGTGGGACTAAATAATTGACGAGTTGTAAATTGTGAAGCCAGAGGATGGAATGTAGGCATGATGGAATGAGGGGGATGGGGGGGGATATAGGTGTGAGTCCAGGTAGGGTACAAGGGGTGGGGGGGGGGGGGGGGTGGGTAATAAAGTTTGGGTAGGGTAACAAAAGGGATGATGAAGGGGGATGGTGTTAGAGGTTACCTAAAATTGTAGAAGTCAATGCTCATTCCGTTGGGTTGTGAACATCCCAAACAGAATATGAGGTGCTGTTCCTCCAGTTTGCATGTTTTCTCATTCTGGCAATGTTGGAGGTCCAGGACAGAAAGGTCAATGTGTGAATGGGAAGGAGAGTTTAAATGGGTAGCAACCGGGAAATCTAAGTTCTGCTGAGTTTTGTTATTCAAGCATGGATAAAGTACCGTTTATTTACTCTTCCATTAACGGGAGACATGAATTGGTTCCCAGAGGAAGACTTGTACCTATGTAACACCTTTCAATAGCTCAGGATGTGCCAAAGCATGTTGCTGCCACTGAAGTCCTTCTTGAAGTCCACAATAAACTGACGGCTGATATTTGGACGGAAAGCACACAGCACTTTGTGCCTTTTTCATGTTCATAGGTGCATAAGACATAGGAGCAGAATTAGGCCATTAGGCCCATCAAGTACTGTCATTCAATCATGGCTAATCTATCTTTCCCTCTCAATCCCATTCTCCTGCCTTCTTCCCGTAACATTTGACGCCTTTATAGCCCTGTCCCACGGTACGAGGTCATTCCAAGACCTCTCCCGAGTTAAAAAAAAATCAAACTCGTGGTAAGCACGGACAATGAACGTAGCGGGTACGTCGGAGCTTGGGGACGTCTCTTAGCGGCTCGTACCGCTAACTGCAGGTAAGCACGGGAAGACTCGCTAACGGCAGGTAAGCGCGGGAAGACTCGTGAAGATTTTTCAACATGTTGAAAAATGTCCACGAGAGCCCCGAGTACCGACATTGTGGCCATTACCGTAAATCTCCGAGTTCGAATCAGGGCAAACTCGGGAGAGCTCTTGGAATGAACTCGTACCGTGGGACGGGGCTTTTACTAATCAAGAACCTATCAAGGGTCTGAGGAAGGGTTTCCGACCTTAAACATCATCTATTCCTTTTTATCCAGAGATGCTGACCTGACCCACTGTTGCTCCAGCTTTTTGTGTCTATCTCTGTTATGAGCCAGCATCTGCAATTCCTTCCTACACAAGATCCTATCAATCTTTACATTAAAAATGCCCAATGACTTTGACTACACAGTCGTCTGTGGTAATGAGTTCCACAGATTCACCACACTCTGGCTGGAGAAATTCCCTCTCTTTCTTAACGTAATTGTTATGATTTAGAGATAAATAGTAACCACTGCATTGCCTTTCTTCCAAAGAATTTTTGGAGACCTTTTACATTCCACTGGATTGGGGAATGGGCTTCAATTTGAAAGATGGCTCTTATTAGATTGCGGCATAACCTTAGTAATGCACCACAGTGCCAGAGAGAGTGTGTGATATGAAACAACAAACCTCTGCTTCGGATGATAAACAGCCAGAAGCCTGACTGACTCATGATGCAGTTGCTGCATGTTCTTATTGAAGGAAAACCCTATATTAAGGCGAGGTTGCGTTTCAAGAAAACTGCATGCTTTGCAATTTTCTATAACTCAAAGCCACATCCTTTGTGTATGTCAAGAAATTTGTATGGGAAAATAAACAAATTTTGCTTTATTTTCTCGAATAAATTCTGTAAGGGCCAAATTTTATTCTGCACTCATATTTTAGGATTGTGACTTGTCATAAGATCATATGGAATAGGAGTAGAATTCGGCCGCTCGGCCCATCAAGTCTACTCCACCATTCAATCATGGCTGATCTATCTCTCCCTCCTAACCCTACTCTCCTGCCTTCTCCCCTTAACCTTTGACACCTGTACTAATCAAGAATCTATCTATCTCTGCCTTACAAATATCCACTGATGGCCTCCACAGCCTCTGTGGCAAAGAATTCCACAGATTTAACACCCTCTGACTAAAGACATTTCTCCTCATCTCCATCCTAAAAGAACCTCCTTTAATTCTGACGTGTGAATTCTGTAAGGGCAAATTGCCATTAATTGAACTGAGGTCATCTGTATTAGCAACGCCTGCCTACTGTGACAGGCAGAACTCAAGACCGACAAACACTGAAGCAATTTACCATTGCAGAGTATTGAGATGTTCGACACTATGATTGTAATTACAAGGTTTCCGAGATTGGTATTTTGAATTGTTTTCTTCCTGGCATTCTTCACCTCCTAACGAAAAGATGGCAATGATGCAGAAAGCATTACAATTCTCCCTTACATTCTTCACTGGTGGCACAGTGGTACAGAAGTTGGTGCTGCTACCTCGTCATCCCATGGGCCTGGTCCGATCCTGACTTTGGGTGCTGCTTGTGTGGAATTTTTAGTTTAGTTTAGAGATACAGCGTAGAAGCAGGCCCTTCGGCCCACCGTGTCTGTGCCGTCCAGCAATCACCTGTATCCTAGCACTATCCTATACACTAGGGACCATTTACGGACGGCCATTGTCCTACAAACCTGCACGTCTTTGGAGTGTGGGAGGAAACCGGAGCACCTGGAGAAAACCCACATGGTCACATGGAGAACGTGCAAACTCCGTACAGACAGCACCCTTAATCAGGATTGAACCAGGGATCCGGCGCTGTAAAGCAGCAACTCTACAGCTGCGCAACTGTGCCGCACACAAATTTATTTTTTGTTTTTTCCGTACCTGTCCTGGTTTCCTTCCAGATCTCAAAGATTGACCACTGCTTATTAATCATCGGTATAGGCAAATGGCACAAGAATGAATGGGGAGTTGATGGGCTTGTGAGAGATAATGAGTCGCAGAGCTGAAAGTCAAAATAAGGAGGGAGAATGGCTCCGATGGTGTTAGTTTACTTTAGCGATACAGCATGCAAACAGACCCTTCAGCCCACCGAGTCCACGTCAGCCATCGATCACCAGTTCACACTAGTTCTACTTTCCCAATTTCTCATCCACTTCCTGCACACTAGAGGCAATTTGCAGAGACCAAGTAATCTACAAACCAGCTCTTCTTTGGGATGTGGGAGGTGATAGGGGAGGAGGACACTCCATACCTACAGTATTAGTATTAGTTTAGAAATGCAGCATAGAAACAGGTCCTTTGGCCCACCGAGTCCACACTGATCATCGATCGCCAGTTCATACTAATTCCATGTTGTCCCACTTTCTCATCCACTCCCTACACCCAAGGGGGCAATCTTTTACAGGGGCCATCTTACCCACTAACCTACATGTCTTTGGGATGTGGGAGGAAACCGGAGCACCCGGCGGAAACACGTGCGGTCACAGGGAGAACGTGCAAACTCTACGCAGACAGCAGCCGAGGTCAGGATCGAACCAGGGCTTCTGTCACTGTGAGGCAGCAGCTCTGTGAGCTGTGTCTCTGTGCCGCCCTTGATCAGCTGGGAACCAGTATAGACCTAATGGGGTGAATAGCCTTACGGTAAATAAATGTAACCTAGCTGTCTCAAGGTCAGATTGCTGGCTGAGCCCAAAAGTCAAACATGTGATTACAGTATTTGAAAAGAAAATGTAGACCATACATCAAATCACCTCGGTGCGACAAAAAAACCCATTGTATTATTTTAAAGACTACAATTCAAGGCACAAAATAATGCCCTGTTATTCTGTTATTCTGCACACTATACATTTACAGCTGATTACCTATCTCACTGATTCAGACATTTGATAAATTCTGTCGCAAACCTATTTTGCAGATAGTTACTGAATGGACTCATTCTCCCATCACTGTGGAGTTTTCACCATTTCACAGATTACGAGCCGTTAATTCCGTGAACGTATCCCCAGGCTGGATTGTAATCAGCGCGCCACTCTCGGCACTTTCAAGCTGGTTTGCAATTGACTGGGAGGATCTGGAGCCTTACAGCAGCTGAGGCTTGATTTGCACGGGGCTTTGTGGCACACAGCTAACAGATAGCAGCATGGCAGGATGCGTCGGCACTGTGCAAAATCTGTTCAAGCCACCTCTTCTCTAACCCTGTATCTGCTTATGCCATCAGAGATTTCTTTGAGAGCCCTCTGCCAACTGGTAGGAAGAAGCGGCCAAACATTTACTGGAATAATAACCTTGGCTGTTACTACGGTGGTAAAGATAATATCCACTTAATTGAATTGAAAGTGGCAGCAAGTAATGTTCAAAATGGTGATGCTCACCATCAAGATGTTTTCAGTTTAGCTCATTCGGATTTTTAAAGCCGTTCACCATAGAAACTGACCGTTGACCCACCTAAGTGCTCCAACTGTAAATCACTATTAATACTAGAGTTATAGACATTAGTGTCATCATCATGGCCATTCATGTGCAAAATCATGAGAGGAATAGATCGGCACTGTCTCTTGCACAGAGTAGGGGAATCGAGAACCAGAGGACAGATGTTTAAGGTGAGGGGGGGAAAGGTTTAATAGGAACCTGAGGAGTAACATTTTTACACAAATGGCGGTGGGTGTATGGAACGAGCTGCCAGAGGAGGTAGTTGAGGCAGGGACTATCCCAATGTTTAAGAAACATTAAGACAGGTGTATGGATAGAGGGATATGGCCCAAAGGCAGGCATATTGGGCCATAGAATAGTATAGATGGGACATGTCGGACAACGTGGGTAAGCTGAGCCGAAAGGCCTGTTTCCACGTTAAATGACTCTGACTATGACTCGCTATAGAATCATAGAATAAGAAACAGGCCCTTTGGCCCAACTTGCCCATCATTGAAGACCCTCTGACTATCTTTAATCGGACTTTAATGGACTTTATCTTGCACTAAAGGTTATTCCCGTTATCATTTATCTGTACACAATGAATGCCTTGATCATAATCATGTATAATCTGGTTAGCATGCAACAAAAGCTTTTCCTTGTACCTCGGTACATCTGAATAAACTAAACCAAACTAAACTAACCAAGATGTCCCATATGCACTATTCTCATTTGCCCTCACTTGGGCCATATCTCTCTAAATCCTTACTATCCATGCACCTACCTAATCATATTTCACTCTCCTCGCATTCCCATCAAATCCCCCACTGTTCCAACACTCACATGCACACTCGGGGCAATTTACTGTGGCAATTAACTTACCAGCCTGCACCACTCTGGTGTGTGGGAGGAAACTGCTTTCTCAGGTTTAAAATGATTAGGCCTGTCACAGAATACTCCAACAAGCTTCCTGAGATGCACTGTAGTAAGTATCCAGACAAGGTTAGATTATGGCTTGGTAGGGCAACTCCAATGGATAGGAATGCAAGATGATCATAAGGTCACAGTCTGTTCGTATTGGTGGAAATGTGTCAGCCTCAATAACAGCCTCAATAACAATCAGCACGGGAGCACCTCAAGGCTGCGTGCTCAGCCCCCTGCTGTACTCACTCTATACCCATGACTGCGTAGCGAACCACAGTGCGAACTCCATCATCAAGTTCGCTGACGACACCACTATTGTGGGGCGTATCACTGATGGGGATGAGTCAGAGTACAGAAGAGAGATCGAGCAACTGTCCATATGGTGCCAGCGCAATAACCTGGCCCTCAACACCAGCAAAACCAAGGAACTGATTGTGGACTTTGGAAGGAGTAGGAGGGGGACCCACAGCCCCATTTATATCAACGGGTCGATGGTTGAAAGGGTCAAGAGCTTCAAATTCCTGGGCGTGCACATCTCTGAAGATCTTTCCTGGTCCGAGAACACTAATGCAATCATCAAAAAAGCACATCAGCGCCTCTACTTCCTGAGAAGATTACGGAGAGTCGGATTGTCAAGGAAGACTCTCTCTAATTTCTACAGGTGCACAGTCGAGAGCATGCTGACCGGTTGCATCGTGGCTTGGTTCGGCAATTTGAGCGCCCTGGAAAGGAAAAGACTACAAAAAGTAGTAAACACTGCCCAGTCCATCATCGGCTCTGACCTTCCTTCCATCGAGGGGATCTATCGCAGTCGCTGCCTCAAAAAGGCTGGCAGTATCATGAAAGACCCACACCATCCGGGCCACACACTCATCTCCCTGCTACCTTCAGGTAGAAGGTACAGGAGCCTGAAGACTGCAACAACCAGGTTCAGGAATAGTTACTTCCCCTCAGCCATCAGGCTATTAAACCTGGCTCGGACAAAACTCTGATTATTACCAACCACTTTCTGTTATTTGCACTATCAGTTTATTTATTCATGTGTGTATATATTTATATCATGGTATATGGACACATTTATCTGTTTTGTAGTAAATGCCTACTATTTTCTGTGTGCTTAAGCAAAGCAAGAATTTCATTGTCCTATACAGGGACACATGACAATAAACTAACTTGAACTTGAACTTGAACTTGAGGTCATCAGGAATAGTAGAATTAGGCAATTTGACCCATCAAGTCTACACCACCATTCAATCATTGCTGATCTATCTCTCTCTCCTAACCCCATTCTCCTGCTTTCTCCCCATAATCTCTGACACCTGTACTAATCAAGAATCTACCTATCTCTGCCTTAAAAATATCCACTGACTTGGCCCCCTGTGGCAAAGAATTCCACAGATTCACCACCCTCTGACTAAAGACATTTCTTCTCATCTCCTTCCTAAAATAACATCCTTTAATCCTGAGGCTATGACCTCTAGACCTAGACTCTCCCACTAGTGGAAACATCCTCTCCACATCCACTCTATCCAAGCTTTTCACTATTCTGTATGTTTCAATGAGGTTCCCCCCTCATTCTTCTAAACTCCAGCGAGTACAGGGCCAGTGCCGACAAAAGATATAGAGAGTGGTGGGCTCAGCCGTCACAGGCACAGTTGTCCCAGCCATTGAAAACATGAGATGCTGCCTCTACAAGGTGCCGTCTGCATTCCACGCAGCCTTGGCAAGGCCACCAGCATGAGCCTCACCCTAGTCACTCCCTCCTATCCTCTCCCATCAAGCCGGATAACAGTTTCTTCTCACCTGTTATCAGGTAACTGAACCCATCCTATCAACAACTAGGGAACGGTCCTGAGCTACTATCTACCTCATTGGAGACCCTCGGACTATCCTCAATTGGCCTTTATTTAACTTTATCTTGCACTAAATGCTATTCTCTTTGTCCTGTATCTTACATGTGGATGGCTCAATTGTAATCATGCGTAGTCTTTTTGCTGACTGGATAGCACACAACAAAAAAAGCTTTCCATTGTACCTCAGTACACTTGACAATAATAATAATAATAATAATAATAACAACAATAATAACAACAATAACAACAACAATGACAACAATAACAACAACAACAACAACAACAACAACAATAATCAACTGCATATCTCCATCATCAAGGACCAGCCCACACTCTCTTCTCGCTGTTACTGTTGGGCAGAAACAATTCAGGAACAGCTTCTTTTCTACATCCATCAAGTTCTTGAACCACCTGCCCAACTCTAATCCCAACTGCAGACCATCTCTGGCACTACCATAGACTTGTCTTCTAATTGTGTTTTGCATCATTGCCTTTGTATTTTGCACAGTCATTTTGTTTACACCGTCTTGTGCAATTCATGCATACGTTATGCTTTGTGTGGTGTCTGAGTCCTGTGTACCTGTGAGCTGCTGCAAGCACGATTTTAATCGTACCTGTATCTCACCATACCTGTGCAGATGACAGTAATCTCAACTTGACTCTACTTGATGAGTAGCCAGAGGAAACCCATGTAGTCACACAGGGAGAAGGTACACGGACAACACAGGCGGTCATGATTGAACCCGAGTCACTGCCTCTGTGAGGCAGCAGCTCTATTGGCGATACCACACTGTCTTTCTTTTGCATTACTGGGGTGTATGAGCAGAATCTATCCTGCAAGAAGCTGTTCAAAACTGGTTGCTGTTCTTTGATATTAAATTGATAATGTTTCAAAATTGCTGTCAAAAATTTGGGTTGGTGCTGAAGTCATGCAGGAGACATTGTGAATGGACAATAATGTAGAGACCATATCAATCTAATAGGTTTTCTTAATATAAAGACCATATCAATCTAATAGGCTTTACCAAGGCAGTGTTAATGAAAAGCCAAACGATACACTATTTTGTTTCATAGAATATAGAACAATATGGAGCCCTTCGGCCCATCATTACTGTACCAAGCCTGATGCCAAGTTACATTGATCTCCTATGTCTACATGTGATCCATATCCCTCCATTCCCTATATATACATATGCCTATCTAAAAATCTCTTGAATACCACAATCATATCTGCTTCCAAAACCACCCCTGACAATGAGTTCTAGGCATCACCACTCCTGTGTAAGAAACTTGCCCCACAGATCAAATCAAATGAGATCAAGTTGACTTTATTATCGTATGCCCGTTTGTCTTTGATGGTTACGCCGTGGGAAAAAGGTTCTGACTGTTTACCCTATCTATGCCTCCTATAATTTTACATACTTATGAAGTTATGTTACAGTTGTACAAGACGTTGGTGAGGTTACACTTGGAGTATTGTGTACAGTATTGTTCACCCTTCTGTATGTAAGATGTCATTGAGCTGGAAAGGGTGCAGAAAAGATTTATAAAGGGTTGCAAAGACCTGCAAGTCCAGAACCACCTGAAAGTGGTTACACATGCAGATAGGTTGGTAACGAAGGCACACAACATACTTGCTCTCATCAGTTGTGTTATTGAGTATAAAAACTGGCAAGTCATGTTGTAGTTTAGAGAAACAGGCCGTCCGGGCTACCGAGTCCGCACTGACCAGCGATCCCCGCACATTAACACCAGAGACAATCTTATACATACACCAATTAACTTACAAATCTGTATGTCTTTGGAGTATGGGAGGAAACCGAAAATCTTGGAGAAAACCCACGCAGTCATGGGGAGAATGTACAAACATACAAACTCCGCACAGACAGCACCCGGATTCAGGATCGACTCTGGTCTCTGGCTCTGTAAGTTGCTGAACGCTACGCCATCTTTGTAACTACATAAAATGTTGTTTAGGCCACATATGGAGTATTGTGTACAGTTCTGGTTGCTGCATTTGACAAAGTGTGTAAAAGCGTTCAGAGGGCACAGAATAGGTTCACCTGGATGTTGGCTGGATTAGAGAGTATTAGCAATAAGGAGAGGTTGCACAAACTTGGATTTTTATCACGGAAGTGTTGGAGGCTGAGCGGTGATCTGGTAGATATTGGGGGGCAGTGTTAGCCGTGAGGAGGATGCTAGGAGACTGCAAGGTGACTTGGATAGGCTGGGTGAGTGGGCAAATGTTTGGCAGATGCAGTATAATGTGAATAAATGTGAGGTTATCCATTTTGGTGGCAAAAACAGGAAAGCAGACTATTATCTAAATGGTGGCCGACTAGGAAAAGGGGAGATGCAGCGAGACCTGGGTGTCATGGTACACCAGTCATTGAAAGTAGGCATGCAGGTGCAGCAGGCAGTGAAGAAAGCGAATGGTATGTTAGCTTTCATAGCAAAAGGATTTGAGTATAGGAGCAGGGAGGTTCTACTGCAGTTGTACAGGGTCTTGGTGAGACCACACCTGGAGTATTGGGTACAGTTTTGGTCTCCAAATCTGAGGAAGGACATTATTGCCATAGAGGGAGTGCAGAGAAGGTTCACCAGACTGATTCCTGGGATGTCAGGACTGTCTTATGAAGAAAGACTGGATAGACTTGGTTTATACTCTCTAGAATTTAGGAGATTGAGAGGGGATCTTATAGAAACTTATAAAATTCTTAAGGGGTTGGACAGGCTAGATGCAGGAAGATTGCTCCCGATGTTGGGGAAGTCCAGGACAAGGGGTCACAGCTTAAGGATAAGGGGGAAATCCTTTAAAACCGAGATGAGAAGAACTTTTTTCACACAGAGAGTGGTGAATCTCTGGAACTCTCTGCCACAGAGGGTAGTCGAGGCCAGTTCATTGGCTATATTTAAGAGGGAGTTAGATGTGGCCCTTGTGGCTAAGGGGATCAGAGGGTATGGAGAGAAGGCAGGTACGGGATACTGAGTTGGATGATCAGCCATGATCATATTGAATGGCGGTGCAGGCTCGAAGGGCCGAATGGCCTACTCCTGCACCTATTTTCTATGTTTCTATGTTTCTATATAAAATTATCAGGAGAATAGACAGGCTAGATTGAGTCTTTTGCCCAGACTAGAAATGCCACATACAAGAGGGCATAGCTTTAAGGTGAGAAGGGGAGATTAAATTATATTTTTGAGTATTATTTTACTCAGAGAGTGCCAGGGCCTGGAATGATGTGGACCACATGCAGGGAGATACGTGGTTTAAATTGGGCATCATGGTCAGCACAGATATTGTGGGCCGAAGGGCCTGTTCCTGTGCAGTACAGTTCTGTATTCTTTGTTCCATGACCTGTACAGTCGTAGGCTCATTTTCCACAGTAAACTGGCCCTAATGTATAGGTGAAGAGAATAGGTTACCGGGGGAATTTGTTGGGAAGTGGGATTGTGTTTTATTTAGATGTAGAGATGTGGAAACGGGTGTGAACGGAAATTCAGTGCAGAAACAGGCCCTTCGGCCCATCGAGTCCAACCATCATCCCATAAACTAACATTATCCTACACACTAGGGACAAATTCATAATTTTTTTACTGAAGTCAATTAACCTCCAAACCTACACGTCTTTGTAGAGAGAAAACCCATGTGGTCACAGGGAGAATGTACAAACACTGTAAAGACAGCGCCCGTAGTCAGTATCAAACCCATGTCTCTGGTGCTGTAAGGCAGCAACTCTACCACTGCGCCACCGTGCCGCACAAGCGATTACTCTATGAACTAGGATAGACTAGTTGGCCTGAAATGGCTTCCTTCCATGTCATAAAGAAATATGAACATAAATAAAGTTCCATATATCCTAGGTCAATATTCTGATTTGCCTTCTTGGCATCTAGTGCAACAGGCGCCTGTGCAGTTGGGGGCTGTGGGTGAGTGGTGGAATATTGCGTTGGGGACCAGGCCTCCCGTGTGAGAATGGGACCCAACGGGTCCCACTCAGTTTAGTTAGAAATAAATTTTGAATCCAAATCAAGTTCATTAATATCCTCCAAGGAAAGGAGATTCACGCTCAACTATATCTGAATCTGTAATCACAGAAACATGATTGACTTTTTGCTACCCTCTTAAGTTGCTAGCGAGTGATTCAATTCTATCAGAAGTGCATCAAAAAAACAGTAATCACTCACATGATTCGATTATCAATCTGGAGAGCATATTATATATTTTATTTGTCCAAGGTTCTTAGAGCAGGGAAAGTTGTCTGTTAACTTTGTTTTGCCACACGGAAGGATCAGTTCTTCCTGAGGCACTGTTGGCCAATTATAGGTTGATGCCGAGTGATGTATCACCACATGATGCTCGAAACACATAACATCAAGGGGTTTGATATTGGTGAATCTTGGAAAGGCTTCTCAGTGCAACCATCGAGCAGCTGATAAAGAAGCCTGAAGTTCCACACCAGCAGCTTCAGCAACAACTACCTTCACTTCAACTAATACAGTAGGCTCTTGAACGAACCGACTCAAACTCAGTTTAAAGCATTACCATTACAAGTACATGATTTCTTGAAAGTGGTGATGCAGGTAGACAAGGTGGTGAAGAAGGCAATTGGCCCACTAGGGTTCATTGATCAGGCCACTGAGTTCAAGTGTAGGGCAATCATGTTACAACTGTGTAAATCATTGCAACTGTGCAATCTTCTGTGCATTTCTGGTTACCCAGCAGTAGGGAGGATATCATTAAGCTGGAATGGGTGTAGAGAAGATTCCCAAGTATATTACTGGGTCTGGAGAGGGTTGAGTTATAAAGAGAGACTGAATAGGCTGGGTCTTTATTCCAGCATAGAATAAGGAGCTAGAAGGCTGAGGGGTGACCTTATCGAGATATGGAGGGCCATGGATAAGGTCATGGAGTCATAGTCATACACCCTTACAGCATGGAAACAGGCCCTTTAGCCCAACTTGCCCACAATGGCCAACATGTCCCATCTACACAAGTCACACCTGCCTGCATTTAGCCCATATTATTCTAAACCTGTCCTATTCATGTACCTGTTTAAATGTTTCTTAAACGCCTTAATAGTACCTGCCTTAACGCCCACCTCTGGCATTGTGTGCAAACGTTACCCCGCAGATTCCTATTAAATCTTTTCCCCTTCACTTAAGCCTATGTCCTCTGGTCCTCGATTCACCTACTCTGGGCAAGAAATTTTGTGCATCAACCCAATCTATTCCTGATTTTATACACCTCTATAAGATTAGCCCTCATCCTCCTGCTCCCCAAGGAATAGAATTCCAGCCTACTCAACCTCGCCTTATAGCTCAAACCCTCTAGTCCTGGCAACATCCTCGTAAATCTTCTCTGTACCCTTTCCAGTTTGACGACATCTTTCCTATAACATGGTGCCCAGAACTGAACACAATACTCTAAATGTGGCCTCACCAATGTCGTATACAACTGCAACATGACCTCCCAACTACATTACTCAATGCTCTGACTGATGAAGGCCAATGTGCAAATAGTATTTTTGACCGCCTTATTTGCCTGCATTTCGACCTTCAAGGAACCATGCACCTGCATTCCTAGATCCCTCTGCTCTACAACACTACCCAGAGACCTACCATTCACTGTGTAGGTCCTGCCCATGTTAGACTTCCCAAAGGCAACACCTCACAGTTCTCTGTATTAAATCCCATCAGTCCACCTGGTCAATCGATCAAGATCCTACTGCAATTTCTCACAACCATCTTCACTATCTGCAAAACCACCCACTTTTGTATCATCAGCAAACTTGCTATTCTTGCCCTGTCTGTTCTCATCCAAATCATGGATGTAGATGACAAACAGTAACGGGCCCAGCACTGAACCCTGAAGCACACCACTAGTCACAGGCCTCCAGTCCGAGAAGCAACCTTCCCCCATCACCCTCTGCTTCCATCCACAAAGACAATTTTCCATCCATTCAGCTGTCTCTCCTTGGATCCCATGCGATCTAACCTTCCAGAGCGGACTTCCATGCGGGTCCTTGTCGAATGCCTTACTGAACCAATGTATAAAACATCTACATTTCTGCCCTCATCGACCGTTTTGTTCACGTCTTCAAAAAACTCAATCAGATTTGTAAGACACAAATCTAGCTTAGGTAGATATCTTGGTCTGCACGGACAAGTAGGGCTGAAGGGCCTGTTCATGTCCTGTATGATTCTCTATGATCTCCACCACTGTCAGTGAACAATGACTGGAGTATGAATAATCTGCAGGGACCAACATGACAACATGACGTCTAATTATACAATTAATATTCGGAGGCTCTGACCTGAATCACAGGGTTTTAATCCCTTCATAACAGCAGGTGAATTTAAATTCAAATTAATTCATGAATCTTAACTAAACTAATGCGACTGTATTGCAAAGGTGACCACAAAATTAGTGGATTGTTGGGAAACTCCATCTGGTTTACTAGTGAATTTCAGAGAATTAAATTTACAGTTTTTATCTGTATTTACATTTACAGTTTTATTGTCTAGGTTTGACTCCAAACCCACAGCAAACTTGTTGACTCATAATTGCCCTCGGAATGGCATGGCAGACAACTCTGTTTTGGAGCAATTAGCCAGAGATGATTTCATCCCAGGAATTAAGATACACGGGAATAATGCCCTTTAAGGCTTCTTCTAAAGCATCCCAAAGTGCATTGTTTCCACCGGACCAAGGCAGCAGATGCTGTTGGGCAGTGTCTAAGTTTTGGTCTAGGTTTGTTATTGTCCCATTGACCGAGGTACAGTGAACGGCTTTGTGATACATGCCGTGCAAACAGATCAGATATACTTCACATAAATACAATCAAGTAAACACAAGTGCAATAGGTAGAGTAAAGGGGAAGATACAGAGTCCTGAATCACACCCGTTTTTCATCTTTGGCCTCTGTCCAACAATCTGCCTTTCAAAAACCACAGATGCTGGTTTATACCGAACATAGACACAAAATGCTGGAGTAGCTCAGCAGGTCAGGCAGCATCTCTGGAGAGAAAGGATGACTGACGTTTCGGGTGGGAACCCTTCTTCAGACTCCTCACAATGTGTTCACCTGTTACTTGCCATAGTCTATCCTGCCTCTCCTCTCTTCCAGCTTTCTTCTTTCTTTCCATTCTCCCCCCCCCCCCCCCCCCCCCCCCACAATCAGTCCAAAGAAGGGTCCCGACCCAACCCTGAAACGTCACCTCTCCATGTTCCCCAGAGATGCTGTCTGTCCCGGCTGAGTTACTCCAGCATTTTGTGTCTTTCTTTGTTAAACCAGAATCTGCAGTTCCTTGTTTTTACATTTTGAGCGCAGAATAAAGTTCTCAGCACAGTAGTGCTTTGTAGTGCATCAGTTCCCTAGACAACTTAAGGCCCTGTCCCACGATGCAAGTTTACCCAAGAGCTCTCCCGAGTTAAAAAAAAATCAAACTCGTGGTACCTCATCACCAGTATTTGTTTACTCTTGCACATTTTTCACACTGTTGAAAAAACTGGTTAGCACACAACCAAAGCTTGCACTGTACCTCGGTACACTGGCCGATAAACTAAACTGAGCAACTCATCTTTTCAAATTATCAGTCTAATAAGCCTTCTCTGAACGGCCTCCTAAGCATTAACATCCTTCCTTAAAAAAGTAGACCAATACTACACATGGTATTCCAGATGTGATCTCATCAATAATCAATGTAAATAAAACAACATCTTTCTGTGCATTAAATAGATCAAGAGAAGATTGTACTTAGACATCATCCTTCAACACCACCACAACATAACCAAAAACAAAACAACACGAGTGGGTAATCAGGAGAACAAACCATCTTCATTGATACTTTATTATTGACTGCGGCGCTGCCACTGCCCAATATATAGATTCTTCCCCGGACAGCTAACCTGTACCATTATGGATGCTCTCTTACAATTCGGAGGTCCCATTGACCAAGGAGAAGCTGAAAATGTCCCTGATTGATTGATTGATTGATTCAAAGATACAGCATGGAAACAGGACCCTCAGACCACTAAGCGTTCAAAGGAGGGGAAAGGAGCAGGATGACGGAGAAAATGGGATCGCACAAGGGGCGGGAGTTTGGTTTAGTTTAGTTTAGAAGTACAGCATGGAAACAGGCCGGTCGGCCCACCTGGTACATGTATTAGATTAGATTAGATTAGATTCCTTTATTGTCATTCAGACCTTTCGGTCTGAACGAAATGTCGTTGCCTGCAGTCATACACAATAATAATAAATAACAAAACATACAATAAACACAAATTAACATCCACCACAGTGAGTTCACCAAGCACCTCCTCACTGTGATGGAGGCAAAAGTCTTAGTCTCTGTCTCTTCCCTCCTTGTTCTCCCTCTGCGCTGAGGCGATCCAGGCCGAAGATGCCGCCCTCCAGTCCAGCGGACCTCCGAAGTGATGTCGCTGCCGCCTCAGCTCCGATTCGGGCCGCTGCCGAAAGCTGGAACGCCGCCTCAGCGAGTCAGGCCGCCGCTGCCTCAGCTCCGAGTCCCGCAGCCTCAGCTCCGAGTCCCGCTGCCTCAGCTCCGAGTCCCGCAGCCTCAGCTCCGAGTCCCACCGCCTCAGCTCCGAGTCCCGCCGCCTCAGCTCCGAGTCGGGCCGCTGCCGAAAGCTGCAACGCCGCATCAGCGAGTCGAGCCGTCGCCGCCTCAGCTCCGAGTCCCGCTGCCTCAGCTCCGAGTCCCGCAGCCTCAGCTCCGAGTCCCACCGCCTCAGCTCCGAGTCAGGCCGCTGCCGAAAGCTGCAACGCCGCCTCAGCTCCGAGTCCCGCTGCCTCAGCTCCGAGTCGGGCTGCCGCCGGAACGAAGCCTCAGCTCCGAGTCCCACCGCCTCAGCTCCGAGTCGGGCCACCGCCGCCTCAGCCCCGAAGTCGGCCAGCCTAGTGTAAGTCCTGGCCGGCTCTGCCTCCGGAGCCTCGAGGTCGGTCGCAGTTGGAGACCGCCAGCTCCGCCATTAGGCCTCAGCGCAGACGGAGGCAGAGAAGGGGGATACGACAAGAAAAAGTCGCATTCCCCCGAAGGAAGACAAAAAAACATGTTTCACCCCCCCTCCCCCCCCCCCCCCCACACATAACACAACCTAATAAACTAAAATTTAACTAAAACAAGACGAAAAAACAACAACAAAAAGTAAAAACAGACGGACTGCAGTCGAGCCGCAGCTGTTCAACAGCGCCACCACTTCCGGAGTGGCGGCGCTGTTGAAGCCGATCGTTCACCCATTCAGACGAGTTCTCATCCACTGCCTACATGCTAGGGCCAATTTACGGAGGTCAATTAACCTGCCTGTCTGGGATGTGGTGGGAAACCAGAGCACCCGGAGAAAACAGGGAGAACATGCAAACTCCACAATGACAGCATCTGATGTCAGGACCCAAGGTCAGAGACACATTTGGGAACCTTGGAATAATCCTAATGCTTAATTGGCTGAATGTTGGCATATTGAAGGCTGAAGGCATCCCTGGGATTTTCTGCTGAGTCATGGGAAACGGTCTATGCTTTCCAGAAACTTCTCATAAATATAGCATGGAGTCATACAGCATGGAAACAGGCCTCTTAGGCCCAACTGGTCCATGCCGACCAAGATGGCCCACCTAAGTACAAGTGTTTGGTCCAGATCTTACTAAATCTTTCCGATCCATATACCTGTCCAAATGTCTTTAACATGCTGTTATTATTCCTGCCGCAGTTATTTCCTTTGGCAGCTCATTCCGTATAACGATCATCCTCTGAGCGAAAATGATGCCCCTCGTGTTCCTTTTCAATCTTGCCCCTCTCACCTTAAACCTAGGACATCAAGATCTAGATTCCCCTCCTCTGGGAAAAAAACCGGATCTATTCCATTCATGACTCTATACATCTCAATACGATTATCCTTCAAGCATTTGTGCTCCGAGGAATAAAGATATAGACTGCCCAACTTCTCCCTGTAGCTCAACCCCTCAAGTCCCGGCAAAATCTTCATAAATCTTCACTGTACTCTTTCCAGCTTAATGGCATCTTTCCTTTAGCAGGGTGACCAAAACTGAATACAATACTCCGAATGTGGTCTCACTAATGTCTTGTACAACTGTAACATAATGACCCAACTTCTATACTCATTTCCATGGCTGATGAAGGCCAACATGCCAAAAGGCTTCTTCACCACCATATCTACCTGCAACACCACTTTTTCCAAACAATGTACTTGTACTCTTAGATCCCGCTGCTCTACAGCACTCCCCAGGGCCCTACCATTCACTGTGGCGGACATGCCTTGCTTTGGCTTTCCGAAATACAACATCTCCCACTGATCTGAATTAACCTAATTTGGCCATTCCTCAGCCCACTTGCCCAGCTGCTAAAGATAACCAAACTGACTTTCCCTAATTCTTGATAACTATCTTCGCTGTCTATGTTACCACCTATTTTAGTGTCATCTGCATACTTACTAATCATGCCATGTACATTCTCATCCAAAGATCCATTGATAAAGATGACAAACATAAATGGCACACTGAGGCACACCACACCTCCATTAAAAAAAAACTTACTTCCACAACCACCCTACCATGAAGCAAATTCTGTACCCAGTTAGCCAGCTCTCCCTAGATCCCATGCTATCTAAGTTTC
This sequence comes from Amblyraja radiata, assembly GCF_010909765.2. Classification (NCBI taxonomy): domain Eukaryota; kingdom Metazoa; phylum Chordata; class Chondrichthyes; order Rajiformes; family Rajidae; genus Amblyraja; species Amblyraja radiata. The sequence continues at coordinate 16,200,022 of NC_045977.1, forward strand.
CATAGCAGTCTACAATGCAGAAACTCCTCAACAATAAAACAATACTCAACAATAGCAGTAGCAAGTTACATTTACTTAACTTTCTTACAATAGCGAAATATCCTATAGTAATTCACAGCCACGTTAAGCACTTGAACTTAATGTCAAGCTACATACTTTAGTTTGCTTCAGCGATACAGCCCAGAAACAGGCCCTTCGGCACAACGAGTCCATGCCGACCAGCGATCACTGTGCACACTAGCACTATCCTGCACACTTTGGACAATTTGCAATTTACAGAAGCCAATTAACCTACACACCTGAACATCTTTGGAGTGTGGAAAGAAACTGGAGCACCCGGAGAAAACTCCCTACAGACTCCCTACAGACAGCACCCGTAGTCAGGATTAAACCCGAGTTTCTGGCGATGTAAGGCAGCAACTCTACCTCTGCGCCACTGTGCCTCCCTGTACATTTAAGGCATAAGGCCAAAGTCTTTAGTTTTATGGAATATCTTACCGGAGGAAAGGTAGAAAGATGGAGAGGTTTAGAGCGGGATTTTCAGAGTTTAGCGTTTGGTATCTGAAGGTGAGGGATTGACCAGAGGAGTTGTTTCGAAATCCTGGAGGAAGGTCGGATGGTTGGATAGAGGATGTCCCCAGAGTGAGGGAAATGTGAGGTCTTGGAAGGATTTGAAAACAAGGGTTAAAATAAATTAATAAGAGGTTTAACTTGGAGACACAAGAGATTACAGATGCTGGAATCTGGAGCAAAAAAACAAACTACTGGAAGAACTCAGTGGGGATAGTTGAATTTTTTGGGTCGTGACCCAGCTATGAGTGTAGTGGTAAGATAACTAATATAAAGACGTGGGAGAGAGGGGTGCGACGAGACTGCAGGTGATGGGTGGAATCAGGTGAGGTGGGAGATGACGGGCAAGGGGATGGGAGAGGGGAGAGTTTAGAGACAGTGGGTGGTTGAAGGGTGGGTGGTCAAACTCACCCCTCTTCAACTCTTTACACTGGCTATCTCTCCTCTCTCTCCCCTCCATCTACCCTCTATCAGTCCAGCTGAAGGGTCTCGACCCGAATGGTCAACTGCTCATTTCCCCTGAACCACTGACTTCCTCCAGTGGATTAAATGTGTAGGAAGGAACCACAGATGCTGGTTTATGCCAAGGATAGACACAAAATGCTGGAGTAACTCAGTGGGTCAGGCAGCATCTCAATACCTTTTCTCCAGGGATGCTGCCAGACCCGCTGAGGTACTCCACAGCATTTTGTGCCATCAATTCCTTTTGTCCAGAGATGCTGCCTGACCCGCTGAGTTACTCCAGCACTTTGTGCCTCTTTTTATAAACCAGGATCTGCGGTTCCTTGTTTCTACAGCTAAATGTGATGTTTCATGTTCACCACCAAATAACAAAAGGGACGAATGGTGAAAGACACAACTCACACTGTTGTACTAATCTAAGTAATTCTTTGGTAGTTTGCCAGTTTAAACCTTAATCTATCAAAATTCGAGGATTTTAATATTTGTTCCAATTTGACACTGCTTATACAAAAGTAAGGTTGTTTATTTCATTTAATTTCTGGAGTTTCTCTCCTACTGATCTTTGTACTTACCAGTCTCCAGACTGTCCACATTGAACGCTGGGTCTCTGGGTCTCCAGTGTGATGCTTGGTTGCTCCTTAAGGTCACAGACTCACATTTTTTCAATTCCCCTGCCTTGCCTTTGGACTCAGCACTCCACTTCCACCCTCGACCACCAGCCTGCTAGACGAAGCCTCCAACCTTGCCTCACACACAGTGTGCCCCGGCTGACGTCAAAGTCTCCAGACCCACATTCCCTACATTTCCAGCTTCCAGAATGGCTTCTGCAATTCCCTCAGTCCCGCCAGTCTTTCGGCTCTTATCTTACAGCCCCCTTGCTTAAAATTCCAATTTTACAACTTCCTAATTCCAACCTGGCATTCCCATGCTTTAGAGTTTCACATCCTCTGCAATGTCTGGCATTTCACACCCCTGAACACAGAGTGCAGGCTTCAAGCTTTTGAATATAGGGATCAGAACCAACCCTTGCAGTGTAGTTAAAGAATTTCTGTGAAGACTCTACCGCTTGCACCGGACTGTGGTTCAAAGGGGCGGCACGGTGGCGCAGCGGTAGAGTTGCTGCCTTACAGCACCAGTGTTCCGGGTTCAATCCTGACTTACGGGTGCTGCCTGGAACAGAGTTTATACTTTCTCCAGTAACCCCGTGGGTTTTCTCGGGTGCTCCGATTCCACCCACACTCCAAAGACGTACAGGTTTGTAGGTTAATGGTCATTGGTAAGAATTGGAAATTGTCCCCAGTGTGGGTGATAGTACTAGTGTATGGGGATGGCTGACATGGTGAGCTGAATGGCCTGTTTCCACTCTGTATCTCTAAACTAAAAACTTTAAACACATTGACAATGCAGTTGTTTTGCAACACTTGCTCATCCACATTATAATTCTTTAAACAGAGTAATTATAATTAATAATTTCAACTGTCCATTACAATTGGTAGGCAACAATTGTGGAAAACCTCACTCCATATTTATTGACTTTTACTAAAATAGTCATATATTGTCAATAATTAATTCTCAACATTTATTTTTAAAGGGCACAACATCTCTACATAATGGTAATTGTCTCAGAATTGTTTTAATAAGATCCTCCCCCGCAAAGCTGGCTAATATTTCTGAAGAAGGGTCTCGACCCGAAACATCATATATCCCTTTTCTCCAGAAATGCTGCTTGACCCGCTGAGTTACTGCAACATTTTGTGTCTATCTCTAATATTTGGTCAAGAGTACGAACATAACTCCAATTCATCAATCAAAGCATTAATAATAACTCACAATGTTCTCATTTGTTTCCAGTTTTCTGGCATACAAATTTCAAGAAAATAACTAGTAAATAAATAGTGAAAGGCCTGGATAGAGTGGATGTGGAGAGGTTGTTTCCACTAGTGGGGGAGTCTAAGACCAGAGGCCAAAGCCTCAGAATAAAAGACGTACCTTCAGAAAGGAGATAAGTAGGGATTTCTTTAGTCAGAGGGTGGTGAATCTGTGGAATTCATTGCCACAGACAGCTGTGGAGGCCAAGTCAATGGAATTCTCTGCCACAGAAGGTAGTTGAGGCCAGTTCATTGGCTATATTTAAGAAAGAGTTAGATGTGGCCCTTGTCGCTAAAGGGATCAGGGGGTATGGAGAGAAGGCAGGTACAGGATACTGAGTTGGATGATCAGCCATGACCGCAGGCTCGAAGGGCCGAATGGCCTACTCCTGCACCTATTTTCTATGTTTCTATGTTTCTATGTATTTTTAAGGCGGAGATTGACAGATTCTTGATTAGCACGGCTGTCAAGGATTATGGGGAGAAGGCAGGAGAATGGGGTTGAGAGGGAAAGATAGATCAGCCATGATTGAATGGCAGAGTAGACTTGATGAGCCGAATGGCCTAAATCTGCTCAGAAAACATGAACTCATGAACATTTCTAATATAGATCAACTCTATACATTTCCTGTTGCATGCTACAAGATATCAACTCTATAATAACATACCTGTAATGCCCAGTTTTAGAAACAGTTTATTACTGTACATTGTACATAATACTACCAGGGTTTTGCTGAGTATTTCCCTTTCTGAAGGTTTCCATTAGTTTTTCCTGGATGTGACCGAAGGACAATGTTATGTGAAATACAACGTGGGTAAATAACATTGTGGCAAAAAAAGTAAATGGTCAACGGGTCAGACAGCATCTCTGGAGAAAAGGAACAGGTGATGTTTCGGGTCGAGATGCTTCTGCAGACCTAATCTGAATCTGATCTTCAGATTTAAAGAAGGGTCTCGACCCGAAACGTCACCTATTCCTATTCGCCAGAGATGCTGTCTGACTCGCTGAGTTGCTCCAGCTTTATGTGTCTATCTTTGGTTTATTGAATTGAATTGATTGAATTGAATTGAATTGAATTGAATTGAATTCCTTTATTGTCATTCAGACCTTACGGTCTGAACGAAATTTCGTGCCTGCAGTCATACATACAATCATACAATAATAAACAACACTAAACACAAATTAACATCCACCACAGTGTATCCTCCAAGCACCTCCTCACTGTGGTGGAGGCAAAAATCTTAGGGCTGCAGTCTCTTCCCTCCTCTTCTCCCGCTGCGCTGAGGCGATTCCCCACCGGACGATGTAACAAACAGTCCCGCGGCTCACCGAACCCCGCAAACGGGCCGGCTCAAACACCGCGGCCCGGGGTGGTCGAAGCTGCCGCCCTCCAGTCCAACGGACGCAGCCGCTGGCCCTCGGCTGAACCCCGGACTCAGGTCATAGCCGCCAGAACGCGATCCCAGCCACCGGAGCACCGTTCCAGCCCCGAGCCGGATCGCCCCCACGTGAGTGCCGTTCCTCCCTCGAGTTGGGCCACTCCGACGGGAGTGCCGTTCCTCCCTCGAGCTGGGCTGCTCCGACGGGAGCGCCATTCCACCTCGGGCTGGGCCGCTCCGAGGGGAGTGCCATTCCTCCCTCGAGCTCGGCCGCTCCGACGGGAGCGCCATTCCACCTCGGGCTGGGCCGCTCCGACGGGAGTGCCACAGCCCCTCACGGGAGAGTCTCAGCCCCTCACCAGGCCGCCCTCACGGGAGCGTCACAGCCCCTCACGGGAGCGCCGTTCCAGCCCCGAGCTGGGCCGCCCTCACGGGAGCGAGCCCTGGGTGAGTCCTGACTGGCTGCTTCCGGAGTCTCGAGGTCGCCAGCTCCGCCATTAGGCTTCAGCGCAGACGGAGGCAGAGAAGGGGGATACGACAAAAAAGTCGCATTCCCCCGAAGGGAGAGACAGCAACCCCCGTTTCAACCCCCCCCCCCCCTCCCCCACATAAACACAACCTAAAAACCAAAAACTTAACTAGAAAAAACGGAAAAAAACAACACAAAAAAGTAAAGACAAACGGACTGCAGGCGAGCCGCAGCCGTTCACCAGCGCCGCCACTTCCAGCACCTGCAGTTCCTTCCTGCATAAGTAAATGTTCAGAGAGTTGAAGGGTGGGAAGGAACTGCAGATGCTGGTTCAAACCAACGATAGACACACGAAGCTGGAATAACTCAGCGGGACTGGAGAGAAGGACTGGGAAGAATGAGAGAAGATAGAGAACTCTATCTTCAAAGTGTTTGGGTTCCATTTCACATTGCACCCGGGCATGCTTTACGAATCAAAATTTATTTTACGAATCATATTGCAAAAGCTGCGATGCCTTGTAGATCAACATTAAGCTAAAGAAGCAACTTTTAAAATAGATTATAACATCCCTCCAGAGTATTTAATCATGTTTATTTTTAGTGGATTCAGTGTGGCCAGGTTATGGATAATTAGTTGTTATATTTGAGGTTAAATTTGTTCAGAAGTAGATTATTATCTGAATGGTGGCCGATTAGGAAACGGGGAGATGCAACGAGACCTGGGTGTCATGGTACACCAGTCATTGAAAGTAGGCATGCAGGTGCAGCAGGCAGTGAAGAAAGCGAATGGTATGTTGGCTTTCAAAGCAAAAGGATTTGAGTATAGGAGCAGAGAGGTTCTACTGCAGTTGTACAAGTGAGACCACACCTGGAGTATTGCGTACAGTTCTGGTCTCCTAATCTGAGGAAAGACATTCTTGCCATAGAGGGAGTACAGAGGAGGTTCACCAGACTGATTCCTGGGATGGCAGGACTTTCATATGAAGAAAGACTGGATAGACTCGGCTTGTACTCGTGAGAATTTAGAAGAATGAGGGGGGATCTTGTAGAAACTTACAAAATTCTTAAGGGGTTGGACAGGCTAGATGCAAGAAGATTGTTCCCGTTGTTGGGGGAGTCCAGAACAAGGGGTCACAGTTTAAGGATAAGAGGGAAGTCTTTTAGGACCGAGATGATAAAAATAAATTTCCACACAGAGAGTGATGAATCTGTGGAATTCTCTGCCACAGAAGGTAGTTGAGGCCAGTTCATTGGCTATATTTAAGAGGGAGTTAGATGTGGCTCTTGTGGCTAAAGGGATCAGGGGGTATGGACAGGAGGCAGGTACAGGATGCTGAGTTGGATGATCAGCCATGATCATATTGAATGGCGGTGCAGGCTCGAAGGGCCGAATGGCCTCCTCCTGCACCTATTTTCTATGTTTCTATGTTTCAATGTTTCAACATTTAGACTTTAGAGGTACAGCATGGAAACAGGCTCTTGGACTCATCAAGACTGCAACAACCAGCGATCACTAGTGCTATCCTACACGCTAGGGATGATTTACAATTCTACCTTCAAACCTATACATCTTTGGACTGTGGGAGAAAACTGGAGCACCCGGCGAAAACCCACGCAGTCACAGGAAGAACGTACAAACTGATACTATATAGCACCCGCAGTCAAGATCGAACCCGGGTCTCAAGCGCTGTGAGTCAGCAACTTTAACGCTGCACCACCATGCCACCCCTTTGAACTATCACATTCGTAAATCCAAAGATCTCAGTGTCACACTTAACACTAGAACTCACAATCAACGTTGATTGGAATTTATAGCTCAACAAAGAGAAATGTGTGGAAGTTTGCAGTGAGACATAATCATAATTCGGTGGGCCAGGCAGCATCTCTGGAGAGAAGGAACAGGTGACGTTTCGTTTCGAGACGAGACCCTTCTTCAGACTGAGAGTCAGGCGAGAGGGAGACTAGAGATATGGAAGGGTAAGGTGTGAAAACAATAGATTAAAGCAGACAACGATAAGGAAATGTCGAATGGTTCATCGTTAGCTGAGGGGAAGGTGTCAACGAGGCAGACAATCAGTAAAATTAATCAGGACAGGGAAACTAGTCGGAGAACTAGGGTGGTAACAGAGAGGGAGGGAAAGCAATGGTTGAAGTGGTTTGATATGGTCCTCACTGTTCCCCCCCCCCCCCCCCTCCCCCCCCAAAGGGTTTTTACTGATCTTTCAATGAAGGATAAAGCCCCTTGGTAAAATGAGTATCTGTAGAGCAAAACTTAGCCCCTGTATAACTAATGTCTGCCAGTTCAACTCTCCGTTTAATATGCGCAGCGATTGAATCTAACGTACGATTCAACTCCTACCTGCACTTAGCACGAGCAACCAAGAGTAATTTATATCAGTGTTTCCAGGTAATACATTCCACATTCTCACAACTTATTGTGAAAAGAAGTAAAAGTCTCCCTTGCATCCTTTGGATATGTTCCCTTCACTTTACATTCTCTAGGTGAAATATTTACCGAATATCCCTTCTTGGAGTCGATCATAACTCCTCTGTCAGCTCCCTTCCTGCCCTTCTTTATGCCAGTGGAAAAGATCCATGTCATCCACCAATTTCTGGAGATTTTCTCAGCCATTCATTTCATTATGTAAAGCTGCTTGAGGAGCCAGCTATTGTTAAAAACACATGAAGAATTTCTGGCTGTAATGTGGTTAGTCACAGGCAGAATGATTCCAAAGTTTGAATTGCATCAACAAGGAAGAATTCAATGAATCAAAAGTACTCTGAGGGCTTTGATATCAGTGCTTGGTACAGTTCTCTGAATCCTGTGATGTTCCTCACTTTGATGTAGCTGGACAAACACACAGGGAATGTAACAATAAAGATTCCCACTGACTTAAGTGTAGCAAGCCACAATAAAGAACACGGGTTCTGATTCCAGCGGTGCTTCATTTTGTTCGATGTGAACCACACCCTGGCTACTCCGCCGTACAGCAAGACCGTTCCTCCACACGGATATTTCACAAAATCTCCATTTGTAAGAAACGAAGAGTTTCCTGGGTGTGTAGTGTACATTTCTTTTTTTTTTAAAGGAGAGGGACTGCTGAGACCATTGAACGATTTGTTCTCTTGCCGCCAGGGAGCACTCCTTTTGGAACCATTTTACCTACCGCATCATGCTGTGTGACCAATACAGTTATGTTACACGCTTCGAAAGACCAGCATCTTAACCTTCACTTGCTGTGCAACGCTAAACTAGGGAACGTAGGAATTCGGCACGTTTTTACAAATAATGATAAAAATTAAGGATGGGTCAGATGCAGGTAGGACCAGAACGATTTCCGCTGGCTTCGGAAAACCAGGGCGGAAAAACTTCCTCTTGCTTTGTGCTTCTGGTCCACAACATCATCAGAGTGCTCCCATTGTGCTAGGCTCTTTTTTTTTCCTGATCTGCCTGGCAAGAGGGGGGTCCATTTAGCATGGCTCTTCGCATCCAAGGGACTATTTGAAATGATGCCCAGCTGAGATCTAAAATGGATCCCGTCACGCTGAAGAGAGGAAGTCGCTGCGGCGCCATGTAGGGCGCTGGTCCTCACAGTGCGGGTTATTGATCACAGCAGCAGCTCTGGTGCAGAACAATGGGACTGCATGAAAACTGCAATATTACTTGGGCGGGGTGAGAGAAGAGAGAGAGGGGGGGAGAGAGAGGGGGAGAGAGGGGGAGAGGGAGAGAGAGAGAAATATTCGCAATGGTTCTCCACCAATAAGAACCTTTCTTTATCCTCAGCCATTATCGAGTATATGGGGAGGATACAGACGGGAACAAGCGGGGTCCGCATAGATAGGTTTAATATCAGCAGCCAATTTGCCAGATCAGCCTGCTCTACACGGCACATTTAGATGTGCTAAACAGATTGGCTTGAAGTATAATGTCAGCGACAAGTTTAATGGGATACAGTGCGATACAAATGCACTTGCCAAAACACAATCCAAGCAAAAGCAACACGGCAGCATGTTAGTTTTATATATATCTTTTACACTTCCTTCACGCACTCGCAATTAGGCTGGCTCTTCATTTTGAAAGCCTTCCCTAAAATTGAGTTGATTCATGAAAAGCAGGTTTCCACTGGGTTGTTTTAATAATGAGGTAGGCCCTACTTGGATCTCAGCACATGACTAATTCTTTTGGCGAATTCAGTGCGATTGCAGAAAAACAAAATTGTAGCATACAATCTTGTCCTAAAATATAGCATTGGGATCGCAATTATCAGTAGGTGCCCCATTCCTCAAAGTGTAACGTTCTTTGTTACTTTTAAGATACAACCTTATGATCTGTTCCAAAGAGTGGAAATGTAGCATTAATCCACAGTTCTAAAAGGACGTCTAATTCTGCTTACTAGTGACTGCAAGCCTCTTAAGACTAAGTCAATATGGGTCACTGCAGACATCAAAATAGTTGCAGACTTGTTGCACAGAGACTAAGGGGTCTGAGGATTCCCGATGTGGTTCTATTTTTAATTGAAACTTTGTTGACATGGACCCAACACATGAACTTAACAAGTTGAAAGGGGGAAATATCGGACCGCGCACAGTAAAATGAAAAGTTAGTGCTACCTCCTTATCTAAAATATCAACCTCCGTTGAAAGAGAAGGGATCTTAACAGCTTTATTGAAATACATGTTGCTGTCATGTTGATGTCATGCAGTTTTTGCCACATTTTTTGATGAACAAAATCAAGAGTGGATTAGCCACAGTGGCTTAAGAGATTTAGCAGCTAGTGCTTCTTTCCAAAAGTAAGCTGTGAATGGCCTCAAAACCAGAAGACAATGCAAATATAAAGTAGCCTTCACTTTGTGCGTTGGTTAAAAGGAAAATGTAACACCGTCAAAATGATGAAAGTTGAATTTGTGCAATAGTAGTTCTGAGACTGTCGCTGGAGGTTAATTATCACACCAGAAGACTTGAGATTGAGAGCGTGTGAAAAAATTAGATATTTAAAAAAAAAAATGAACAGCGTTGAGAGTGGTGTTCCTCCATCACAGTGGGATACAGATTGATCGCTGACAAAACAAGCACATAATTCTCCATTGCGCTTTTCAACCAATGGTATATATATATTAAGATTAAAAAAACGATTCACAAAGGCGGATTATGTGAGGTTGGAAGTGGAGGATGGACGACAAGAAAGAGCCTCGAATGCCAATATCATGTCATCTTCGCCCAACGCCATATATATATTTCTTTTTTACTACGCTACACTTTTTTTTTCCCGAAAAGGATAAAAGTAGGTTTTTTAAAAAAGTTTTTAGAAATCCATATTTTCAACGGACGATGGCGGAATCACGCCCCATGAAGCAGCTGATGGACTGTGGTCAGCGCGTTAACAAGCGCTGCCATTTTTTCTTCTTGTGAGAGGCGAGAAGCGGATCCATTTTTGTTTTATTATCCGTGCTGTTTGTCAAGGCAAAATCTCTTTCTCTCTCTCTCTCTCTCTCCCCTCTCACTCACTCTCTCTCTCTCTCTCTCTCTCTTTCTCTCTCTTTCTTTCTCTCACCCCCTGCTTCCTCCTTCCATCAGCCGACTGACAGCACCATGCAGTATCGACGGTTACATGGATAGCACAGCAGGAGGGTGTGCTGGGAGGGGTGGTGGTGGTGGTGGTGAGGGGGGGTAGGGAGGGGTGTGGGGGGCGGGGGTTTGATCCCTAGAATATGGAACCCATGCTGCTGAGCGCCATTCTGCAGATTTAGCACAAGCAACCCTTCCCCTCTATTTAAAAAAAAAAACCCTAACACAACTACAAACAAAAATTCGTCCCAGCTCCGTGTCTTTGATCTGTAGAGGCTTCCATTTACTGCTTCTAAATGGGGGCTTTTGAAATATCTTTCATCAGATGTTCCAAGTAATGAGATTTGGAATACTATGATCAATGTAGGCCCTCTGCTTTTTTTTTCACCCACCCTTTGAGCTGAGCTGACTTTGCTGCTCAATGCACTCCACATCTGAGAACTACGAAATTATCGGAAGTATATAAGAGCCCAGCTGGAGTGCTTTGATGGCACGATTTTTTTTAACGCAATGTGATTTGAAATGCTTGCGATGATCGTTTCAAAAGAAAATAGAAAAGGTACGATTTTCAAAGCGGAGAGGTGGCGGGAGCGGTGGGGGGGGGGGGCGGGCGGGTGGGATAGAGGGGTGGTTGTCTTAAAAGATCAATCTGCTCTGCACTCTCTTTGTTGTTGTTGTTGTTGGTGTTGTTGTTGTTGTTTGACAGAGCAACACTGGAACAATAAAGGGTGAAGGGACGGACCAGAGCGGTCTGAGCTTCTCACCTGCCTGTCCTGCTGTCTTCGTCCTTGCTTCTGCCTTCCGTGTTACGACGTGACTGCGGAGGGTGCTTCGCTCTTTTTTCCCCCTCTCTCCTTTTCCCTCTTGTTTGTCTCTCTGTCTCTTGTCTGTCTATCTGTCTGTCTGTCTGTCTGTCTGTCTGTCTGTCTGTCTGTCTGTCTGTCTGTCTGTCTGTCTGTCTGTCTGTCTGTCTCTCTCTTTCTCTACTGTCCTAACCACATCCTCCGGTACTCCTGAAGAAGTCTCTCTTTCTAAGTGCCGTCTTGCTAGATATGCGTCTCCTGTACTTTCGTGGTGCAGTTTCAGACCCACCACCTGATTGGACGATGTGGAGAGCAGATGATGGTCCTTAGAACCCCATCGTAACTATGGTAACAAACCCCTTAGGCGTCATAGATTTTTTTAGTAATAATTGCAGTGTAAACAAAATATGCAGGACCTCTTTTGTCCAGTCATTTTTTTTTCATTGAGGGGGGAGGGGTGACATTGATAGGCAAAAAGAAGACATTTCCATAAGATGGTCCCTAGTCTTAAACCAACAGTTGTGCACACTTTGTATATGTGTGATTGGAGGGAGAGGTGATCACTGGATTTTGCAAACCTGCCTGATTCACATGCCTGCTTCATCCCCCCTCAACTTCTGTTGAGAAACACACCAAAATAATCCACAACTTTTCTTTCTCTTTCTGATCCCCCCCACCCCCCCACTTCTCCCTCCCTCTCCCCTTCGCTTCCCTCACCTCGCACCACAACCAGTCCCAGTCCCAGTCCACAAACGCCCGCTCCCCCCAAACTCTCATCCCCACCTTCAGCTTTCCGGGAGGGAAAGGCAGTGGAACAGAGGAGAGGATCCCGTAGTAAAAAAGAACGAAAAAAAGAGAAAAAGCCAAAATACAGCGATGGATTTGAATTAAAAAAAACTTGAAAGAGAAAGAGAGCGAGAGACAGGGAGAGAGAGAGAGTGGGGCAAAGTATTCCCTTTGTAAACCGACTGTTATCAGCTGCTTACCTATCATATGAATTTCACACTTGCTTGTCGTTTCCTGCAAAGGGTCAAACGCAGGCAAACCTTCCCACAGAGAGTGGCAGCTTCAACACTGGCAGAAACCCCCTCAGCATCATCGCTTCTTTCCCTCCCCACCTACCTTCACCCCCGCCCCTCCGTCATCCCGCTCCCTCCGCCCTGCTGTTGAGCCCGATCAATACTCGCTCCCCTCTGCCATTCCTACCCCCACCCGCCATCCCAGACTTGGCCGGGACCACACGCTCCATTTCAAAGGCAAAAACACTGAAAAGATCCGTCTCGGACAGCTGTGAACGGTCGCCTTCCAAAGACACCAGTAACACCACACCCTCCTGCCTGCCCCACCTCCCCGTGCCCCCCCTACCCCAAAAAATAAAATGTAATTTATGCTAACTACATAATCAAAGGGGTTAATTCGTCAGGTGAAGCAAGAGGTTTTACATGAAAAACACCAGCTGGCTCTCACTTTGAATATAATCACAATCACGAGAACTGCTTTGTCCTCACAAGCAGGAAGGGATCTCCAACTTCAAAGGTTTATATCTGTCCTTTTTTTCTATTTGTATTATCATTTTGAAGCTTTATATCAAGACATTGACCAGGTGTCGGTTAAAAAGCATCCAAAAAAATAATAATGTCTACACTTGCATGCTCATGCAAAAAGTTCACTGAAGTTTTTTAATAATAAACACAGTCCCCGACTTTAAAGGATGTGTTCCAAGAATAACTCTCCCCTTCCTCATAGTTATAGAGTCATAGAGCCATTCAGCGTGGAAACAGGCCCTTCGGCCCAGCTTGCTCAATCCGACCAACATTTCCCATCTACACTAGTCCCAGCTGCCTACATTTATTGGCCCAAATCCCTCTAAACCTGTCCTATCCATGTACCTGTCTAAATGTTTCATAAATGTTGCAATAGTACCTGCCTCAACTACCTCTTCCAGCTGCTCGTTCCATACACCCACCATTCTTTGTGCAAAGAAAAGGTATCCCTCAGGTTCCCATCAAATCTTATCTCCCTCACCTTCCTGGGATTTATTTTAACCTATTTCTAAAGACTTGCAAAGTATTTGTGTATAAACAGCAGAAAAGAACACGGAATTTTGAGGAAAGTTTATTTTATTTGGAAGGTAGTTGCCACACGTCCATACAGGTTTGGGCAAACTTGTTTCTCTAGTTTGACTAGTTAGCTAGTTACACAGTTGAGTGAGCGGTGAAGGGGTGTGTAGGTTGCTGGTTTAAACCAAAGATAGGCAAAACAGCTGGAGTAACTCAGCAGGTCCAGCAACATCTCTGGAGAAAAGGAAAAGGTGGCCGTTTCGGGTCGAGACGCTTCTTCAGACTGCGAGCCAGGGGAAAGGGAAACGAGAGATATAGACGGTGATATAGAGAGATTTAGAACAAATGAGTGAACGATATACAAAAAGTATCGATGATCAAGGAAAGGTGGAGCCCACAACGGTCCATTGTTGGCTGTGGGCCAGTTGATAACGAGTTATACAGACAGTGAAACTCAACAGGACAACAGTGAAACTAGTGCTGCAATAGGGTGGGGAGGGACAGTGACAAGCGATGCAAGAGTTACTTGAAGATAGAGAAATCAATATTCATGCCGGCCATAGCAGTAGAATATAACAAACACCCGTCTCTATGCACAACTAAATTGGAAATCAATTTGGATTACTTTCGCCTTTTGGGCACCAGCCTGATCTCATTCTACTTCACATACATTGTGACTGCTGTACTCCATTTCCAAGAAGTCCTGTGAAGGACACATGATCTTCTTACAATGGTTCTGGGACATGTCTGCCATGGCCAACAATACCGCCTCTCTCCACAGTCATTGTCCATTTGTTTAACAAGAGGTGTAGTGAAAAGGAGCTGTAGATACTACTTTATACCAAAGACAAAAAGCTGGAGCATCTCGGCGGGTCAGGCAGGCAAATTCCTTGTATGTGTACATACTTGGCCAATAAACTTATTCAATCATTCATTCATTCATCTCCGGAGAAAATGGACAAGCGACATTTTGGGTTGGGACCTTCTTCAGAACCTTCAGAACCTTCTTCTGAAATCAAGCGATGTTGGTGGAGATGTTGATGTGACCTTAGATGCGCTCCGTTTCGCTGGCCCGCGGCAGCCGGCAGCCTGAAGCTGGCGCGGCATCTGCAGCCCGGGATCTCACGTTGGGGACCCGGGGAGTAGAAAAAGCTTCCACCGCCGGCCCGCGGCCAACTTCTACCGCGGGCGCAGTGGCGACTTACCATCAGGAGCGGGGGGGGCCCTCGCCAGGGATCCCTGGAGGGGAGCTTCGACCGCCGGCCCTGCGGTCTGCAGTGCTTCTGGCTGCGGCGCAAACTTTAAATCTTCGACCGCCGACCTGCGGCCTACACCAGCCTGAAGCCGCGGTCTCCGGTGGGGAAGAGCCGATTCTGGACTTACCTGGACTTTTTACCTTGTCCTTTTACCATCTGGACGCCCGCAGCGATGGCTGCGGAGGGTTGAGGTCCCGACCACGGGGGAAAATGGAGGAGGACTGGCCAAATTTTGTGCCTTCCACCACAGTGATGAATGTTGTGGTGGATGTTTGTGTTACATTTTTATTGTGTTTGTGTGTGTTCTTTATCATTGTACCGCTGCTGACAAATTCATTTCACTTGCACTTTATGTGCAATGTGACGAATAAAACTGGATTGTATTGTATTGTATAGATGACATGAAGGTCCAGTTTTGCAAAATAGAAGAAACATCCACAAATACAACATTACAAGTGCAATGTGTACTGTACCCTGTACTTACTTAATGTAAATTAAAGAAAAAGTTTGTAGTTGCTGGAAATCGAACGCAAAACGGAAAATGTGGAAATATATAGTTGGATGGGCTGCATCAGCATGAAGGGAAATAGAGCTAATGTTTTCAAGTCGAAGACCCTTCATCAGAACTGAAATACCTACATAACTGACACTGCACTCATAGCAAATTGCCTCTAGTAAATGCAAAAGATGCTCTCGCCCTTTGCAATCATGGGACGGTGAAACGGGCTCGAAGATGAGGAGAAAGGGACGCGGACAGGAGCGGACAAAATGGAAGGTCTGCAGTAAGGTTGTTGCCACGAGAGATCCATTGTTAAGATGAAGGATGGGACAAGAGAGAAGGCAATGGCACAAGAATGAAACAAGCAATATGTTTGGTGGTTGTGCAGATGGGAATTATCTGAGAAGGCCACATTTAAGCAAGCAGAGTGGAGATACTTGAGCAATTACCCTTCAATCAAGCTTGGTGCACGCACAGTTGGGCGGTGCGGTGGCGCAGCGGTAGAGATGCTGCTTCACAACGCTTACAGCGCCAGAGACCCGGGTTCAATCCTGACTACCGGTGCTGTCTATACGGAGTTTGTACGTTCTCCCCATGACCTGCGTGGGATTTTTCCGAGATCTTCAGTTTCCTCCCACACTCCAAAGAAGTACAGGTTTCCGTGCCCGGGTGCGGATGGAAAGGGAATACGCCCTGTCTACGGGCACCCTGAGGGAGTTCCTGAGAAGATTACGGAGAGTAGGATTGTCAAGGAAGACTCTCTCTAACTTCTACAGGTGCACAGTCGAGAGCATGCTGACCGGTTGCATCGTGGCTTGGTTCGGCAATTTGAGCGCCCTGGAAAGGAAAAGACTACAAAAAGTAGTAAACACTGCCCAGTCCATCATCGGCTCTGACCTTCCTTCCATCGAGGGGATCTATCGCAGTCGCTGCCTCAAAAAGGCTGGCAGTATCATGAAAGACCCACACCATCCGGGCCACACACTCATCTCCCTGCTACCTTCAGGTAGAAGGTACAGGAGCCTGAAGACTGCAACAACCAGGTTCAGGAATAGTTACTTCCCCTCAGCCATCAGGCTATTAAACCTGGCTCGGACAAAACTCTGATTATTACCAACCACTTTCTGTTATTTGCACTATCAGTTTATTTATTCATGTGTGTATATATTTATATCATGGTATATGGACACATTTATCTGTTTTGTAGTAAATGCCTACTATTTTCTGTGTGCTTAAGCAAAGCAAGAATTTCATTGTCCTATACAGGGACACATGACAATAAACTAACTTGAACTTGAACTTCCGGGACCGCTGGGCACCGAGGGGGGTTGAATGTATCCTTGACAAGGATTGCAATATAATTGTTTAGCAGTTGCTTAGCATATTTGTTCGTCTTGTGTTATGGTGGTGTTTTGTTTTATTGTAGTGTCAATACTATTTTAATATTTGAATAAATATTTTTGATTAAAAAAAAAAAAAAGAAAAAAAAGAAAAAAAAAAGAAGTACAGGTTTGTAGGTTGATTGGCTCGGTGAATGGTGGAAATGTAACTTGTCCCTAGTGTGTGTGGGATAGTGTTAATATGCGGGGATTGCTTGGTCGGTGCGGACTCGATGGGCCAAAGGGCCTGTTTCCGCGCTGTATCTCCAGACTAAACTAAACTAAACTCAATGTGTGAATGTGCTGCAGTTCACATTGAGTTCTCAACGCTGTGGTCTGTCTGATGAAAAGATGAGTTGTTTATCCAAAAGTTTACATTGGGCTTCTAAATAATCTAAATAATAGTCTCTCTATACATTTAGTGACCATTATTGTATAGGAAGACTTTCTTTCAATTTGTGTAGGAAGGAACTGCAGATGTTGGTTTATAGTGAAGATAGACACAAATGCTGAAGTAACTCAGCGGGTCAGGCAGCATCTCTGGAGAATTTCAATTTTTCTAGAGAAAATTTTTATTTTTCTTCAGAGATGCTGCTTGACCTGTTGACTTACTCTGCCATTTTGTGTCTGTCTTTCTTTCAATTTGTCGTGATCAAATTTGCCATGAAAAATGCACGTTATTATTTGATTATTACTATATCTCCTTTAGGTTTAGGTTTAGGTTTATCCTTGTCACGTTTACCGAGGTAAAGTGAAAAGCTTTGCTTTGCATACTGTGCAATCAGATCAGATAATTCAACACAATCAAGTCAAACTCAAGTACAATAGATAGAACCAAGGGGACGATATAGAATGTAAGATATTTAGTCCTCGGCATTTGTAGCATATCAGTTCATTAGCCAATGTCCAATATTGTCAATGGGGTAGCAGTGAATTGGATGGTACCTTAGCTTATGGATGGACCGTTCGGAAGCCTGATAACAGAGGGGAACTGTTCCTGAGTCTGGCGATGCACACTTTCAAGATTCTGTATCTTCTGTCTGATGGGTGCATGGAGAAGATAGAATAACCAGGGTGGGACAAATCTTTCATTATGTGGCTACTTTTCCAAGACAGCATGATGTGTAGATGGAGTCAATGGTGGGGAGTCTGTTGCGTGCGATGGACTGGGCTACAATCAGTCATGCGGTCTTGGGCAGAGCTGTTCCCAAACAAAGCGGTGTGAACATCAACAGTATGCTTCTATGGTGCATCTCCAGAGGTTTGTAAGAGCCATTGGAGACATGCTGAATTCATAGAAACATAGAAACATAGAAAATAGGTGCAGGAGTAGGTCATTCGGACCTTCGAGCCTGCACCGCCATTCAATATGATCATGGCTGATCATCCAACTCAGTATCCTGTACCTGCCTTCTCTCCATACCCCCTGATCCCATTAGCCACAAGGGCCACATCTAACTCCCTCTTAAATATAGCCAATGAACTGGCCTCAACTACCTTCTGTGGCAGAGAATTCCAGAGATTCACCACTCTCTGTGTGAAAAATGTTTTCCTCATCTCAGTCATAAAAGATTTCCCCCTTATCCTTAAACTGTGACCCCTTGTTCTGGACTTCCCCAACATCGGGAACAATCTTCCTGCATCTAGCCTGTCCAACCCCTTAAGAATTTTGTACGTTTCTATAAGATCCCCCCTCAATCTTCTATTCCCCCCTCTGAATTCCCTCAGATTCCAAAGGAAGTAGAGGCATTTGTTTGCTTTCAGTATATCGCATCAATGTGGTTGGTCCACAACAGATTATTGTTAATATTACCACCAAGGAACTTGAAACTCTCCATGATTTCCATTCTGGGACCATTGACATTGATTGAGGCAAGTACTCCACCAGGGCTTCCTGAATTTAATAACTAGCTCCTTCATCATGCTGCCATTGACGGAGAGGTTGGTGTTCTGACACCATTTTACTAAGCTCTCTATCTCCTTGTCTTGTCATTGTTTGTGATCAGGCCTACTACACTGGTGTCATCAGCAAACTTGGTGTTTGATCTCCTGATGTAGATCTCCTGATAAATTAACTAAAACAAATTTAGGAGATTAATGTTTTCCAGTCAACAAGTCTACTTTAACCACTAAGATAGCATTGATCATTATTGGGCTCTACATCTAATACATAAGGACAGAACAGTGGTGTAACGGAGGAGTTGTTGCCTTGCAGCGCTAGAGACCTGGGTTCGATCCTGACTATGGGTATAGACTTTGTATGTTCTCCATGTGACCCCTTGGGTTTTCTCTGGGTGCTCCGGTTTCCTCCCACACTCCAAAGACATACAGGTTTGTGGGTTAATTGACTTCTGAACATGTTTAATTGGTATAGCTGGTCTGCGTGGACTCGGTGTGCCGAAGGGCATGTTTCCATGTTGTATCTCTAAAGTCTAAAGTCTAGTGTTAGAAGGTAATGGCATGATTTTCTGTTCTGTGTTCCTACAGTCTGCCTGGGCTGAAAATAGTTAAAAGCAATTATTATTATTAATTACTACATCCAGCTTTTCCAAGTGGTGCATGTACATACTGGTAAGGATTGACATATT
This sequence comes from Amblyraja radiata, assembly GCF_010909765.2. Lineage (NCBI taxonomy): Eukaryota > Metazoa > Chordata > Chondrichthyes > Rajiformes > Rajidae > Amblyraja > Amblyraja radiata. The sequence goes on from NC_045977.1 coordinate 16,218,922, forward strand.
TGCAATCCATCTAGCGTAACACAATACTCTGAACAGATACTTCAAGGTGACAGCTGGTAAGTATCAGTAGGGTTGAGTTCTTTCCTTTGTGTTTGGTCAAATTCCCAGTCAAAGACCTTGTGACAAAGCAATGAGGTAGCAGTGAACTTCCACTCCCAGCGACCACTCTGAGATGGTCGGCAGGTAGTTGTTCGGCATCATACAGCACGGAAACAGGCTCTTTGCCCCCACCTCGTCCATGCCAACCAAGATGCCCCATCTAAGCTAGTCCCATTTACAGATGGCACATAGACAGGCCCCTCGGCCCACCGAGTCTACACTAACCATCGATCAATTGATGTCCTTCCTAAATGAGGATCCAGAGCCAAACATCTTCTTGGAGAAATTAGACCACGGTTTGCACAAAGTCAGGCAAAGAACACATTAGCAATGTTAAATGTTGGCCTTGCATGCCTTGAGTGTGCCAACATCCTTTTACTCCCTAGATGTCTAACTGAACCACCCACCCTACTGAAATTATAACATCAGGTTAAAATATTAAAATTGTTTTTTTTTTGTCTATTTTAGCATTTCTTGAAAATTGATGTGTGAGTTCTTGGGTTGCTAATTCATAAGGCATCCCATTAGAGGAAGGGCGGCATGGTGGCACAGCGGTAGAGTTGCTGCCTTACAGAGCCAGGGACCCGGGTTCAATCCTGACCACTGATACTGTCTGTACGGAGTTTGTACATTCTACCTGTGACCGCGTGGGTTTTCTCTGGGTACTCTGGTTTCCTCCCACACTACAAAGGCCTCAGTAAAAATTGTAAATTGTCCCTAGCATGTAGGATAGTGCTTCCTCTTCTTATCAAGTCCACACACAAGATTAGAAGTTATTCAGCCAGAGCTGAACACACTTCTCGGCATCTGCGTACAATGGTGTCTGTCCTGTCGCTTCTTGTGCTTCTTGTGCGTGGTGGTGGAAAGATTGGTGAACACAGGGCCGACTCGGTGGGCAGAAGGTCCTGTTTTTGTGCTGTATCTCTAAAACTGAATCTAAAACTAAGTAATTGCAGAAAGTAGCAAGTTGGTATATTGTCGAATAATGCAATCATGTACAGGACAGGAAGGGATCCATTTTCCAAATCTCCAGTTCCTGCAGATAATATAAAGCATATTACACTGTTCCATGCCAGGTTTTCTGGCATCAGTGATGATGTCCTCAATAATCCCTCTTGTCAGCAAATGTAAATAAACATTTAAAATGACCTAAAAAAGACGGTCTTTGGTTTCAAAGGAAAACCCAAAATAAGTTGCATAACTCAAGTAAATTAAAGAGTTACATATTGCCAAGGAATTTATCTTGATCTGCGGCCCTATAGCTACTGCAATAAAACATTGCTGTTTGGTTGTTGGAAAATCCTGATAGGCAATAGGCAATAGGTGCAGGAGTAGGCCATTCGGCCCTTTGAGCCAACACTGCCATTCAATGTGATCATGGCTGATTCAATTCAGCTCAATAGGCAATGCATTGTGAACTTGCTCCAAACTCACTGGGGCCCTGTTTCTTGCACTCCCGTTAAGTCCAGTTCAGTTCAGTTTAGTTTATTGTCATGTGTGCCAAGGTGCAGTGAAAAACTTTTGTTGTGTGTTATCCAGTCAGTGGAAAGACAATATATGATTACAATCGAGCCATTTACTGTGTATAGGTACACGATAATGGACTAACGTTTAGTGCAAGGTAAAGCCAGTTTACCCACTGGGGTCCCATCAAACCCACTGGGGTCCCTTTCCTGTGCTTCCTTTAAACTCCAAGGCAGTCCTGTATCCCACCCCTTAGTCCTGACTCCCACACTTCCTTGAAGCTGACAAGGGTCCTCTTCCCCACACTTATTGAGTTCACAGGAAAAGGTGAATTAAGAATATGTTGAAGTAATCACAGCAGTAATATCCAATTGTCTGCAAAGGCCCCACGACATGGGATTGAAGAATAGCAAAGGGAATTTTTTAAGCACTCTGGCTAATATCTCAACCAATTTAAACAGATTATTTCTCATTTTCATGTCACTTTATGTCCGAGCCTCCCACGCACAAAATAAATGCTGTAGTTGCATTTTTTCTGAAAGTGCAAACCACTTTGTGATGCACCAATACAGTGAGGTAGGGCTGCTTCCTCACAGCACCAGAGACCCAGGTTCAATCCTGACTATGGGTGCTGTCTGTGTGGAGTTTGCACATTCCCCAGTGACCACGTGGGGTTTTCTCCGGGTGTTCTGGTTTCTTCTCACATTCCAAAGGCGTGCAGGTTTTTAGGTTAATTGGCTTCTGCACATTGTCCCTAGTGTGTAGGATGCTAAAGTGGGATAACATAGAACTAGTGTACAGGTGACCGATGGTCGGTGTGGACTCGGTGAGCCAAAAGGGCTGTTTCCACACTGTATATCTAAATTAAATTAAACTAAACATGCTAGAGGGAGCTGGTGCAGAAGGGTGCAAGGCTCTTCAGCCCACCAAGCCCATGCTGACCATCAGTGACACATACACTAATCTAACATAAATCCCGTTTGTTATTCTCCCCACATTCTCATGAACGTTACCATATTTTACAGCTCACCGACGCTGTGGCCAATCTACAGTGGACAACCAAGCTAGCAACTCACACATCCTTGGGAAGGTGCATCTATGGAATTCTACACGGTGACACAGAGAACAAGCAAACTCCACACAGACAGCACGGGAGATCAGGATTGAGCCCGGGTATTTGGTGTTGTGGGGCCTCAGGTCTACTAGCAGGACCACTGTGCCACACATATAAAAGTGTTGTTTTTTCTTTACCCTGCACTTGTAAATGATATATTTGGATAGAGAATGCCACTCACTGGGAAAAATAGAACAGGGCATGACCAATGGGTGGTATTTAAAAACAAGCAATATTTATCTATAAGGTTTATATTGGCTGCTATAGTACTACTATGTTTCACCGCTGGTTTTTCATTGCAAATTCTCTGTTACAAAAAGAAACAGCCAAACACATCCTTGTCTAGTAGGAAACTCAACTAGAGATCAATTTGTTTCCCTGCAACGGTTGCAGCTAAAGGGCCTGTCCCACTTGCATGTCATTTGCGCGTCACGCAGGTGGCGTGCGAGGATTTTGAGAATCCCCAAATCCTGGGGTGCCGTGCGCTACCGCGCGTCACTGGCTACGTCACCACGCGCCATGCACGCGTAATGCTTGTCCATGCGCGCGTCGCGCACGTGTTACGAAACTCTTCATGGAGCGTAAATGAGGTTACGCAAATGACGCGCAAATGACGCCCAAGTGGGATAGGCCCTTAAGTCATAACAGCAAAACAAACAACTTCCATTATATGTAGGAAGGATCAGCAGATGCTGGTTTAAACGGAAGATAGACACAAAAAACTGGAATAACTCAGCCGGTCGGGCAGCATCTCTGGAGAAAAGGAATAGGTGACATGTTGGGTCACAGCCCTTCTTCAGACCTTCCAGTATATGATTCCTTGACTGAAATAAAGCATCCCGAAGTCAATGATAGGAATTGAAACAAGATCACATTTCAGGGCACGTGACTTTGCAAAGAGCCAGGTTTTAAGAATCACTAGGGCAGCACAGTGGCGCTGCCGTATAGCTACTGCCTTACAATGCCAGAGACCCGGGTTCGATCCTGACTACGGGTACTGTCTGTACGGAGTTTGTACGTTCTCTCCGTGACCGTGTGAGTCCTCCCACACTCCAAAGATGTACAGATTTATCGGTTAATTGGCTTTGGTAAAATTGCACATTGTCCCTAATGCGCAGGATAGTGCTCGTGCATGGGATGATCGCTGTGCGGCACGGACTTGGTGGGCTGAAGGGCCTGTTTCTGTGCTGCATCTCTAGAGTCTAAACTAAAGTCTAAATCACCTGAAGGAGGAGGAAGACACATTGAGGAAGTTCAGAGAAGGAATTCAGAAGGTAAGAGTTGATAGCTGAAGGCATCACCAACAATAGTATATAGAACATAAGATACAGGTCCAGGAATAGGTCATATCTCAGGCCTCCATTGCAAAACATGACTGATCTGATCTTGATTTCAGCCCCACTTACCTGATCCTCATATAACCCTTGTCTCTCTTCTGGTCTAAAGCTGTATCCTTCTCAGCCTTCAATACGATGATTCAGCATCATTATGGGCCTGTCCCACTTAGGCAACTTTTTAGGCAGCTGCAGCAGACTATGCAGTCGACACATTTTCGTGGGTGGTTGCCGGGGAGTCGCCTTCATGGTCGTGAGGAGTTCCCGCATTCTGGGAACTAGTCGCGGCCTCATTATGGTCGCCGAGAATCTTTCAACATGTTGAAAAATTAGCGGCGACTGGATTGAAGCCGCCATGGAGAGCAGCGAGAAATCTCGTGCCGTAGGTGGGTCACCAGGAGGTCCTAGTGGGTTGCCAGGAGGTCGAAGGTTCTCGAAGGTTCTCGTAGGTTGTAGCCGGTGCTGACCGGTGAATTTCATTGGCTCATTGGGGGGAAAAAAACGTAAGCAGTAGTTTTCAGAACCAAGGATAACCGGCCGGTAATGTTAAATGTCTGCCGAACCTCACAACCGCATATCTCCGGCTTCTTAAATGTTGACCTTCCTTCTCCCCCCTCCCCCTCCTAGCCCCCCCTCCCACCCCCCTTCCCCTCCTAGCCCCCCCTCTCGCACCCCCCCCCCCCTCCCCCCTCCTTATAGAAACTTACAAAATTCTTAAGGGGTTGGACAGGCTAGATGCAGGAAGATTGCCTTATCACTGTACCTCCAGGTTCACCAGACTGATTCCTGGGATGGCAGGATTTTCATATGAAGAAAGACTGGATAGACTCGGCTTGTACACACTAGAATTCAGAAGATTGAGGGGGGATCTTATAGAAACTTACAAAATTCTTAAGGGGTTGGACAGGCTAGATGCAGGAAGATTATTCCCGATGTTGGGGAAGTCCAGAACTAGGGGTCACAGTTTAAGGATAAGGGTCTTTTAGGACCGAGATGAGAAAATCATTTTTTACACAGAGAGTGGTGAATCTGTGGAATTCTCTGCCACAGAAGGTAGTTGAGGCCAGTTCATTGGCTATATTTAAGAGGGAGTTAGATGTGGCCCTTCTGGCTAAAGGGATCAGGGGGTATGGAGAGAAGGCAGGGATGGGATACTGAGTTGGATGATCAGCCATGATCATATTGAATGGCGGTGCAGGCTCGAAGGGCCGAATGGCCTACTCCTGCACCTATTTTCTATGTTTCTATGTTAAAGGACTTACTGTACACTGTGCTTTAACCGTCTTAATTACAGCGCCTACCTTCCTGTTCATCGCGGTGTGTGTCTGTATCACCTTGGCTTTGCACCATTTGAATTTCACACAGACAGCGCTTCCCCCGCTTGCCCTGTCCCCTGCCTGCATAACCGGCTGGTGAAGGAAGCGATGTGTTTGTGTGTGTGTGTTCCAACTTGACAGTCGCTGGCAGTCGCATGAAAAATCGCCTGTAGGACAGGCCCATTAGTTTAATAGAGTGGAGTGACAGAGTCTTCTCGCAATGGAAACTGGCCTATGCTGACTAACTGTCCATCCAAGCTAGTCCCATCTGCCTGTTTAACCCATATCTCTCCAAACGCCTTTAAGTTATTGTATTAGTACCTGCCTCAACTATTTGTTTGGGCGACTTGTTCCATATATATAGTACATTCCAAGGATTTGTGGTCATCTCTGACATTCCTCCTCTGTTTCTTGAATGGCGAATATGTTTCTGCATCGATGTCCCCTGATTCTAGATGTTGGTTTCCTCCCACATTCCAAAGACATGCGGGTTTGTAGGTAAATTGGCTTCTGTAAATTGCCCTTAATGTGTAGGATGCAAAAGTGGTCTAACATAGAACTAGTGTGTGGGTGATTACTGGTCGGCGTGGACTCGGTGGGCCGAAGGACCTGTTTCCACGCTGTATCTCTGATCTAAATTACATCTGGTGCTATGCAAACCGAGACTGTTCCAGGTATCTCCTCACCCTCCCAACATACAGTTTCCTTGGCCCTGTTTGAGATTCGGACCAAATAATAAATCGCAGACATGAGCTAACTTGGACTAAGATTTTAAATCAGAATTGCATTGCATAGTGCAAAAAATTGTGGCACTTCACAGCCCAATTTTCAGGCAATTACTTGAGACAACTGTGTTGCAGCCAGGACAGAAAGCAGCAAATACAAAATGCACCAAATGTAGTGATGTAAAACAGGGAGTGTGATAATTCACACTTATCACAGCAAGTGGTCTTTCCTCTCACTCTCCCTGTTACTACCTCCAGCTGCTAAACCCACTGAGATCTAGTGTGTTTCTCTGCTTTAAGCCTCGCGTGCTTCCTTGATTTTAAACTGGGGGAGCAGGATACGAGGAGGTTCAAAGAACCTACAAAGGGACATAGGTAAGTTAGCAGCACGGTGGCGCAGCGGTAGAGTTGCTGCCTTACAGCGCAAGGGACCTAGGTTCCATCCTGTCCACGGGTGCTGTGTGTATAGAGTTTGTACGTTCTCCCTGTGACCGCGTGGGTTTCCACTGGGTGCTCCAGTTTCTTCCCACACTCAAAAGACGTAAACGTTTGTAGGTTAATTGGCTTCGGGAAAAAATGTAAATTGTCCCTAATGTGTACGATAGTGTTAGTGTATGGCTCATAAACATCATGATCATGTCTGCTTCCACAACTCTGTACATTCCAGGTACCTACCACCTTCTATGTAAAAAACTTGCCCCGCACTTCTCCTTCAAACTTTCCCCTCTCACCTTAAAGTTGTGCCCTCTAGTGTTTGACATTTCCATCCTGGGAAAAGGATTCTGACTGCCCAACCTATCTATGCCTCTCATCATTTTATAAACCTCTATAAAGGTCTCCCCTCAGCCTCCGCACTCCAGAGAAAAATAATTCAAGTTTAGTTTAGTTTGGTTCAGTTTAGTTGATGATCACGTGTACCGAGGTAAAGCAAAAAGCTTTTTTTTGTTGCGTGCTGTCCAGTCAGTGAAAAGACTATAATTACAATCGAGCCGTCCGCAGTTGCCAGATAAGGGATAAAGGATTTAATATTTAGCGCAAGATAAAGTCCAGTGAGGTGTGATTAAAGATAGTCAGAGGGTTTCCAAATAGATAGATGATAGGTCAGGACCGCTCTCTAGTCGGTGATAGAGTTATTCAAATGCCTGATAACAGCTGGGAAGAAACTGTCCCTGAATCTGGAGTTATGCGTTTTCACACTTCTGTACCCTTGCCTGATGGGAGAGGAGAGAAGAGGGATTGACCATGGAGAATTCAACCTTGACTATGCTGGTGGCCTTGCCAAGGCAGCGTGAAGTCTATATGGAGTCAATGGAAGGGGGGTTGGTTTGTGTGATGGTCTGGGCTGCGTCCACAATTCTCTGCTATTTATCATAAATCAGGGTGAATATGCTGAGGATGAAGATTACAGATGACACAAACATAGGCAGGTGGGCAGATGGCATGAGGATATGTGGACTTTACAACAGGATAGAGAGTGGTTGAGAGAGGGGACTAAAGCTTGGCAACTGGAGCTCAGTGTGGGCAAGAGCGAGCTCATGTACTTTAGGAGGAGGAATTTAAAGACTGACTGTTACTTAAACAGAGAAAGTTTACAGATGGGTGAAGAACAGAGGAGCCCAGGTCTCTGAAGAAGGACCCTGACCCCAAACACCTGCTCTTTATTCTCCACAGATGCTGCCTGACCTGCTGAGACCCTCCAGCTCAGAGTCCGAGAGTCATACAGGATGAAATCAGGCCCTTCGGCCCAACGGGACGACAGATGGCACAATGGGCTAAGTGTTCGGCTGGCAACCGGAAGGTAGCCGGTTCGAATCCCGCTTGGAGTGCATACTGTCGTTGTGTCCTTGGGCAAGACACTTCACCCACCTTTGCCTGTGTGTGAATGTGTGTGAATGTGTGTGAGTGATTGGTGGTGGTCGGAGGGGCCGTAGGCGCAGATTGGCAGCCACGCTTCCGTCAGTTTGCCCCAGGGCAGCTGTGGCTACAGAAGTAGCTTACCACCACCGAGTGTGACTGAGGAGTGAATGAATAATGCGATGTAAAGCGCCTTGAGTATTAGAAAGGCGCTATATAAATCCCATCCATTATTATTATTAACTTGCTCACACCGACCAACATGCCCCATCTATACTAGTCCCACCTGCCTGCATTTGCCGCATATCCCTCTAAACCTGTCCTATCCATGCACCTGTCTAAATGCTTCTTAAACATTGGGATAGTACCTGCCTCAACTACCTCCTCTGGCAGCTTGTTCCATTCACCCACCACCCTTTATGTAATAATGTTACCCCTCAGGTTCCTATTAAATCTTTCCCCCCTCACCTTAAACCTATGTCCTATGGTTCTCGATTCCCCTACTCTGAGCTAAAGACTCTATACGTTTACCCGATCCATTCTTCTCATGATTTTGTACACCTCTATAAGATCATCCCTCATCCTCCCGCGCTTCAAGGAGTAAAGTCCCAGTCTGCTCATTCTCTCCCTACAGATCAGGCCATGGAGTCCCACAACATCCACGTAAATCTTCTCAACACCCTTTCAATACTGTTTGTTGTTTTGCAGAATATTCCAGGTGCCATGCAAAAAGTTTACAGGCAGGTGCAGCAAGTGATTAGGAAGGAAAATTGCACGCAAGTTTTTATTGCAATAATGCAGCTCAGAAATAGGGAAGTATTGCACAGGATGTTGGTGAGAATGTACCTGGAATAACGTGTGCAGTTTTGTTCTACTTATTAAAGAAATAATGTCAAGCGTCTATAAATTCTTACAGTACTTACATCAGGATAACAGGCCAGTAAATGCAATGTACACAGGTATTAGATGCAGAATGCTGGAGTAGCTCAGCAAGTCATGCAGTGTCCCTAGAGAAAAGGAATAGGTGACGCTCCAGGTCGGAACCCTTCTTCAGACTGAAGGATAGAGAAGGCCAGAACAAAACAGGGTCGGCAACAGATGACCTCAGGAGGCTCCTATAGATCCCACCCTTCCTGAGGTTATCTGTTTTGTTCTGGACCTCTATTTTTCAGTATGAAGAAGGGTTCAAATCTGAAACGTCACCAATTCCTTTTCTCCAGAGATGCTGCCTGACCCGCTGAGTTACTTCAGCATTTTGTGTCTATCCTCGGTATAAATAAACATCACAAAATTTGAGATTCCTATGGTCCCGACAGGTTGGATGTCAGGACATTTCCACTGGTGGGAAAGACGGAAAAGGGGACGAGGTCGGGAGGGCCGATGCCCACTGGATAGCACTGTCATGACCGAGTCAGAGATTAATGGTTCAAGTCCCTCAACTTGACTTGGTTGCACTTTGCACTTCAAGCTTTTTGTTTGGGGTCTGCACAGCGGCACAGCGGTAGAGGTGCTGCCTTACAGCGGCAGAGACCCGGACTCGATCCTGACCATGGGCGCTGTCTGTGCGGAGTTTCTCTGTTCTGCCTGTGTCTGCATGGGTTTTCTCTGGGTGCTCCAGTTTCCTCCCACACTCCAAAGACATACAGGTTTAGCAGGGTCTCGACCCTTCTCTCCAGAGATGCTGCCTGTCTCGCTGAGTTACTCCAGCATTTTGTGTCTACCTCAGGTTTGTAGGTTAATTGGCTTTGGTAAAGCTGTAAATTGTCCCTAGTATATAGGATAGTACTAGTGTACGGGGTGTCCGCTGGTCGGCATGGATTAGATGGGCCGAAGGGCCTGTTTCCATGCTGTATTTAAGTCTAAAGTCTAAGTCTAAAGGTCAATGATTTAAAGTTGAAGAATTGGAGGAATGTTTCTCAAGGAAGTGATGAATCTGTGGGGTTTTTGAACGTGGATCTTTGTGGATATTTAAAGAGGAAAAGTAGATACTGTATATCTTTGAAAGATTGGAGAACTGTTAGATCAGCCATGACCCTATTGAATAGTGTAGCATCCTTGTGGGGCCGAATGGTCTAATTCCTGTTCCCATTTTCTGGTGTTCCTATGAAAGCTAAAGAATGGGTAGGTTTCGTGGAGTTCGCCGCGAGCACAGACTTGATGGGTCCAATGGCCTGTTTCTAAGCTGTGGGTCTATGGTGGGTTCTGCTGGCTCTCAGTTAAATAAGTGGATTAGCGATCCTGCGTCCCATAATTGTATCTGCTGCTCGCAGCTGCAGGCTGGATTTGAAAGTTTAAAGAGAGGAAACGTTGAAAAAAAGAAAAGAAAATACTTCAAATGGCAGAGATTCAAATAATTTCTGAATGGACAACCCAGTTTCTCAAAGGAAGCAATGGCAAATCGTTTGGCTGTTATTTGGCTGCTCAAGAGGTGTTTGGTGATGTGTTTTAACTGGTCATCAGCCAAAGCTATAAATAAGGAGTCATGTACAAGGAAAATTACAGTCTATAATATTAAATACTGTTTGTCGGCCATTCTTGAAGTATGTCCTTATAATACATGATACAGCACCAAGGCGTAGCAGTGCTCCTAATGGATAAAGCATTAGGAATACATCATAAGCTAATGAAAGGAGAGGTGAAGGTCTCTTTAGACATTAGACATAAAGCAGGGAAACAGGCCCTTCAGCCCACCGGGTCCACGTTGGCCAGCGAACACCCCATATATTCCCACAATCCTACTGCCACACTAGGGCCAATTTTACAATTTTACAATTTTACCTAAGCCAATTAATCTACAAACCTGCCCATCTTTTGGAGTGCAGGAGGAAACCGGAGCAGCTGGAGAAAACACGCACGTTACAGGGAGAGAGTGCAAACTCTGTTCAGACAGCACCCATAGTCAAGATCGAACCTGGGTGTCTGGCGCTGTGAGGCAGCAACTCTACCGCTGCGCCACTGTGCCGCCCCACCACATTAATATACCTCAACACTCAGGATAGATTCATAGTTACAAATTCACTTTCTGGTAATAGAAACATAGAACATAGAACATAGAACATAAAATATAGAACATAGGAGGTAGAATATAGAACAGTACAGCACAGAAACAGGCCCTTCGGCCCACTATGTTTGTGCCGAACATGATGCCCAGTTAAACTGATCACTGCCTGTATGTGATCCATATTCCTCTATCCCCTACACTTCCCTGTGCCTATCTAAAAGCCTCTTAAACCCCTATTGTGAGTGTTGTGAAGTCACTTCCTACTTTAAGTAATATTATCGCTTGGGCATTGTACATAGCTACTACGTAAGTAAGTGAGAGGGGGGCGTCTTTAAGCTGGCTCCAGAGGAAAATTCCAGCGATGAACTTATTAAATGAGAGCTGCCCCTTATTGAAGCCGGCAGCGGAGAGTGGAGAGGGCAGACAACGTTGCTTTTGCCACTGATGGTTCTCGAGTGGCACACCTTCAACATCCCCAAGTCTGAGACGCACCAAAGTGTCCAGTCATCGGCTGACTGAAAGGTTCTGTGATCAAACGTCTGAGCTTACAGCTGGCAGGAGGGTTGAGGAGTCTATTGATGTTTTGTAAACCTAGAACTTCAGACTGAAAACGAGCCATTTGACCTGGTGCCAGCAAGCCTGATGTAAAGCTGGAAAATGGCAGCGGGAACCCAGGGTACATTTTTGAGGTGAATTCAAACGTACGCATGTTAAAATAAACACAAGAAGGAAGGAAGTAGCCCTGGACTACAACACTTAGAAGACGCCAAGTATTTTTTTAAAAACTGGATGTCAAACTACAGAGCTACCACCAGCATTTAAACCATGTTGGTGAGATGTAGGAAGACCACTTCTAATTAATGAAATGCTTCCTTGAAATGAATGCATACACCCTCTGCAAACGTTTCATCATGCCCTCTGCAAAACCTCAGGCAAACTGTTCCGTTTGTTGATTGGGAAAGAGGTTAATTCTAGCCAGCCTGACGCTGATAAAAACAAACTTAGCTTCCCCAGCCAATGTTTTCAGCATATTACCTAATGATCATTGCACAACCTGCTGCAGCATGCTGCACACAACACGGCAACAGTGAAAGATAAAAGCATTTTTATAGCAACCTTTGTAGTCAGGGAGTACCCCAAGGAGGCTTACAGCCAATGGAATCATTTTTTAAGTACAAACCACTGTTATAATGAAATGCACAAGCAATCTCCAACAAACAGAAGTGACACCATACTAAGAGAAAGAGTGCAGAGAAGATTTACGAGGATGTTGCCAGGACTCGAGGGCCTGAGCTGCAGGGAGAGCTTGAGCAGTCTAGGTCTCTAGTCCTTGGAGCGGAGGAGGATGAGGGGTGATCTTATAGAGGTGCACAAAATCACTAGAGGAACAGATTGGGTAAACGCACCGAGTCTCTTGCCCAGAGTAGGGGAATCGAGAACCAGAGTACATAGGGTTAAGGTGAGGGGGGAAAGATATAATAGGAACCTGAGGACTAACCTTTTCCCACAAAGGGTGGTGGATGTATTGAATGAACTGCTAGAAGAGGTAGTTGAGGCAGGTACTATCGCAGTGTTTAAGAAACATTGAGACAGGTACATGGATAGGACAGATTTAGAGGGATATGGGCCGAATGCAGGTAAGTGGGACTAGTGTAGCTCGGACATGTTGGTTGATGTGGGCAAGTTGGACCAAAGGGCCTGTTTCCACACTGTGTAACTCTATGACTATGACTCAATAACATAGATCAGTAGAGCACTAGAACAGGCCCTTCGGCCCACAATGTTTGTGCCGAACATGATGGCAAGAACATCACTTATCTGCCTGCACATAACCCATATCCCTCCATTCCCCGCATATCCATGTTCATATTAAACCAAGAAAGAATTGCTGGAAATACTCAGCAGGTCAAACAGCATCTGTGGATGGAGGAACATGGTTATAGTTTTTGGGCACATACTGCTGAAAATTCTGGTGGAAGATCACAGACTGTAAAATAAGGTCATAGGTTCATAAGTTATAGGAGCAGAATTTGGCCATTCAGCCCATCAAGTCTACTCCACCATTCAATCATGGCTGATCATTCCCTCTCAACCCCATTCTCCTGCCTTTTCCTCATAACCCCTGACACCCATACTAATCAGGATCCTGTCAATCTCCGCCTTAAAAATACCGAATGACTTGGCCTCCACAGCCTTCTCTGGCAATGAATCCCACAGATTCACCACCCTCTGACTAAAGAAATTCCTCCCCCTCTCCTTTCTAAAGGCACATCCTTTCATTTTGAGGCTATGGTTATGGCCTCTGGTCTCTGGACTCTCCCACAAGTGGAAACATCCTTTTCTCCTCATCTACTTTCTAAAGATACATCCTTTTATTCTGACTACTTGAAAGTGAAATATTTGGTGCATTTTTATATTCTGGGCCCTGATTTCCTGATTAGTTATCTGGAGGACATGACTTATTGTGCATTATATAGCGTAGTTGATGGCTGATGCTGCTCTTAATGTCACTTATCATGGCTCCACCATTACCCTGATTAGCAAAACCAAGTGGCAAAGCCCAACATTAAATCTGAAGGCAATGTTTATTGCCATTAGCATTCAGTTTCAATTTATTATAGAAACTTAGAAGTTGATGCCTGAATTTATTTCTAGTAAGCAAAATGCCCAATTTTACCAAACAGTGCTCATTGTGTTTTTGATTTTCAGTTTTTGGACTGAATTCTGTTTTTAATTTGTGTCTCTGTGATGTCTTTATTACTTATTTTATTCTGATGATATGTTTTTATTCCTATTGATCTATGTAAGGTGTCCTTGAGATGTCTGAAAGGCGCCCATTAAATAAAATTTATTATTATTATTATTATTGGTATTGGAGAACAGGAAAGAAGAAAAGGTCCCGTCGACCCTGATTCTCAGTCTGAAGAAGGGTTTCGACCCGAAACATCACCTATTCCTTTTCTCCAGTGATGCTTCCTGACCCTCTGAGTTACTCCAGCTTTTTGTGTCTACCTCTGGTGTAAACCAGCATTGCCTGTTCCTTCCTACTCTAATTAATATTGGTTTATTGTTGTTACATGTACCATGTAACACAGTGAGAAACTTTATTTTGTGTCCTGTCCAAGCAGATCATACCGTGCATGAGAGAAATCATACCACACATGAGTACAACAGGTAGCGCAAAGGAGAAAGGAAAATGAGTACATAACATAGCGTTACTGCTTCAGAAAAAGTGTAGATTTCTTTTAAAAAGTGCATGGGTTGCAATGAGGTTGATTGGAAGATCGTGAATAAATCCTCAGCATATGAGAGGCCCGTTCAATTGAATTGAAAACATTTTATTAGCCAAGTATGTATACTTACAAGGAATTTGCCTTGGTGCTTTGCTCACAAGTAACAACACAATATACAGTAGACAATTAAAAATAAATCATTATAATTTAAACATGTGAGGAATTAAATAAAATACCAGAGCAAAAGGAGGCTACAGACTTTTGGCTGGTGAGTAGAGCTACTGCTCATGGAAAAAAGCTGTTTTTATGTCTGACTGTGGCGGCTTTGACAGTCCGGAGTCACCTTCCAGAGGGAAGTGCTTCAAAGAGTTTGTGGCCAGAGTGAGAGGGGTCAGAGATAATCTTACCCGCTCGCTTCATGGCCCTTGCAGTGTGTAGTTCGTTGATGGGGGGGGGGGGATGGTTGCAGCTAACAACCTTCTTGGCTGATCGAACGATGCACTGCAGCCTCTGGATGTCGTGCTTGGTGGCCGAGCCAAACCAGACCATGATGGAGAAGGTGAAGATAGACTCTATGATGGCAGTATAAAACTGGCTGTCAAGTGTCAGATAAATGGGGAAGAAGTTGTTCTTGTATCTGATGGTAGATGTTTTCAAGGTTTTGTATCTTCTGACCATTGTGTGAGTTGTCCTTGATTTCCTGAGGCAACATGAAGTGTAGATGGAGTCGATGAAGAGGAGGCTGATTCGAGGCTGATGGACTGGATTGCATCCATAACTCTCTGCAATTACCTGCAGCCTTGGTCAGAGCAGTTGCCATGCCTCTGAGAACTGAAAAATCCTCAAATTGGACAAAGAATTAAAAAAAACATTCCAGCTCGATGTATATTGAACAATAATCTTTTTTTTTCCATTTCCAAGGTCTGTTATGATTGTTTCTGGTGATTAATAACCCAATTAGTCTAAAACTCATCTCATATTCATATCAAATACAAAACGTTAAATGCTTATCTGTCGAAAGCTTCACCTTAATGAGCTGAAATTCATTAAGATTCACTTGGAATTAACATCCAACTGGAATTGGATGTGGTGTAGAATTAATATCTTTAAAAATAAAATACATTATTCTAATGGTACTCACCATTTAATAATTGACTTCATTAGTATTCTTCACGCAGAAACAGTTACAGTAATTACAGCAATGTTAAATCCCAGAACGCCATTGAAAATGCCATTAAGTTTCTCAATGCTACTCACAATCACTTTTTGCCACCTGCAGTTGAAGTACTGTAAAGTTATTAGTCATAGAGTTATACAGAACGGAAACAGGCCCTTTGGCCCAACTCGTCCGTGTAGACCAAAATGCCCCATCTAAGCTAATCCCATTTGCGCATGTTTGGCCCATATCTCTCTATCCTTTCCCATCTTTGTACCTGTCCAAGTGTTTTTTAAATGCTGTTATAGTGCCTGCCACAACTAACTCCATTGGCAGCTCATTCCATATACCCACCACCCTCTGAGTGAAAAAGTTGCCCCTCAGCTTCCTATTAAATCTTTCCGTTCTCACCTGAACCATATGTGTTTCGATTCTTAATTCTCCCTACCCTGGGCATTCACCCTATCTATTCCTCATGATTGTGTACACCTTGATAAGATCACCCCTCGGCCTCCTGCGCTCCTGTGCTGAAATAACGTCCCAGCCCATGCAAACATTCCCGAAAGCTTAGACTCTCAAGCCCTGGTAAGTTCCTTATAAATCTTTGCTGCATTCTTTCCAACTTTATGACACTCTTCCTACAGTAGAGAGACCAAAACTGAACACAATACTCCAAATGCAGCCTCATCAAAGTCTTCTACAACTGTAACATAACATCCCAATATCTCTGTTGAAGAATCTGAAGAGTCTGAAGAAGGGTCTCAACCCGAAACGTCACCCATTCCTTCTCTCCAGAGATGCTGCCTGTCCCGCTGTGTTACTCTAACATTTTGTGTCTACTTTCGATTTATACCAGCATCTGCAGTTCTTTCCTACACGTCCCAACTTCTATACTCAGTACCCGGACTGATGAAGTCCATTCTACCAATAGCCTTCTTTACCACCCTGTCTACCTGTGATGCCACTTTACCTGCAGTCCTAGACACCACTGCTCTACCACACTCGCCAGGGCTCTGCCATTCACTGTGAAGGCCCTGGCCTGGCTTGACTTCCCAAAATACAACTTACCTTCTCAATAAACAGAGTCATATTTTTTCTCCCTCCATCCCACCTCACATCGCTCAGTTCAGAAGTAAGTCATAAGTGATAGGAATAGAATTAGGCCATTCGGCCTATCAAGTCTACTCCACCATTCAATCATGGCTGATCTATCTGTCCCTCCTCACCCCAATCTCCTGCCTCCTCCCCATAACCTCTGACACCTGTACCAATCAATCAGTTGAATGGTAAGTGAAAATCTGTGGGATACGGCATGGTATCGAGTTAATGATGGTTTATGAAAGAATTTAACTGAAGCAAAACATTGGAAATAAAATACATAAAATAAAATTAGGACATTTGGAAATACAGCAGGTCAGATAGCGTAAAAGGGAAGATAAATGTAGATTTAAGGGGCTGTCCCACTGCGGCGACGTAATCTGCGAGTTTAGAAGAGTTTGCCCTCGACTCAAACTCGCAGCATGGTCAACACGTGGTCCTGGAAGGTCCTATGAGGTCACTGGAACTCTCCTTCATGCTCGATGGAATACTTGTGGCCTCAGTTTGGTCGAGGAAAATTTTGTCAGCATGTTGAAAAATTTTCCGCGAGTAAACATTGGTCGCCATGGTTGTTTTGAACTCATAGTGCAGTGGAGTGGGGTCGCTATGTAGTTACAGGCAGTCGAGGGCAGCCGTAGGTAATCTCCTTCACTGACTGGGCATTTTAATTGGCTCATTGGAGTTTTCAGAGCCAAGGAAAACTGGTTCTGAAACGTTAAATGCCCGCTAAACTTTATTATAAGTTGTCTGGCTTCTTGAAAGTGTCTCCACTCCTTCTCCCCCCTTTATCCCCCCTTTCTCCCCCCTTCTCTCTCCCCTTCTCTCTCCTTCTCTCTCCCTCTCTCCCCCTCTCTCCCCCTTTCTCCCCTTCTCTCCCCTTCTCTCTCCTTCTCTCCCCCTCTCTCCCCTTCTCTCCCCCACCCCCTCCCCGCTCTCTAAAGGACTGTGTAGTACACTGTGCAGCCGTCTTTTACCTTCCTCTTCATCGCGGGTGTGAATTTCAGACAGTGCTCCCCCGCTTTCCCTGGCCCCCGCATTTGCAATGTGTGTGTGTGTGTGTGTGTGTGTGTGTGTGTGTGTGTGTGTGTGTGTGTGTGTGTGTGTGTGTGTGTGTGTGTGTGTGTGTGTGTGTGTGTGTGTGTGTGTGTGTGTGTGTGTGTGTGAGTGTGTGTGCGGCCGGTCAACCTGGCTCGCAGTTTCTTCGCTGAGCTCGAGGTTTTCCAGGCGAGTGCCCTCGAGCTTAAAGGTTGAAGACAGTCGCTGTAAAGTCGCGCCAGTGGGACAGGCCCTTTACCATTTCACATTGATGACCTCTCATTAGGAATAACTTATAGTGTGTGGGAAGGAACTGCAGATGCTAGTTTATACCGAAGATAGACACAAAATGCTGGAGTAACTTAATGGGTCAGGCAGCATCTCTGGAGAAAATGGGTAGGTGACGATTCGGGTCGGAAACCTTCTTCAGACAGCAGTCTGACCCAAAAGTCACCTATTCCTTTTCTCCAGAGATGCTGCCTGACCTGCCGAGTTACTCGAGCATTTTGTGTCTATCTTAGGAATAACTTACAGTTGTCTCATCAGAAACTGTTTATGATGTAGCGGAAAAGCTTATTCATACTTCACACAGGAACATTTTTACATCTTAAAATATTATTTTAACCAGCCAAAATAATACGAGTTAAAGATTGGTTTCAGAATAGCTGTATCTTTGAAAGTGAGCTCTTTATTTCTTGGCTGCCGGGGGCGGAAGCCTATATAAATACTGTCTGGAGTTATCTATTTTTCTATGACTTAACTGGTTTAACTAAGATTTTGTTGTTCGTATTTATGAATTAATTGTGCCAAATCTGACACAGTTTATGTCTCTTAATGTCTATGTGTTTGTAGAGTTTGTAGAATATTTAAAATTAATAAGGTGATTAGATCTATTCTGAGGCTCTCGCTCAGGGTAATTGAGTGACACAAATATCTGAAGAAGGGTCTCGACCCGAAAACATGGACATCGCCTGTCCATGTTTTCCAGGGATGCTGCTTAACCCGTTAATTCACTCAAGCACTTTGTGTTTCCTCCATCTTCATTTATATTGCAGGAAGGAATTGCAGATGCTGGTTTAAACCCAAGATAGACACAAAATACTGGAGTAACTCAACGGGACAGGCAGCATCTCTGGAGAGAAGGAACGGATGACTTTTCGGGTTAGGACCTGGAGAAGGAGGGTCTCGACCCACTGAGTTACTCAAATATTTTGTGTCTATCTTCGTTTATATCGTACCTTTCACAGGTTTGGGGGTGTTCCAGTTATATAGCCAACGATTAAGGTAGCATGGCAGGTGAGTAGTTAATTAAACTACCTCATAACTCCAGTATAATTTAGACTTTAGACTAGAATTTAGAGATACAGGCCTTTCGGCCTACCGAGTCTGCAGCGACCAAAGATGACCGTGTACACTGGCCCTATCCCACACATTAGGGACAATTTACAATTTTACCGAAGCCAATTAACCTACAAACCTGAATGTCTTTGGAGGGTGAGAGGAAACTGGAGCTCCCAGAGAAAACCCACGCGGTCACAGGTAGAACATACAAACTCCGTACAGACCGCACCCGTGGTCGGGATTGAACCTGTGTCTCTGTTGTTGTAAGGCAGCAAGTCTACTACTGTGCCGCTCTGATCCTAACCATAAGTGCTGACTGTATGGAGTTTGCATGTTCCCTATGTGGGTATCTGTCAACATCCCTGGTGTTGGTTGCTAGGTTAATTGACCACTGTAGGTCACCCCTGGTATAGGTAAATATCAAAAGAATCAGAGGAGAGAATGGACATGTGAAAGTGTTTTTTTGTGGATCTCTAGATGGGTTTATTGTCACGAGTACCAAGGTACAGTTAAAAGCCTTCTGTTGCATGCTATTCAGTCAATGAAAAGAATATACATGATTACAATCAAGCCATCCACAGTGTACAGTGTATAACATTTAATGCAAGATAAACAGTGGCACTGTGGTTGAGTTGCTGCCTTACAATAGCACCAGAGACCCAGGTTCGAACATGACTAGGCTTTGCAAATTGTAAATGTTTCCAAATGTGTAGGATAGTGCTAGTGTATGAGCTAATTACTGGTCAGCTCTCACCCGTTTAAAAAAAATCTCCGACACTTCCCTCCCATTTAAACAAACGGTCTGATGCAGGGTCTCGACCTGAAACATCACCTGTTGCTTTTCTCCAGAGATGGTACCTGACCTGCTGTGTTACTCCAGCATTTTGTGTCTATCTTCAGTGGCAATAGATAATAGACAATAGACAATAGGTGCACGAGTAGGCCATTCGGCCCTTCGAGACAGCCAATGTGATCATGGCTGATCATCCAAAATCAGTACCCCGAATACTCTATTGTGTGTATATTCAGAGGTGACGGAGATGGGTTTATATTTGCACAGCTAAGGATTCATAGGATATGGTAGACAGACAAAAAATTTGAGTTGTACCTTTTGAGCACTGCCTTTTTCAGTGGGCCCACTGGTGTTAATAAGCTGTGCAGCGTATTCCTGCTCAACATTCTTGTAAGTGGTCTGGAGTTGTTGTGCTCGGGTGCGTATGATCTAAACCCAAGTTCAATCTGAACTACAGCAGTGCTTTTCCTCACAACTATACAGAGAATTAAAGGTGGTTATGAGTTTATTACAAGAGTGGAATATAATCAAAAGGGAGTTTGCTTAATGTCTCAAGCTACGAAACCCTTTCAGTGCTTTCTGGAGAGCATCCAAGAAACTGACAAGCCATTGCTTGATCAAGCAAAGCCGAATATCCAGCCCCCTTTTTCACCGCGTTTGTTAAGTGAAATTCATTTTCAAGATAAGTTAATTTGAAGTTGGCATCACTCTGTGAAATTCCACAGCAGAAAGAACAGATCTGACAACTGAATCCAGGTTAGGCTAACAGCAGCTGAAAGGAAGAGGTCTGTGCTGAAAGAAATAATATTTGATTTTCTGAACTATAATACTTTTCCCTCTGACTGAGTAAATACCATTTGATTTTGTTGGCGTGCAGATAGGAAAAAAAAAGGTTGGTTGGTAAAGTGATGCATTGGTCTGTTCTATGATAACTTGTTCTTTCTGCAGAGGCCAATGCCTCATGGTGGAATCAGGTACCAGTCTTGGCTCCAGAGTCATTCATTGAGTCACAGAAGAACCATTGACTCTTGGACTTCTCTTCTGAAGCCTTTCGCTTTCCTCCAACCCAAGCGTCACTGAAGTGGTCGGAGCTGGGAATTCAGATGGATATTTTGACTAGTTTGCACAATTGCCCATTTGTTAGGTTCAGCCTTAAAGGTCAAGTCACTGTTGGTTAAACTCACAAAGACAAGTGCGAAGGAGGTTTTCGCAAACCAGCTCAATTACTTCAGGCCCGCAACCAAGGGCAACTTGGCTGTGAGTTCATTTTCTTGGCTGAAGGCCAATTCAGTAAACACTTTTTTTTCTTCTCCTTGGATTTATTGAGCCAAGAAAAGCTTCAATAGGAGAAAAAAAACTGGCTCGGAGTCTTTGATTTCCCCCGCCTTAAATCCTGTGAGTCAAACTATTTTGTTACAAGCAGCTGGCTCACGTGACTCTGCGGAGTTTTATTTGAATTAAATGGCCACACGCAATTCATACTTTGGTAATGATAGATTACTGGGCTCCAAGAACAAATACTGAAAGCTGAAAGTGGCCCACACACAGGTAATTCTTATTTGGGAAGATATTAAGTTACTTGCATTGCACTGATTTAAGCTTCAGTACCATCTCTTGTCCTGCAAACAATGTATCAGAGATAGGGAAACTCAATACTTTTCAATGAGTTTCCTTGGGCAAGCATTCAAAATGGATGCCAAACGTGACATCTGTGATTAACTTTGCCAGAGCACCAGTAAAGTAGGTTCTTCACTGAGCCTCTCAAATCCACAACTTCTAACACATGGGAGGATATCAACCTTTCCCTTTAGATCATAAACCATCACAACTTTGACACTCAATATCTTTCTTTTATGACCATTGGGCCACAATCTTGGAGGTCACACCTTATAAAATTGTTACATCATCTTTCCACAGGTAAGAGTCTAGAACAATGGTGCTCAACATCCATTGTTCAGATCTCCATGGTTGCTGCACCCGGTTCTCCACACGGTCACAAGGAGAACGTGCAAACTCCATACAGATGGCACCCATGGTCAGGTTTGAACCCGGGTCTCTGGCGCGGTAAGGCAGCACTGTGCCACTGTGCCACTGAGCCGCCAACTGAGATATGTGTTGTGTGTTTGGAGTTGATTTGCTTGAGGTGCTGTTAAGTACTTTTTGTAAAGTGTCCATGAGACACTGGCAACTGTGAAACATTTGCAGACACATTTGCAGAATAACAATGATTAGCATCCTTTTGGTGGGCTGGTGCAGAATATTAAGCCATATGTGATATACTGAGAATTAGTAAATTTGATCTAAATTTGCCTTGGTCATAAAAGACAGAGAAGGTGTTTTTCCGACTGGGGGACTATCCAGTGGTGTTCCGCAGAGATCATCACTGGACCTCTTTTGTTTGTGATATATATTAATGATCGGGATGAAAATACAGGTGGTCTAGTTAGTACACTTGGAGATGACACCAAAGGTTGCCAAAGAATATGGCGGGATATCGATCTTGTGGAGATTTGGGTGAAGAACCGGCAGATTGACTTTTGACTGAGCAAATGCGAGGTTCTGTATTTGAGGAAGCTGAATGCAAGAGCAAAGTATATGATAAATGGCAGGATCATTGATGTAAAGAGGGATCTTGGGGTGCAAGTCCATCTGAAAATGGTAATGCAGCTGATAGGGTTGTAAAGAGGGGATATAGCAGTATTGCCTCATTTGGTCAGGGCATTGAATATAAAAGTATAAAAGCTGTACAAAACTTTGATTGGGCCACATATAGAGCAGCACAGTGGCGCAGTGGTAGAGTTGCTACCTTAAAGTGCCAGAGACCCGCGTTCGATCCTGACTACGGAGTTTGCACGTTCTCCATGTGACCGCTCGGGTTTTCTCCGGGTGCTCCGGTTTCATCTCACATTCCGAAGTTGTGCAGGTCTGTAGGTTAATTGGCTTCTGCAAATTGTCCCCAGCATGCAGGATAAGAACTAGTGCATGGGTGATCGCTGGTCAGCGTGGGGACGTTGGGCTGTAACTAACAAAAGTACATTAGTTGGCAATTATTGGCTAAAAAGACTAAGAATCAAAAGGGGAGACTTGTTTAATGCCCATGAAAATAGTGTGAGATCATGCTTTAAATTCCCAGCAGACAAACATGAAAAAGTCTTGCATTACTGGCTACAAGGGGATTATGACAGAAGCCACCTCGTGGCGATCCCCGGAAATGACGACACGATGCACTCTGCGACGCGTCGGGCGACCAATTCTGTCAACATGTTGGATGGCGACAGAAGCCAACAGCGAGCTATGCATCGTCTGACACACGAGCGAGCGAACTGGCTACAAGGCACATATACAGTACATCAAGGCTAATGCCATGGCATATATTGTGAACCTCGGCCAGCATACGATTGTCTGACGTCATATGGAAGAAACCGGTCCCAGTGAAAACAACACAAAACCAAGGAGCAACTCCAATCATTGATTGATTTCAATGATTTTCCACATGGAATGAGGCCATTCTATGGACCAGTCCAGCCCAGCCATCAATCACCCTATTCTGGGATTTTTTGTTAAATCAACTGCCAGCCCACCAGCCGTGAGCGAGCTGCCAGCACCAGGCTTGAGGGACTGAGCTGCCACCCCAAGAATCCATTTGGCCCACAAAGTCCATACTAGCAGAACAAAACTATGGTGAGTTCATGAGTAAGGACAAAACAGCACAAAATGATTTTGTCCAAAGCTTGATTTTGACAGAAAGAGAATGTTTTAACATGGATAATATCGAGGCTCAAGCTCTAGCATGTTCTCCTTAAGGCTGCATTCCATTTGCAAAAGTAATTACAAAAATTAATCCAATCTTTAAACACAATTTGTCATGATAATGGATTGTCAAAGTTAGATTACTGATTTAAATACACTAAATGGTTCTATATTATAGCTCCTTGTTATCGCACTTTTGCATCCACTCCCTACACACTAATGGCCATTTACAGAGGCAAATTAACCTACAAACCTGCATTTCTTTGGGATGCGGGAGGAAACCGGAGCACCTGGAGGAATCCTACGTGGTCACAGGGAGAATGTGCAAACTCCGCATAAACCGCAGCCTATGTCAGGATTGAGCCCAGGACACTGCTGCTGGGCTGTGGAGAGATGGAATGGGTAACGTTTCGGGTTGAGACCCTTCTTCAGGCAGCTTTAAACCAGTATCTGCAGTTCCTTCCAACTTTTGTATAAGAATCTACTCTATACTCTTATACAAAACTGTTATTCAGACTCACCTCATCTGAAAGACAATAGACAAGAACTTGCAAGGTTTGGATCATTGGCCCAGGATTATCTTCGAATACTACAGCTCTTTTCTCAATCTTTGTACTTCAGAAGAAATTTTCATTACCGCCATATAATGGTTAAATAAAATAAATGCTCCTTGTTCAACCAGAATCTGGGATTAAAATTGGATAGCCTATCAAGGGCAAATTTCAAACCATTCTTGCGGCAGTAAGATCAGAAATATGGCAGAATACAAACACTTTTGTGGATACGATTGAACATAACTTCAGAATGATCCGATTAGTGAGGACAGAGCCGGATCTTCCAACCTACTTCATTCTGGACATTTGACTTTGTCCCTGGAACTAATGTGCTACAATGCTGAGAACAACATTCTGCACTTTGTATCTTTCCTTTTGCTCTACCTAGTGTAGAGAAGTGAGAAAATGCACACCTCCAGATTCAGGGGCTGTTTCTTCCCCGCTGTCATCAGGCAACTGAACCATCCTACCAACAACTAGAGAGCAGCCCTGAGTTACTATCTACCTGATTGGAGACTCTCGGACCTTATGAAGGAAATGATAACTAATATTTTGAGTGAAGAGGTTTCTCCAGTTCCTATTATAGTTGCTACATAAATATCCCTGGGGCTTAGGAGGCTAAAGGGTAATCTTTCGAAGTATCTAAACTCATGGATGTGGTAAATAGCCACAGTCTTTTCCCCGGCGTTAAATGTTCTGAAGCTAGAGGGAAGAGGTTTATGATGTGCGGTGAAAGATTTAAAAGAGACCCCAGTGAATTTCTTCTGCACCTTCTGCAAAGCTTCCAACATCCTTCCTATGTGGGAGGTGGATTAAGAACCGACCTCTGAAGCAGTGACATAAGTCAAGAAACCATGGTCATCTATTTTAATAAGTAACTACAATGCCTGAGCCCCTCACATATCTAAATACACCTGATTTTGTGTGGCAATTAGAAACTGCACATAATGCTCCATATTGGGGTGGGAGATTGCAACTTTCACCCTGTTTCGACGAATGCAATCAACAAATGCAAATAAGATCAAATAGAACAAGTTGTCCTACAACTTTAGGCTGTGCATGCCATACGCAAGAAGAAGGTGCTCCATATAGATTTAGAGATACAGCGTGGAAACAGGCCCTTCTGCCCATCATGTCAATGCCAACCAACCCGTACACTGGTTCCATGTCAATACATGTTAGGGGCAATTTATAATTCAATCCTAAGCAATTATAACACATATTTCATTGTTTCAGATCCATTATCTTCTGTACTTCACCCGAGAACATAGAAATATGCTGAATTTCCCACTGTAGTTATATATCTGCTCATGATAGAATGATCTGCTATTGAATCA
This sequence comes from Amblyraja radiata, assembly GCF_010909765.2. NCBI lineage: Eukaryota > Metazoa > Chordata > Chondrichthyes > Rajiformes > Rajidae > Amblyraja > Amblyraja radiata. The sequence goes on from NC_045977.1 coordinate 16,244,126, forward strand.
CCATTCCTTTGTTAAGCCTTGTAATTTATTTGATAAAGACCCCACTCCTTTGGTGGCACATGAACTCACTGAATCATTATGACAATCTCCACTGCAAGCATGTCCAGTCATCTATCACAGAGTGAAGAATTAATGTGGCAAAACTTACACCGGAATGAATGACATGAATGATTAGTATGGGTGTCAGGGGATATGGGGAGAAGGCCGGAGAATGGGGTTAGGAGGGAGAGGTAGATCAGCCATGATTAAATGGCGGAATAGTCTTGATGGGCTGAATGGCCTAATTCTGCTCCTATCACTTATGACCTTATGATGTATACCGTCCTGTTTGCAATGAAAAGATTTGATTGAATAGCATTCAAAACAAAGCTTTTTACGGTACCTCAGTGCACGTAACAATGATAAACCTAAACCTTAGCCTATTTGTACTTTTATCTTGCAATCTTGCTGCTTCCTGCCTCATCCACCGGTGGTAAGGACGCTGTTTATTGAAACATCGTTCAACATTAGGTTGATTATCTCCCCTTGCATTAATTGTACTGCTTCGGAACTGCACGGGGGGGGGGTTGAATGCATCTTTTAGAGTGCATGAAAAGATATTTCCATTGTCAGAGGCTTAGACTTTTACTGCTGCATTCTAAAGCCCCTGTCCCACTGTACGAGGTAATTCAAGAGTTCTCCCGAGTTTTCCCCTGATTCGAACTCGGAGAATGTCCGTAGCGGGTCCGTAAGAGTTCGTGGATGCCTCGTAGCGGCTCGTACGAGTAAAAAGTAACAATTTTTTTCATCACGAGTATCTTTTTACTCGTGGACATTTTTCACAGTGTTGAAAAAAAGTCATGAGTCTACCGGATTCCCCCTGTACCTACCGTTAACATTACGAGGCACTACGAGACTTCCACAAACTCCTACGGACCCGCTACGGACAATCTCCGAGTTCGAATCAGGGGAAAACTCGGGAGAACTCTTGAATTACCTCGTACAGTGGGACAGGCCCTTAACACTTAAACTATCATTGTGTTTGAGCTTGGCGATTGAATACATGCCTTGGCACTTTTTTGCTGCCATTTCCAATGCAATCTTGCAGGCCCGATCAAACGTCAGGCTACTTGTGCCAAACAGTTTGAACTGAATCCTGTCATCGTCGAAGTCATAGAACTATCTAAGCCACAGGGCACCGTTTAGATCACAACATCGTAATGTGTGCACAGAGCTTTCAATGCAAAATTATATTCACTGACAATTTCCCCTGCTCTTTGATTCCTCACATGGAACTGAGAACTCTCTGCAATTCCAAGTGACTGTGAGTTGACATATTCTCTGGTCCACTTCTATCAGGTCTCTGTCAATAGAAAAACTTTTTCATACTCTCTAACACCTTGTGCATCTCCAATATTCTCAAAACCTCTACTTTGAGAATACTAGGTGCGGCATAGTGGCGTAGCAGTAGAGTTGCTGCCTTACAGCACCAGAGACCCGTTCAATTCTGACTACAGGTGCTGTATTATAGTAGTTTGTACGTTCTCCCTGTGACTGGGTGGGTTTTCTCCGGGTGCTCCGGTTTCCTTCCACATTCTGAAGACGTGCAGGTTTGTAGGTTAATTGGCTTCGGTAAAAAGTTGTGAATTGTCCCTTGTGTGTAGGATAGTGTTAGGATAGTGGTAGTGTTAGTGCATGGGGATCGCTGGTCGGTGCGGACCCGGTGGGCCGAAGGGCCTGTTTCTGCGCTGTATGTCTAAACCAAACTAAGCTAAACTAAACGCTCTGCAGAGCACGGTTCATGAGGTAGACTGACACGCCACACGCCCATGCAAGTGGCACGTGCCGTCGGAGGTAATTTTCCGCTTGTCAGCCTCTCCGCAGCCTAACTGATGTCAGCAGAGTCACAGTGAAACCCTGTGCAGGCCCGCCATGCACAAGGAAGAGATTGTGCTGGCCGGAGGCCGAGCTGATATCAAAACCATCGCGCCGTCCACACTCTCTGTCTGCCTGCCCACTGACTCCCTTGGTCTCTGTTATCTTTCAACAATAAACACATTCTCTTCCAAGTAAATGTGATTTAACCCTTAATGTAGACTGCAGGCAGTGTCAGTCTGCCCCCAAAGAGCTGGTTCCATTCAATACAAAAAAAGACTGATGGAGCTGTACCTGCAATGGGACTTGCTCAAAGGTTATCTTGTCCAAAAATAAGGAGGGGATACAAGCTAGACACCGCCAGGGTGGCATAGTGGTGCAGCGGTAGATTTGCTGCCTAACAGCGCCAGGGACCCGGGTTCGATCCTAACCGCGGCTGCTGGCTGTACGGAGTTTCTTCGTTCACCCTGTGACTGCGGCGTGGGTTTTTTCCGGGTGCTCCGGTTTCCTCCCACATGCAGAGTTGTAGATGTAGCCATCTCACAGACCAGATTCCCCACCAGTAACTAGGTAGATCTACACTTCATGCTACCTCAGGAAAACAGCCAACATACTCAAGGACCTTTTGCACCCTGGTCATTCCCTCTTCTCCCCTCCCTCCCATCATGCAGAAGATACATCTTCCCCACTGTATTCAGAACTACTGAATGACCCTCCCATAAACTAAAGTGTAGACTCGATCTTCCAACCTATCATACTGCAAACCTTGGTCTTTTTCTTCATAACTGTAACACTATAATGCTGTAATACTATATTCTGGCCTCTGGTATTTTTCTCTTTGGACTGCTTGTTATACTTGTGCAAGGCTTGATCCTACTCATGTGCTTGGCACAGTGGCGCAGCTGGTAGAGCTGCTGCCTCACAGTGCCAAAGACCCGGGATCGATCCTGACCTCAGATGATGTCTGTGTGGAGTTCGCTCACTCTCCCAGTCACTGCGCGGGTTTCCTCCGGGTGATCCAGTTTCCTCCCACAACCGAAAAGATGTGAAGGTTTGTAGGTTAATTGGCCTCTGTAAAATTGCCACTAATGTGTAGGGAGTGAATGCGAAAGTGGCATGACATAGAACTAATGTGATCGGGTGATTAATATGGACTCAATGGGCCAAAGGGCCTGGTTCCATGCTGTATGTCTAAACTAATTATTTTGCAAACTAGGTAGTTTGTTGGTTCACATGCTTGATCTATGGTGTGTTATCATTAATGTTTTATTATTATTAATGTTTAGTGTTTTCTGAGTCATTCGTAACTGTCACTGTATGTCATGTTGTTACTTGTGGGCGGAGCACCAAAGCAAATACCTTGTATGTGAATACTTGGCCAATAAACTTACTTACTTACTTAAACTAAAACTATAGTATGATTTAACTGGTAATGATTTTCACTGTATCTCAGTACATCTGACAATACTTTAGAATTCCCAAGCATTAGTCCAAATATTTTTCTGGGGAGGAAGTTAAATCAAGCCAAAGTCTTGCTCAAGCATTTCAAAATACTACAAATGTAGCAAATATGAAATACAAACAGAAAATGCTCAGCAAGTCAGGCAGCATTCATGGAAAATGAAACAGGGTTAACACTGCAGATCGACAAGTACTGCATGATCTACTTTGAGTCATTTGTGTTTTTGCTCATCAGTCAACAAGAATTCTGAGCTCCCTGTATTGTCTTTCTCTCCGTGTCGAGTGAGGGAGGGGAAATGAATAACAGTGATTACAAGCATATCAGTGCTTATTTTTTTAACTTATAGAATTTAAAACCATTGACAATTCGTTCCTAGTTATTTGTTAGCTGAGTTAAGAAGGCCTGTAGGGGGGAGTCATGGGGAAATGGCATGGTGAGGATGTGTAGTTAGTGTATACAGTGCTTTCAGAAAGTATTCAGACCCCTTCACTTTTTCCACATTTTGTTACGTTACAGCCTTATTCTAAAATGGATTAAATTCATTTTTTTAGTCATCAATCTACACACAATACCCCAGAATGAAGAACCAAAACCTTTGCAAAGTAATTAAAAAGAAATAACTGAAATATCACATTTACATAAGTATTCAGACCCTTTGCAACGACACTTAAAATTGAGCTTAGGTTCATCCTGTTTCCATTGATTATCCTTGAGATGTTTCTACAACTTGATTGGAGTCCACTAGTGTTAAATTAAATTGATTGGACATGATTTGGAAAGGCACACACCTGTCTATATAAGGTCCCACAGTTGACAATGCATGTCAGAGCAAATACCAAGCCATGAAGACAAAGGGATTGTCTGTAGACCGAGACAGGATTGAGTCGAGACACAGACCTGGGGAAGGGTATAAAATCATTTCTCCAGCATTGCAGGTCCCGAAGAGAACAGTGGCCTCCGTCATTCTTAAATGGAAGAACTTTGGAACTACAAGGACTCTTCATAGAGCTGGCCACCCGGCCAAACTGAGCAATCGGGGGAGAAGGGCCTTGGTCAGGGAGGTGACGAAGAACCCGATGGTCACTCTGGCAGAGCTCCAGAGTTCCTCTGTGGAGATGGGAGAACCTTCCAGAAGGACAACTATATCTGCAGTACTCCACCAATCAGGCCTTTATGGTAGAGTGGCCAGACAGAAGCCACTCATCAGTAAAAGCCACATGACAGCCCCCTTGGAGTTTGCCAAAAGGCACCTAAACAAGATTCTCTGGTCTGATGTAACCAAGATTAAACTCCTTGATCTGAATGCCTAGCGTTACGTCTGAAGGAAACCAGGCACCGCTCATCACCTGGCCATTACCTCACCTACGGTGAAGCATGGTGGTGGCAGCTTCATGCTGTGGGTATCTTTTACAGTGGCAGGAACTGGGAGACTAGTCAGGATCGAGGGAAAGATGAACGGAGCAAACTACAGAGAGATCCTTGATGAAAACCTGCTCCAGAGCATTCTGGACCTCAAACTGGAGTGGAGGTTCACCTTCCAACAGGACAAGAACCCTAAGCACACAGCCAAGACAATGCAGGAGTGGCTTCGTGACAAGCCTGTGAATGTCTTTGAATAGCCCAGCAAGAGCCCGAACTTGAACCCGATCGAACATCGCTGGAGGGACCTGAAAATAGCTGTGCATCGACGCTCCCCATCCAACCTGACAGAGCTTGAGAGGATCTGCAGAGAATAATGGGGGAAATTACCCAAATACAGGTGTGCCAAGCTTGTAGCGTCATACCCAAGAAGACTTGAGGCTGTAATCGCTGCCAAAGGTGCCTCAGCAAACTACTGAGTAAAGGATCTGAATACTTATGTAAATGTGATATTTCAGTTATTTCTTTTTAATTACTTTGCAAAAATTTCTAAACACCTGTTTTCTCTTTTTATTATGGGGTATTGTGTGTAGATTGATGATAAAAACAAAATGAATTTAATCCATTTTAGAATAAGGCTGTAACGTAACAAAATGTGGAAAAAGTGAAGGGGTCTGAATACTTTCTGAATGCACTGTATGTAGAAGTGTTTATGTAGATGGGGCGGCACAGTGGTGCAAAGGTAGAGTTGCTGCCTTACAGCACCAGTGTGCAGGGTTCTATCCTGACTATGGGTACTGTCCGTATGGAGTTTGCACGTTCTCTCTGCAACAATGTGGGATTTCTCCGGGTGCTCCGGTATCCTTCCGCACTCCAAAGATGTGTGGGTTTGTAGGTTAATTGGCTTTGCTAAAAATTGTAAATTGTCCCTGGTGTGTAGGATAGTGGTAGTGTACGGGATGATCGCTGGTCGGCGTGGACCGATGGGCCTGTTTCCATGTTGTATCTCTAAAGTCTAAAATCTAAAGTCAATGTTGGCCTCCCACCTTCTCATCCCAACCCCGTCGCCCTTCCAAAGTCTTGAAATCAGAATGAGGATCAGAATAAAGTTCAAGTCAATGGGAGGAATTTGAAATGTTGAGAACAATATTCTGCACTCTGTATCTTGCTCTGTGCTCGACCTATTGTACTTGAGTTTGATGTGAGTGTATTTATGTATAGGATAGTCTGAAGAAAATAATGTCCAGGTTCAGGAACAGCTTCTTCCGAATAACCATCAGGCTATTGAAATCTGCAAACTCCGACGAAACTCTGAACCACCAGCTGCCAGGGTTGCACGAGGGTCTTGGTGCTTTGTTTTGGCACTACAGGTGCACAACCTTTTATCCGAAGATCCAAATAACGAAAACCTCCGAATAGCGGCCATTTTTTCGGTCCTTGAAGAAAGGTCCTTGAAAACGTTCACCGAGGGCGGCCCGCAGAGGTGACAGCGGAACCTTCGGTCGGTCCTCGAAGAAAGGGGAACTAAATCCCCATTCATAAAAGAGAAGATGAGGGTATATTGCGCGGGAGGGTTAATAATTGACAATATGCTGCTGCCTGCCCGCTGAATTAAAAAGTTCCCACGGTAGACTCACGATATACAGTGTTTCGTGAGTCTTGCGTGGGAACTTTTTAACTCAGCGGGGCAGGCAGCAGCAGATTGTCGCTCGCTTCAGTATCACCCCACCTACACCCCTCTGCTTCCCAGCCATGTGTGTGACCCCTTCCCTCCCCTCTCCAGCTCCCCACCCATTGCACCGGCGCGGGGGCTTTGCACTGTCTTCACGTCGGCGATTGCAGCAGGACCGTGTCAGGACCAATTGGACACCGACCACCAGGCCCACCGCAAGCACGGAGAACCCAGAGACCCACAGCCAACAGCAGCCCAGCCCAGCCCCACTCCAACTACAGAGGAACCTGGGTTGCGGATGACGGGGCGCAGCTCGGGGCGTCGTAGGGGCCCATCGGGGAGCGGCCACTCAAAGCTACGCCGGGAGATGTAGGGCCCTGCCCCGGTCTTGATGTTGGAGCCCCCGGCGGGCGCTAGCAAGTCCGCGGCAATTTACAGCCGCGCCGGGCGTTGTAAGGCCCCCCTCCAGGTCACTCTCAACCTCTATGATGTTTGCGCTCAACCCCGTAATTCGGGCGGGAGAAGTCGCCGCTGCCGGTGCCCCGCAAAGCAGTCTCCCACCGGAGACCCGCGAGCTCCCGGTGTCACCATCCACCGGAGTCGGGTCGCAGCAGCTCGCCCCCGCAGCTCTCCACGCTCCGAAGCTGGCTAGCTCCACGGAGGTAGGTCCGTAGGTCCACAGGCTCCACAGCTCCCACCGCCGCCCACCGACCCCCAGGCCCACTGCAAGCACGGAGATCCCAGAGACCCACAGCCAGCAGCAACTCCAGCCCAGCCCCGCTCCAACTCCAGAGGAACACGTAGGGGCAGAAGCTGATGGTGTGCAAGGTACGTCTTGTTCTTGGGGTGGCGGATGAGGGGGCGCAGCTCGGGCTGTGGGCGAACTGCCACTTGTCGCTGTAGCGGCCAAAGATCATAGAGGAGCTCCTCTATGATCTTTGGTAGCGGCCCATCGGGGAGCGGATTCCTCTGGAGTTGGAGGGGGAGGGGGGTATTGTGTTGTTTGATCGCCCCCTGCTATCCCAGGGACAGGGAGACACAGCGGCTTTTTAGACTGGTGGGCAATCACTTCCAAAGTTCTGCCCACACAGTCAGTACACTTCTCCTACACTGTATTTCATACAAACATTTATTCTGCAAGAAAAAACGACATTGAAGACTCAAACTCGCGATCGAGTAACTGCCAGGATCAAGGCGCAAACTCGCGACCTTGCGGATATGAGCCGAGCACTCTACCACTGAGCCAGCCATTAAAATCTACGCTAAAAAAATTCCATTCCTAAGACCGACAAATTCTTAATTACGAAAAGTGTCTGGTCCCAAGGCTTTCGGATAAAAGGTTGTGCACCTGTATATTGTTTTTATTTAATATCGTCATAGAGTCACACAGCCTGGAAGCAGGCCTTTTGCCCACGCCAACCATCATGCCCCATCTACACTAGTCTCTCTGCATGTAAGTTACACTCAAAGAATCAGATGAGAGTTGATGGACAAGTGAGAGAGATTTTATTTCAGGGAACTGTTTTGTTTATTATTGTCACGTGTACCGAGGTACAGTGAAAAGCTTCTTGCCGCCTGCCATCCTGTACACGATAACAAACTAGCCGTGTACAGGGTAAAGGGAATAACATTTAGTGCAAGATAGAGTCCAGTAAAGTTTGATTAAAGATAGTCCGATTTTCTCCAATGAGGTAGATAGTAGGTCAGGGCCTACAGGAGATAGGATGGTTCAGTTGCCTGATTACAGCTGGGAAGAAACTGTCCCTGAATCTGGAGGTGTGCGTTTTCACACTTCTGTACCCCTTGCATGATGGGAGAGGGGAGAAGAAGGAGTGTCCGGGTTGCGACTGGTCCTTGATTATGCTGGTGGCCTTGCCGAGGCAACGTGAAGTGTAGATGGAGTCAATGAAAAGGAGGTTGGTTTACTTGATGATCTGGGCTGCGTCCACAATTCTCTGCAATTTTGTGGGGTCTTGGATGGAGCCCAAGCTGAAATCACTTGCACTGGTAAAAATGTAACCTATTTATGAGCTAGTTCCATTGTAAAATATCCTGAGAAACATACACAGTGTTACATGAGGCCTATGTTAGTTTAATGGTGTACTAAACTATAATAATTATTTAGTGTGCCGTTAAAATCTCACTTGGACCTCATCTAACGCTGTGTAAATTTTCAAGGTGTTTTATTGTGGGGCTCGTGCACAAGTAGCTTAACAATTTAAGTAATCTCGCTAGCCTTAAAAGAAAGGAAAATATCTCTATAGACATGCACTCTGCCCACCTTACAAATGCAATTCATAAACACTTTAGAATCGTAAATATTCCAATAATGATTCCAGATTTGCCAGACCAAATCTTCCTTCGAGTCATAGAGTTACATAAACAGGCCGAAGACAGACACAAAAAGCTGGAGTAACTCAGTGGGTCAGACAGCACACAGAAAAGGACCAGGTGATGCTTCGGGTCGAGACCCTTCTTCAGACTGAGAGTCAGAGGAAAGGGGAACGAGAGATTTTGATGATACCTTGGACAAAAGGATGGAAGATATGCAAAAAGCAACAGTTATCAAGGAAACGTGCCCACATTTGGCCCATATCCCTCTAAACCTTTCCTATCCATGTACCTGTCCAAACATCCTTTAAATGTTGTTATAGTACCTGCCTCAATTACCTCCCCAGCAGCTCGTTCCATATGCCCAGCCCCCTCTGTGTGGAAAATGTTACCCCTCAAGTTTCTATTAGCTCTTACCTCTCTCACCTTAAACCTATGGCCTCTGGTTCATATTTTGAAGCGATGCTGCCTGACCCATTGTGTTATACCAGCTCTATGTGTCCTACCTGAAGTCCCTTGTTTCTCCACTAGGACATGATTGCCCCTTCAACACCAATAACCTTTTAAGAAATGGGATAATTATCTTGATGGTTTTAATTTATGTTTCGTTTAGAGATACAATGCCGAAACAGGCCCTTCGGCCCACTGAGTCTGTGCTGACCAGCGATCCCCGCACTATCCAACACACTAGGGACAATTTACAATTTTTACCGCAGCCAATTAACCTACAAAACTGTACGTCTTTGGAGTGTGGGGGGAAATAGGAACACCCGCACCAAATCCACACGGGCACAGGAAGAACGTGCAAACTCCATATAGGCAGCACTCATAGTCAGTATTGAACCTGGGTCTCTGGCACTGTAAGGCAGCAACTCTACCACTGTGCTACCATGCTGCCTATAACCCACCGGATATCTCCAGTGTAACCCGGGTCTGGTGTGGATAAAGGCAAGTGGAAGTGGATTAAGGAGATTAAGATTATGGTGGACATGACAGTAAATCCACACTGATGAGATTAACACACAGGAGGGGTAATTACCTGCTTCCCCCAAATGGAAAACTCCCTGATCAGCTACATGTGTCATTTTAGCAGCTCCAGCACTTTGAACTCTGTGTCTGAAATCCATTCCATTGATGTGAATAACCGTCTGGTGCAGGGAAATTTCCTCTGGTTTCCCGGCCAACGCTTAATCCTCAACCAACATCGCAAAAAACGCATTATTTGGTCATTATCACATTGCTTATGGGAATAAGAATTTCATTGTCCTATCTGGGACACATGGTAATAAAACTCTCTTGACTTGAGTTGGCTGTGTACACATTGCCTGCTGCAATTCCTACATTACATCAGTGACTCCACTTCAAAGTCAACGGTGAATGCAAATAAAATAAACTGCAGATGCTGGAAATTTGAAATAAAAACAGGAAATGTTGGAAACCCACAGCGGGTCAGGCCGCATCTGTGGAAGGGGAAGCGGAGTTGGGGAAGTCCTCATCTGATCTGCTTCTTTTAAGAGTAACTGAGCAGGTCAGGCAGCATCTCTGGAGAAGAAGGATGGGTGACATTTCTGGTCGGAACCCTTCATCAGACTGAGAGTAGAGGGGAGGGAACTATGTAAGTAGGAAAGGGTGGAGATGGGAAGATGTGACATGGTGAGATTCTGTTGGAGGTGGTGAAAATGTTGGAGGATTTTGTGTCATGCAACAGCTGATGGGGTGAAAGGTGGCTCTGTTAAGTTTGTTTCAAATGACATGATTCCAATATGAAATGTTTACACTCACTGGATTGATGGCTATTAGTTCCAAGGGGAGGTTGGACAAACTTGGAAGGTCACAAAGTGTTGGAGTATCTCAGCGGATCAGGCAGAATCTCTGGAGAGGAAGGCTAGGTGATATTTTGGGTTGGGACCATTCTTCAGTCTCACATGGATCGGTAACGCTTCGGGTTGTGCTTCTTCAGACAAACTTGAAATCATGAATTGTTTTCTCTGGAATGACAGACACTGAGGAGAGGCCTGATAGAGGTCTACAAAATTATGAGAGGCATGGATAGGATGGAGGGTCAGAACCCTCAGGCTGGGAATGCCAATGGACAGCACTGTGGCACAGCAATAGAGATGCTGCCTTACAGCACTTGCAGCGGCGGAGTGCATGGTTCGATCCCGACTACGGGTGCTGTCTATACGGAGTTTGGATGTTCACCCCGTGACCGCGTGGATTATCTCTGAGATCTTCGGTTTCCTCCCACACTCCAAAGAAGTACAGGTATGTGGGTAAATTGGCTTAATGTAAGTGTAAAGTGTCCCTAGTGTGTGTAGGATAGTGTTCATGTGCGGGGATTGCTGGTGGGTGCGGACTCGGTGGGCCGAAGGGCCTGTTTCTTCACTGTATCTCTAAACAAAACTAGACCAGGCGGCATAACTTTAAGACAAGGGCGGCAAAGTTTAAAGGAGATGTGCGCTCCAAATGTTTTTACACAAAGAGTGAGTCAGTTGGATATGAAGGGAAAGGCGTGATATGGATGTGAAGGAAGGAACTGCTGATGCTGGTTTATACCATGAATGTAGGTCTGAAAGCCAGAAGAAGGGTACCGACCGAAAATGTCACCTGGAACGTCACCTGCTACTTTTCTCCAGAGATGCTGCCTGACCTGCAAAGTTGCTCCAGAACTATGTGTTCAGCTCTTCTGTGGGATATGGATCACACCCAGGCAAAAATGTTTAGCATTTTATCCTGGCATCATGTTCTTCTTCTTCTTCTTCTTCTTCTTCTTCTTCTTCTTCTTCTTCTTCTTCTTCTTCTTCTTCTTCTTCCGTATGGCATGCACAGTCTAAAGTTGTAGGACAACTTGTTCTATTTGATCTTATTTGATTGTGCACGCCAGGTTGATCGCATTGGTCGAAACAGGGCAGACCACGCGAAGGTTGCAATCTCCCACCCCCTGGCATCATGTTCAACACAGTCATTGCGGGCATAGAGTTCTGTTCCTGTGCTGTACTTTTCTATGTTCTATCTTTGTGTTTCCAGCGTTTTTGTTTTTAATTAACTGTGACGTTGGGGTGTTCTCGACTAGTTTGTGTGATAAATAATGATGTGCTAAAATTTTACAGTAACAATGTCCAAGGCTGGGTGGGAAGGAAGGAGTAGAGGGGCAAAGATCATGAGAAAATCCACTTCATTGTGAAATGAGAAACTTATTATGGTTAGTGTTTGCAGATATAACCAATGCAAGAAGAAACCACTTGGAGCAAGAAGAAATTGCTTGTTCAATAAGGGTTGTTTGGCGCCAGCTTTTAGTACGTCTTACCTGCTAAGTGAAGGAAATAAATATTTACAATGCACCGATACAAGAGGTTGCAGGGAAGCAATTAAATGAGATTGTGAAAGTAATGCCCCTGTCCCACTTAGGAAGCCTGAACGGAAACCTCTGGAGACTTTGCGCCCCACCCAAGGTTTCAGTGCAGTTCCCGGAGGTTCCCGAATGTTTTTGTCAGTCTCCCTACCTGCTTCCACTACCTGCAACCTCCGGGAACCGCACGGAAACCTTGGGTGGGGCGCAAAGTCTCCAGAGGTTTCCGTTCAGGTTTCCTAAGTGGGACAGGGGCATTAATAATCACCAGCAGCTGATGCTGGTTTAAACGGAAGATAGGCACAGACTCTGAAGAAGGGTCTCGACCCAAAACGTCACCCATTCCTTCTCTCCACAGATGCTGCCTGTCCTGCTGAGTTGCTCCAGCTTTTTGTGCCCTCATTGATTCTGCTCTGCCTTGCTCAGTTGGGAAGCCATCAATTATTGGTATGCCTGAAGCTTATCCAGCTGTGGAGGTCTAAAGCTGGCTGATGGGAACGACACTAGTTACCAGACCATTCAATGGACAGGTACATGGATAAGAAACGTTTAGAAGGATATGGGCCAAACATGGGCAGCTGCAGCTAGTGTTGATGGGACATCTTGGACCGATGGGTAGGTTGGGCCGAAGGGCCTGTCTCCATAATGTAGGACCTACTCGAACCTGCTTCAAATTTTTTATTATTCTTGTACTGCTGGCAAAAGAGAAACTTAACTTGAGCAAAATTAAAGTGTAGGGCGCCACGGTGGTGCAGCAGTAGAGTTGCTGCATTACAACACCAGGGAGCCGGGTTCGATCCAGACTACGGATGCTGTCAGTACAGAGTTAGTACATTCCACCTTACGTGGGTTTTCTCCAGGATCACCGGTTTCCTCCCACACTCCAAAGACCTATAGGTTTGCAGGCTAATTGGTTTGGTATAAACGTAAATTGTCCCTGGTGTGTGCAGGATAGTATTAGTGTGTGGGGATCGCTGGTCAGCGTGGACCTGGTGGGCCGAAGTGCCTGTTTCCGCACTGTATCTCTAAAACTAAAACTAAAACTAAAAAAATATTTCTGAGCCACAAGTAGCTTATTGAAAGAAATGTCTGTCTCTCTCTCTCTCTCTCTCTCTCTCGTTCCTCTTCACCCCCTCCATTTTGTCCCAGACACCCACAGGCATTTTCATGGTCCCAAAGCACTTGATCAGGTATCTGACAAGATGCAGTCAATGGTTCAATGCTGGTGCACCAGAAGTTGATGTTTAAAGCAGTGGTTCCCAAAAGTGTCACAAATCTGCCCTTCCTCGCTTGTTTCCCCGATTCCGATCCTTGTAGACACGAGGAACTGCAGAAGTTAGAATCTTGCCGAGAACGCAAAGAGCTGGAGAAACTCAACGGGTTAGGCAGCATCTCTGGAGGACATGGACAACTTCCTCTTCCAATCCCTTTTTCCTCTTCAGCAGGTAATTCTGCAGCCAATGTCTTCCTCCCTGCCTGTCAATGTTGACAATACCACAGCAACTTCCATTTACATATGACCTTTACTATGGCATAAAAAAAACCCAAATGGAACTCAACCAAAATTGATGCTGAGGAATAGAGGAAATAATGGGGCCGAAGTTCATGTTCATAAGGAATAGAGCGAGGTGGAGGATAAATGCGTGGCTGAAGGACTGGTGCAGAGGGCAGGGATTCAAGTTTCTGGATCATTGGGACTTCTTTTGAGGAAGGTGTGACCTGTACAGAAAGGACGGGTTGCACTTGAACCCGAGGGGGACCAATATCCTGGCGGGGAGATTTGCAAAGGCTACTGGGGAGACTTTAAACTAGAATGGTTGGGGGGAGGGACTCAAATAGAGAAAGCTAGTAAACAGAGTGTGAGGCAGGAGGCAGAGAAGGGAAGCACTCGGACACAAAATCTAGGGGAGAAAGAAGAAAAAGGAAATAAACAGAGAATAAGAGGCGGTGGGTTTCTTAAATGTGCATATTTTAATGCTAGGAGCATTGTAAGAAAAGTGGATGAGCTTAGAGCCTGGATTGACACCTGGAAGTATGATGTTGTGGCGATCAGTGAAACATGGTTGCAGGAGGGCTGTGATTGGAAACTAAATATTCCAGGATTTCGTTGCTTCAGGTGTGATAGAATTGGAGGGGCAAGAGATGGAGGTGTTGCATTGCTTGTCAGGGAAGATATTACAGCAGTGCTTTGGCAGGATTGATTGGAGGGCTCGTCTAGGGAGGCTATTTGGGTGGAACTGAGAAGTGGGAAAGGTGTAGCAACACTTATAGGGGTGTATTATAGACCGCCAAATGGGGAGCGAGAATTGGAAGAGCAAATATGTAAGGAGATAGCAGATATTAGTAGTAAGCACAAGGTAGTGATTGTGGGAGATTTCAATTTTCCACACATAGACTGGGAAACACATTCTGTAAATGGGCTGGATGGTTTGGAGTTTGTAAAATGTGTGCAGGATAGTTTTTTGCAGCAATACATAGAGGTACCTACTAGAGGAGGTGCATTGCTGGACCTCCTGTTAGGAAATGAGACAGGTCAGGTGGCGGAGGTATGCGTTGGGGAGCACTTCGGGTCCAGTGATCACAATACCATTAGTTTCAATATAATTACGGAGAGGGTCAGAACTGGACCTAGGGTTGAGATTTTTGATTGGAGAAAGGCTAACTTTGATGAGATGCGAAATGATTTAAAAGGAGTGAATTGGGACATTTTGTTTTATGGGAAGGATGTAGAAGAGAAATGGAGGACATTTAAAAGGGAAATTTTAAGAGTACAGAATCTTTATGTCCCTGTTCGGTTGAAAGGAAATAGTAAAAATTGGAAAGAGCCCTGGTTTTCAAGGGAAATTGGACACGGTTCGGAAAAAGAGAGAGATCTACAATAATTATAGGCAGCATGGAGTAAATGAGGTGCTTGAGGAGTATAAGGAATGTAAAAAGAATCTTAAGAAATAAATTAGAAAAGCTAAAAGAAGATATGAGGTTGCTTTGGCAAGTAAGGTGAAAGTAAATCCAAAGGGTTTCTACAGCTATATTAATAGCAAAAGGATAACGAGGGATAAAATTGGTCCATTAGAGAGACAGAGTGGACAGCTATCTGCAGAGCCAAAAGAGATGGGGGAGGTATTGAACAATTTATTTTCTTCGGTATTCACCAAGGAGAAGGATATTGAATTATGTGAGGTAAGGGAAACAAGTAGAGTAGCTATGGATACTATGAGATTCAAAGAAAAAGAAGTACTGACACTTTTGAAAAATATAAAAGTGGATAAGTCTCCAGGTCCGGACAGGATATTCCCTAGGACATTGAGGGAAGTTAGTGTAGAAATAGCAGGAACTGGTGGGAAACTACATTCTAGTAAATCTCCTCTGTACTCTCTCTATTTTGTTGACATCCTTCCTATAATTGGGCGACCAAAATTGTACACCATACTCCAGATTTGGTCTCACCAATGCCTTGTACAATTTTAACATTACTTAGTGGTGTTGTGGATAATGAAGTAGATTTCCAAAGTCTACAGAGAGATTTAGGCCATTTGGAAGAATGGGCTGAAAGATGGCAGATGGAGTTTAATGCTGATAAGTGTGAGGTGCTACATCTTGGCAGGACAAATCAAAATAGGACGTACATGGTAAATGGTAGCAAATTGAGGAATGCAGTTGAACAGAGGGATCTAGGAATAACTGCATAGTTCCCTGAAGGTGGAATCTCATATAGATAGGGTGGTAAAGAAAGCTTTTGGTATGCTAGCCTTTATAAATCAGAGCATTGAGTATAGCAGTTGGGATGTAATGTTAAAATTGTACAAGGCATTGGTGAGACCAAATCTGGAGTATGGTGTACAATTTTGGTCGCCCAATTATAGGAAGGATGTCAACAAAATAGAGAGAGTACAGAGAAGATTTACTAGAATGTTGCCTGGGTTTCAGCAACTAAGTTACAGAGAAAGCTTGAATAAGTTAGGTCTTTATTCTCTGGAGCGCAGAAGGTTAAGGGGGAGACTTGATAGAGGTCTTTAAAATGATGAGAGGGATAGACAGAGTTGACGTGGACAAGCTTTTCCCATTGAGAGTAGGGAAGATTCAAACAAGAGGACATGACTTCAGAATTAAGGGACAGAAGTTTAGGGGTAACATAAGGCTTCTTTACTCAGAGAGTGGTAGCTGTGTGGAATGAGCTTCCAGTGGAAGTGGTGGAGGCAGGTTCGATTTTATCATTTAAAAATAAATTGGATAGGTATATGGATGAGAAAGGAATGGAGGGTTATGGTTTGAGTGCAGGCAGATGGGACTAGGGGAAAATAATTGTTCGGCGTGGACTTGTAGGGCCGAGATGGCCTGTTTCCGTGCTGTAATTGTTATATGGTTATATAGTTATAAGTTATAGGAGTGGAATTAGGCCATTCGGTCCATCAAGTCTACTCCGCCATTCAATCACGGCAGATCTATTTTTCCCTCAACTACGTTCTCCTGCCTTCTCGCATTAACCCTTGACGCCCACGTGAGAATTGTAGGAAGAATTGAGCTGTTCTTCCATCTTATCGTGATCAGAGGCAGCACTTCTTACAGTGGGAACTGAACTCTCAGTGTAGTTTCCCACCAGTGCTGGGCTAAACATGCCTGGCCACACCGACCCACCAAGTCAACAACTTAAACACACAGAGCATTAGATTCATACAGTGTGGAAACAGGCCCTTCGGCCCAACTTACCCACGCCGGCCAACGTGCCCCATCTACATTAATCTCACTTGCCCATGGTTGGGCTATAACCCTCTAATCCTAACCTATCCATGTGCCTGTCCAAATGTCTCATAAACATCATGATAATACCTGCCTCAACTACCTCCTCCAATACCACATTGCATAAAACCTTTTATGTAAAAAACTTACCCCCATAGGGAGACAGGCATCCATGTCAGGAAGGACAGGCATCATCATCCCTCATGAAGAATGGGACAACATTGTGTGGAAAGTAAAATTCCATAGAAATAGGAAGCACATGTGGCTGTTAAATGTCTTTTTTATGGAAAGTCAAACTCAAATAATATTTATGAAACACAACTTTAATACAAGTCAGCTGCAGAGCGCTGACATGTGTGAATGGAACTCCAGGTGTGCAGTGCACCATATCTCTGCTCTCCCTTCATGAGTTGGTGCATTGACACATGTACTGAGATACAGAGAGAAACTTTATTTAGTTTCTTTATTTAGTAGCTGGAGGACGAATGCCCAGCGGGCCGCTGCCTGTAGGGGGAAGCCGCCGAGACCTCGTGGCCACGTGCAGTGGCTGGTCTGGTCTGGCTTAGCTCACCACTGTAAAGAAAAACATGGCGGGCTGTGGCTTGCATGGACCAGACTTCAGAATTCTTGTAACTGGCGGCAAATTGTGGCGACTCGTGCATGCGTGATCTGTGCAAAAAGAATTGCACTGTACAATGTGTACATGACCAAGCAGCCCTTTGTGTGAAAAGGTTACCCCTTAGATTCCTATTAAATTTTTTCCCCTTCACCTTGAACCTATGTCCTCTGGTCCTCGATTCACCTACTTTGGACACGAGACTCTGTGCATCTACCCGATCTATTCCCCTCATGATTTTATACAACTCTATAAAATCCCCCTGCATCCTCCTTCGCTGGTTGTGTAGCAATGGTCGAGGGTAGACTCAAAAGGCTGGAGCAACTCAGCGGGTCAGGCAGCATCTCTGGTGAAAAGGAATAGGTGGCGTTTTGGGTCAAGACCCTTCTTCAGACTGTGTTTGGTTCGCTCGTGGGACAGGAGATGAGTTGGAGTATTTTGATAGCACACTTGAGGTCGGCCACTCTTAGTTACAAGTGTCTTTAGCTGCACATGAAACAGAGAGGCGTGGTGCGGGTTGTCAGAAGATTGTGCAGTGGTAGAGTGAGTAGGACTTCCTGCCTTCCTGCTGAAGCTTCTCTGAACATCCATTAATCGTTCAAAGTGCTGGAGTAACTCTGCTGTTCAGGAACATTTCAGGCACCACATTTTCGGGGGGACTTCCAGGGGGGGGGGGGGATTTCAAGTGGGTGGCGCCAGCAATGGCGGCCTCGCCAACAGGCTGTCTGTCTTTTCCTTCTTTGTGTTTTAATAGTATGTGTTAAATGTATGTTTTTAGTGTTCTTTAGCTTGTTTTATGTGGGGGGCGGGGGGAACTTATTCTAATCTCTTACCTCAACAGAGATGCGTTTTTCCTCATCTCAGTCCTTAATGGCCTACCCCCTATTATTAAACTGTTACCTCTGGTTCTGGACTCCCCCAACATCGGGAACATATTTCCAGCATCTAGCATCTAGCCAAATCCCTTAAGAATTTTATACGTTTCTATAAGAATTTGATATGTTTCTATAAGATCCCGTCTCATCCTTCTAAATTCCAGTGAATATAAGCCCAGTCGGCCCATTCTTTCCAGATTGCAGGGATTGGCCTGGCTTGTGTCCTTTTGTGCAGTTTCTGCAGTACCTTATTCCTAGCTTCCGTTTCTGTGCTTTGCTCTTCCCTCCTCTCTTTGTTCTAAAGCTCGTTGGATAAACTGACTGTCTGTAGTGAGCCCAGGTGTACTCCACGACCTCCGATGTAAAATTGACCATGCTGATAATCTCTAATCAGGTTCTGTCCAGTAAACAAGTAGAAGCAAAGAACTGCAGATGCCGGTTTATACCAAAGATAGGCACAAAAGTGCTGGAGTAACTTAGTGGGACAGGCAGCATCTCTGGAGAGAAGGAATGGGTGACATTTCAGGTCGAGACCATTTCCTCTGAAGAAGGATCTTGACCCAAAATGTCACCCATTCCTTCTCTCCAGAGATGCTGCCTGCCCCGCTGAGTTACTCCAGCTTTTTGTGTCCATCTGCTGTTTCTACAGATCTTTGCTGATTCTATTTAAAGCACTAGAAGCACCCTTGAATCTTCACTAACAAGGTTGGCATCACCTTGGCTGATAAATTGGTGCTTATTGCTGTGTGCCCATTGTTACGGTGACCTCAGTGATTTGCTGTTCATTTATCACAGCCCTAACGTCTGGGCAAAACATCTGAAACAAGTTCCTCTGGCCAACTGTGCTGCCTGAGGCTGAGTTTACATGCAATTCAAATCCCCTAACTTCACTTTAGAAAATGTTACTTTAGACTTTACACTTTAGAGATACAGCACAAACCCAGGTCCTTCAGCCCAGCGAATCTGCGGCAACCAGCGATCGCCACGTACACTAGCACTATCCTACACACTTGGGACAATAGTTACCGATGTCAATTAACCTTAAAACCTGTATGTCTTTGGAGTGTGGGGTGAAACCAGAGCATCCAGAGGAAACCCACACGGTCAGAGGAAGAACACACAAACGCCATACAGACAGCATTGTAGTTAAAGCCCTGTCCCACGGTATGAGTTCATTCCAAGAGCTCTCCTGACTTAAAAAAATCAAACTCGTGGTAAGCACAGAGAATGAACGTAGCGGGTACGTCGGAGCTCGGGGACGTCACTTAGCGGCTCGTAACGCTAACGGCAGGTACTCGGGAAGACTCGCTAACGGCAGGTAAGCACGGGAAGACTCGTGAAGATTTTTCAACATGATGAAAAATGTCCACGAGAGCCCCGAGTACCAACGAGTGGCCATTACCGTAAATCTCCGTGTGCGAATCAGGGCAAACTCGGGAGAGCTCTTGGAATGAACTCGTACCGTGGGACAGGGCTATAAGGATCGAACTCGGGTCTCTGGTACTGTAAGGCAGCAGCTCTACTGCTCGGCCTCTCTGCCGCTGCGCCACCGTGCCACCCACTACGTGCACGCTTTGACCAACACTTCACAAGTGGGACCACCACTATACTTTTATACTACATCCGCCATCGTCCTATTGCAGCATCTGATGCAATTAACATCAGCTGGTCAGAGCACCGCCATTAGCTTGGCAGGAAACCCATTACTTACATTTGTCTACTGATTAAATAATAATTGTGTTTGAAGACTGTAGCTGAGTAAGTGGGTTAAGGTTCATTCAGAAGCAGAGATGGAACATTCAGGGCATGTAATGAGGATGTCACCCAATAACTCAACCAACACCACTCCACGCCCCTGATCCTGTCCATGTTTAAATATCCTTGTTGAAAATCAGTGACTGCTTCCTCACAGCGCCAGAGACCCGGGTTCAATACCGACCTCGGGTGCTATCGGTGGCATTTGCACATTCTCCCTGTAACCACGTAGATTTCCGCCAGTTTCCTCCCACATTCCAAAGTCGTGCGGGTTTGTCGGCTAATTGGCCCTCTGTAAGTTGCCCCTCGTGCGTAGCAAGTGGATCCGTAAGTGGGATAACATAGAACTAGTGTGAACGGGTGATTGATGGTTAGTGTGCACTCGGTGGGCCGAAGGGCCTGTTTCCTTGATGTATCTTTCAATCGATTAATCAAAGTGATAGACACAAATTTCTGGAGTATCTCTCCGTGGAGATGGAATGGGTGACGTTTTGCCTCGAGACCCTTCTTCAGACTTCAGTTTGTGTCTATCTTCGGTGTAAACCAGCATCTGAAGTGCCTTCCCATACATACCCCTTACAGATGCTGGAAATGTGAAACAAAAGAACTAAAAATGCTTGACACACTGAACAAGTCGGGCAACATCTGTGAAAGAGAAGAGAGGCAATGTTAAACAATGGGATCAGTACTGCTTCTCACTTTTTTTTGCTAAAGTCTAGATATATATATAACTTGATAGAAATTTACCAGAAGACAGGTGGTATTCTACCACAAATTAGCCCAGTCAATAGATGCAGCAGTATGTATTTCAGTTATAAATATTGGCAATTACCGCGATATCTAATGTACAGATGAATATCAACAGACAAGGCAAAACACACAGATTCAATGTGCAGTACATCAGTACACCAGCAATATTGCAGGGGTCCAGCATTCTCTATGTTGATGGGATCCCAAGTCATTTCCGATCTGTCCCAATTCATCTCCGAACATTTTCGTTCTGCGGCTGCATACTGATGCAGTTTACACAAACTGAACCTGCTAAAACTCCTGGTTGAATGGCGCATGTTACAATTTATTCCGAGCGGCGCTGTTTTATCGACTGTGGAAAGAATTACCGTTGATTTCTGACTGCTGGAATAGTATTGATATCGATTCCATCCAAGGAACCATTTACACTGGGGAAATTTGGGCTCGCCGTTAAATCCAGATTGAATGTGAAGTAGAATTTGTGTATCTTGAGACTGCAAGCTGTATGTGATCTCATTCCAAATCTATGAACCCATTCAGATCTCTAATACTGAATAAAATGGTCAGATTATTAACCCTGAAACTACCAGTTAATTTAAGAAAAGAATCTTCTCCTGAAACACGGCTGATATTATCGGCTTTTGTAAATTTAGGTATTATCCCTTCTGCACAGATTTTTCTCATTTCAAAAAGATTATTTTGTTAAATGCTGCAGATGCTTACATTTATTTCCAAGCCCTAGCTACAAAGAAAAATGCCTCCCTAATATAGAGCAGCTTTAATATCAAGTGACAACAGCAGTGAGTTTAACAGCACAAATTAAGAATGAAGGACGAACCAGGGTCTCGATGTCCAACAGATGTTCTATCTCTGTGCTCCAGCATAAGCAGGTGGACTTTAGGCTTTAGAGTTACAAAATAAGTCCATGTTAGTGCAAAGAGTAGACCGTGGTGTGCCATAGCTGAGGTAGGATTAGGGTTGGACAGGTTAGTTTAGACTGTAGACTGTATTGCGCGGAACCAGGGCCTTCGTACCACCGAGTCCGCGCCGACCACCGATCTCCCCGTACACTAGCACTATCCTACACACTAGGTAAATTTTGCAACTTACCAAAGCCGATTAGCCTATAAGCCCACACGGCTTTGGAGTATGGGAGGGAACCGGAGCACCCGGAGAAAACCCATGCAGTCACAGGGAGAACGTACAAACGCTGAACGGACAGCACCCAGAGTCAGGATCAAACCCGGGTCTCTGGGGCTGTGAGGCAGATTTTCAGAACAAACAAGAGACAAACAAATCTGCCTGAAGCTGTGTAGGAAGCAACCACAGATGCTGGTTTGAACCGGTTAGGCACAAAATGCTGGAATAGCTCAGAGGGACGGGCAGCATCTCTGGAGAGATGGAATGGGTGGCGTTTCGGGTCGAGATTAGGTGTCGACCTGAAACATCACCCATTCCTTCTCTCCAGAGATGCTGCCTGTCCCACTGAGTTACTGCAGCACTCTTTGTCCATGTTCTCCAGAGATGCTGCCTGTCCCGCTGAATTACTGCAGCAACCTGTGTCCATGTTCTCCAGGGATGCTGCCTGTCCCGCTGAATTACTCCAGCTTGTTGTGTCTGTCTGCCTGAAGCTGTGATGCACGGGTTTGCTTGATTGAACTACTCCTTCTTTATGGTTATACATGCATTACAATTCACTTGGATTCTGTGCATTGCAACCACTGGCTTTCTTGATAAGCTGCCATTAACTGATCAGGGGGGTTGGAAAGTTATCACCTTGGGTTGAAAAAACAAGGAACTGCTGGTGCAGGTTGACAAAAAAGGAAACAAACTGCTGGAGGTGTCAACGGGTCAGGCAGCATCCCTGGAGAATATGGATAGGTGATTCCTCTCCTCTTTCATGGTTCTCCTCCTCCCTTCGACACAGTTCCACTGTGAAATCTCCTCAAGGTATGCCTACTTTGAAGAAGTTCTCCTCCTCTCTCCGACAACCAACATCTGCAGTTCCTAGTCTCAACATTTTGGAATCTAAAGAAGGGTCGCGACCCGAAACACCACCTATCCATGTTCTCCTAAGTTGCTGCCTGACCCGCTGAGTTACTCCAGCACATTTGGGGCCCTACTTCAGACTGATTGTAGTCTGTGGGGAGAAATTTGGAAGAGAGGTGTAGGCTCAACAAAACCTGGCGAGTGATAGGTTCTCCACACATTAACACTATCCTACACACACTAGGGATAATTTTACACTATACCCAGCCAATTAACCTACGAACTTGTGCATCTTGTGTGTGTGGGAGGAAACCGAAGATCTCGGAGAAAACCCACGCAGGTCACTGGGAGAACGTACAAACTCCGTACAGAAAAGTACCCCTCGTCAGGATCGAACCCAGGTTTCTGGGTTCGATCAGTAGCAAAACCACTAAACTACCGTGCCTCCTTGAAGCACATTTAACACTTGGCAAAAGATCCAAAAACAAAGAAGGGATGCTGAAAGTTTTGAGCTGAAAGTTTTGAGCCTGCATTAGCAGAAAATAGAGAGATGTTTGGGGACGCTTAGAGGGCAAGGGAAGGAACGTTGCTGCCTTGGGGCATTGAAAGCTCAAGGCACAGCTGTGAAAAGATAGATGGCGTAGGAACTGAAGGATAAACTACAGGTCAGTGTTGGATGATCAGAGGTCACTGAGGGGCATCAGGATGGTGGAAGTTAATAAGCAGAATAATGTCCCCGGGAATCAAAGATTGTTTCTCAAAGTGAAAAACAAACTGCGTGTCAGGCAGCTCCTGTGGAGGGAAATGGACAGACAACGTTCAGGTCGGGACCTTATTGGCAGCATGGTGGTGCAGCGGTAGAGTTGCTGCCTTACAACGCCAGAGAACCGGGTTCGATCCTGACTATGGGTGCTGTCTGTTTCCAGCAGTTATGGGTGCTGTCTGTTTCCAGCAAACTGTCTCCAGCAGTTTGTTCGTCTTCCCTGTGACTGCGTGGGGTTTCTCCGCATGCTCCGGTTTCCTCCCACACTCCAAATATGTGCAGGTTTGTAGGTTAATTGGCTTCAGTGAAGATTGCAAATTGCCTCTAGTGTGTCGGGAGGGTAGTGCTAGTGTACGGGGTGATGGCTGGTCACGCCAACCGATGACCCCCGTACATTAGCACTATCCTACACTCTAGGGCCAATTTATAATTTTACCAAAACCAATACACTTGTAAGTCCTTAGAGTCTGAGAGGAAACTGGTGCACCCGGAGAAAACCCACAAGGTCATGGGGAGAATGCGCAAACTCTGTACGGACAGCCCCCAAAGTCAGGATTGAACCCGGATCTCCGGCGCTGTAAGGCAGCAATTCTACCACTGTGTCACCGTGCCGCCCTTAGACTACAATATTTGTTTAAGTCTACAGTATTTGGAGAAGACGGCTCATTACAACGTTCTCAAGAGTGACTGATATTGAGGAATAAATTGCTAGTCTCACTTGTAACATCCAGATCCTGATAAATGAATAAAAATAAAGAAATCAGTCGAGCAGTTGTTCCAACATGGATACTGGGAGCCAGGCCTTCTTGGCATTCCCCTCCTGAACTCACACAAGTGTTGGTACAGAGAGGAATGAATGTGGGCTCTGGAATGTTAGAAATGGGACTGTGGAAATTTGAAATTCTATGTTCTTTCCATTCTCTTTTCCATGGTACACGATAATTTATGAGCCTTTCAATCACCACGTCTGTAACTGCCAATAAAAATGTAGGGGAAAGTTCATTGAGTTTTATTTGGTGAAGAAATATGTAGATCCATCTGCAAACGTGCGAACTGTGTGTGAGTTGTTTTACGTTAATCTCCGGAAATGCACTCTGTGTGATGCAAGGGTACCGTACACTGCGGCAGTATTCTAGTCAAGAGTCACGAGTGTTTAATTGTCGTATGTAGCGATGACGGAAGAATTAAATTCTTATTCTTATTTGCAGCAGCATAACAGGCATGTAAATGTAATACACGTAGATAATACATAACGAACAAAAATTAAACAAATTAATAACCACAATGCTAATGTACAAATAAACAAAAGATTTAATGCAACCAGGCAGTCCATCGAAGTTTAATAGTTCTTTATTGTTCAATTGTTCAATGGTTCTTTATTGCCACGTGTGTGCACTGCACAGTGAAGTTCTTTTTGCACAGCTCACACATACACAGGTCACCATATTCTGGCGACATTTACAAAAGAAAAAATCCAATGTCCGGTCCACGCGCTCGATGCACTGGAACAGCTCCCGATCCAGGCTGCTGCAGGGCCTCCTCTGTCACCCTCGACCGACTCGGCCCGCCAACTGACGTCCCTCTCCTCGCCCGACCGCCTCTGTGTCCCGGTGGGGCACCTCCTCCTGCAGCTGACCTTGAGGGCGCTGGAAGCAATACCCCAGTCCCTCCCCTACCAACCCACTCCTCACGCCCGTCATCATCAGCGGCTCCCTCTTCCTCGACTCGCCGGTCTTCGTGGTCGAGCTCGGCGGCTTGCGAGCTTCCCCTCATAGATGTGGTTAGCGTTGGGTAGTGTTGAGAAGATTACGGAGAGTCGGTTTGTCAAGGAAGACTCTCTCTAACTTCTACAGGTGCATAGTAGAGAGCATGCTGACCGGTTGCATCGTGGCTTGGTTCGGCAATTTGAGCGCCCTGGAGAGGAACTGACTACAAAAAGTAGTAAACACTGCCCAGTCCATCATCGGCTCTGACCTTCCTTCCATCGAGGGGATTTATCACAGTCGCTGCCTCAAAAAGGCTGGCAGTATCATCAAAGACCCACACCATCCTGGCCACACACTCATCTCCCTGCTACCTTCAGGTAGAAGGTACAGGAGTCTGAAGACTGCAACAACCAGGTTCAGGAATAGCTACTTCCCCTCAGCCATCAGGCTATTAAACCTGGCTCGGACAAAACTCTGATTATTAGCAACCACTTTCTGTTATTTGCACTTTATCAGTTTATTTATTCATGTGTGTATATATTTATATCATGGTATATGGACACATTTATCTGTTTTGTAGTAAATGCCTACTATTTTCTGCGTGCTTAAGCAAAGCAAGAATTTCATTGTCCTATACAGGGACACATGACAATAAACTCACTTGAACTTGTTCACGAGCCTGATGGTTATGGGAAGAAGCTATTCTTAAACATGGTGGTCACCGTTTTCATACTCCTATACGTTCTTCTTGATGATTGGAGTTAAATGAGGGCATGGCCGAGGTAGTGATGATATTGGCTCTAAAATGGTGCGGTACTCAAGGAGAAGGTCATTAAAGCTCCAAGCAGTTTTTGATTCTGACAGAGCTTGTTTACATCCAATGAAGTAGTTTAGTTTCGAGATACAGCGCAGAAATAGGCCCTTCGGCCCACTGAGTCCGCACCGACCAGCGGTCCCCGTACACTACCATTACTACACACTACCACATCAAGCAAGAGGTACAGAAGTGTGAAAACATAAACCTCCACATTCAGGGACAGTTTCTTCCCAACTATTATCAGGCAACTGAATCAACCTACCACAACTAGCGAGCAGTCCTGAACTACTAACTACCTCATTGGTGACTCTCGGACTATCCTTGTTCGGTCTTTGCTGGCTTCACCTTGCAGTAAATGTTATTCCCTTATCATGTATCTACATACTGTAATGGCTCGATTGTAGTCATGTATTGTCTTTCCACTGACTGGATAGCACGCAACAAAAGCTTTGCACAGTACCTCGATGCACGTGACAATAAACTAAACCGTATCGCTGGTTGCTCCACAGACTTTGTTTCATTTTGAACGAGCATTGAATTATTGAATGAAGTCATCGATTTTTTAATTATATTTATCTGTGTGCATCTGTGGTCCCGTTAAGCTACTACGAGTGGGAATTTAACTTCTGTTATTGATACATATAACAATTTAAAATTATTTTACAATATAACGATTTTAATTTCAAGTTTTCGTGTACCTTGTGTGTTATTGCTGTTGGCTGACCAATTTCCCTCCTGGGATGAATAAAGTTCTATTGTATTTGTATCGAATCGTACCGTATCGTAAACGCTGTTGACTCTTGACTCTTGAAAACATTAGAATTGTAAAGACAGATGGTTTAGGTCTGCCCTATTGAATGTATTTTAATTTGAGCGATATCCACATCTCTTACCTTTTGCTTGAAATATTCTAGTTATCTGAGTATGAGTATGTGTGTACATGTGTTAACTTGGGTGTGTGTATAAGTGTACATAATTGTGTGCCAGTGTGTGTGTGTGTGTGTGTGTGTGTTTATATATGAGTGTGTGTTGATGAATTTGGACATCAGGAATAAACACCAGGGCACACCTTGAGTTTTAAAATTGTAGACTATTTCTGCAAGGAGTAGTAACATGTACTACTGGTTATTTTTTGCCCTTTTAACTCAAAAAAGCAATTTAGGATTCTTGAGGGTGGGGTGTTTAAATACACAGCAGAGTTGCTCCAGAGACTTTTCAGGATTTTATTATTATCTGTTCAAAGTCCAATGCACCCAGGATCTTGTCAGTTGAACAAAGTGACAAAGTGCCAGGGAGTGGCAGAGTTAAAAAAAAACCTGACAGCCGTTTGTAGATGCTTTAAGCAAGGTCCAGATTGCAAGGCACCATTGCCGCAGGTAATGCAAAGCTAATTAATTAAATCATTGCTGTCAACTCTTCATTTGCTTCTCACAGACAAAACATTAGGCGGGTGGATGAGTTAATTGCTGTATTTTAATTAACCCAATGGAACGTTGATTTTTATTTTCTGTCAAAGTTCAACAACAGGGCATTAAAGACATCTAACAGGATTTTGCTTGATCGGGGCAACCACAGTGATATGTAGGATAGTGCTAGTGTACGGGGTGATCAATGATCGGCGCAGGCTCCTGTTTCCGCGTTGTACCTCTAAACTAAACTAAACAAATCTAAATATTTTTCTCCTTTCTTCTTAAACTTTTGTCCTCTGGTCCTTGATTCACCTACTCTGGGTAAAGGACTCTGTGCATCTATTCCCCACATGAATTTGTACACAATGGTTTTGCCTATTTCTGACATTTCTCAAGAGTGCTAAACCATTGCATCGTTGCAAGAGCCAAGTTGTTGGTTATTGGTGTGAGACTGTAGTGAATGCAATGATCAACAAGCTCGCTGCCAGTGGAGTGTAAAAGCCTCTAATGGACTCGGTAAACGGGATTGGCTTCATATTATACATGAAAATAATTGGAGTTGTTGTAAACTGTTAGTTAGCCTGAGAGATTATGCTCCAGGGTGATGGATGTTTACGCAAATCAGACACAATGTTATAATAATTATATGTAATTAGAAGCAATTATTCAGGTACATGAATAGGACGGGTTTAGAGGGATATGGGCCAAACTCGGGCAAGTGGGACTAGTGTAGATGGGATGTTGGTCGATGTGAGCAAGTTGGGCTGAAGGGCCTGTTTCTGCCCTGCATGACTCTGTGACTCTGTGACTCTATATCTGTCTTGCGTCGAAAGGCAGCACCCCTCTTCTCCATATGTGCAAGAAGCAATTCCAAATGGCAACGCCTGTGGCATTTTCTCTAAAATTCATGCCTTCACCAAATGATGCAACCTAATCCTCAGTTCAGATCGCCTCCAATGTATTAAAAGTCACATTTCCGTTTTCCTCGCAGTCAATTCAGAGTGCCCAGAGGGGTTGATCAGTCAGATTCTGCGGCAGGCCAATGTTTTGGGCTTTAAGATAAAAATTTGCAAGAGCAACTTTTCACAGCTGAGGCCTAAGGGATTAAAAATCCCAAGCCCAGTGTGGCATGGTGACATAGTGGTGGATCTACTGCCTTACAGCGCCAGAGACCTGGTCGATCCTGACGACAGGTGCTTGTCTGTACGGAGTTTGCACGTTCTCCCCGTGACCAGCGTGGGTTTATTTACGAGATCTTCGGTTTCCTCCCACACTCCAAAGACGTGTAGGTTTGCAGGTTAATTGGCTTGGTGTAAATGTAAAGTGTCCCTACTGACTACGGGGTAATAAAGAGGGAGAAGAATGGACTTTATTACTTTCCATCACAGTGAGGAATGTGGGGAATCCACTGTGGTGGATGTTTATGTTAACTTTTATTTTATGTGGTTTGTGTCTTGCTGCTTTTCACTTAGTATGGCTGTATGGTAACTCAAATTTCACTGTACCTTAATTGGCACATGTGACAATAAACTGACCTTGACCTTGACCTTGAAACCTCGTGTGTAGGATAGTGTTAGTGTACGGGGATCACTGGTCGGTGCGGACTCGGTGTGCCGAAGGGCCTGTTTCCGCGCTGTATCTCTAAACTAAACTAAACTAAACTAAACTAAGAATAGGGGAACAAGGAACTCGATTTACACCTCACAAGGCCACCAGCATAATCAAGGACGTGTTGCACCCCTGGCCACTCCCTCTTTTCCCCTCTCCCATTCGGGCAATATGTACAGAAGTGACAAAACGCACACCTCCAGATTTAGGGACAGTTTCTTCCCAGCTGTTATCAGGCAACTGAACCATCCTACCAACTACTGGAGAGGAGTCCTGAGCTTCTAACTACCTCATTGCAGACGCTCAGACTGACTTTGATTGGACTTTACTGGACTTTATCTTGCATTCACGTTATTCCCTTTATCATGTATCTGTATAGCGTGGATTGCTCAATAATCATGTATTGTCTTTCCACTGACTGGTTAGCACGCAACAAAAGCTTTTCACTGTATCGCAGTACACGTGACAATAAACTAAACTCAACTCAACTCAATAGCAGATGCTGGTTTACAATAAAAGAGACAAAGTGCTGGAGCAACTCAGTGGGTCAGGCACCATCTCTGGGGAACATGGATAGAAGAAGTTTGGGGTGTGCAGCACCAGAGACACAGGTTCAATCCTGACTAGGATCTGGTTTGTGGAGGGAGGTTGGTTTGTGTAACTGTCCGGGCTATGTCCACAACTTTCTGCAATTACTTGTGGATATGGACGGAGCTGTTCCCAAACCAGGTTGTGCTGCATCCCGGTAAGATGCTTTCTAAGTTGCGTATGTGGAGGTTGGTGAGGGTTGTTGGGAACATGCCAAACTTCCGAAGCTTCTAAGTTGTTGGTGTGCTTCCTTGGCCATCGCTTCGATGTGGCTGGTCCAGATCCCACGACAGTAACCAGGGAAATTAATTTCTTGTAATTAATTGAATGAGTGATTTCTCGCCATCTGCTGTCTTACTGTCTGTAAATCCACATACTCATGATGTTGGCCACATTTTTGGGGATAAATACATTGATACACATGTGCACATTGAAGAATTAATCATTCCCTGAACAAGCATGGTGTTCATTTTCCAGAACACTTGTGTCAAGTGGCAGCCCGCTGTTCACTCTTCAAAGAGAGTCGCCTTTGTTTACACAGCTGCACCTTATGATTTCAAACCCAATCATCGCTTGTAGCCTTCAATACTTTTATTCAAAATAGTCCATTAGTCATATAACCTATTTGAAGGTTTTAATGTATTTATTAGCATAATCATGTTTTAGATCATTAGCCATATACATGATTAATTGAGAGAGATCTCAGGTAGTAAAAAGGAGCCTTAAGGGCCTGTCCCACTGTACGAGGTCATTCAAGAGTTCGTCAGAGTTTCCCCTGATTCGGACTCGGAGAATTACGGTAATAGCCACTCGTAGATACCCGGGGCTCTCGTGGACATTTTTCAACATGTTGAAAAAACTTCACGAGCTTACCGCGTTTCCCGAGTACCTGCCGTTAGCGTTACGAGCTCCGACGTACCCGTTACGTACAATCTACGTACTTACCACGAGTTTGATTTTTTTTTTAACTCGGGAGAGCACTTGGGTAAACTCGTATAGTGGGACAGGCCCTTTAGGTGACATAACGTGTCGAGACCCATTTTCAGACTGTCTGAAGAAGGGTCGCAACCTGAAAAGTCGGCTATTCCTTTTCTCCAGAGGTGCTGCCTAACCCGTTGAGTTACTCCTGCATTTAATGTCACTCTTCGGTGTAAACCAGCATCTGCAGTTCATTCCTACACAGAGATAGAGCCTTAATGGTGTAATTTAGTTCAGTTCAGAGATCTAGCATGGAAACCTTTTGGCCCACCATATGCCCACCAACAATCGATCACCAGCTCACACTAGTTCTAAGTTATCCTGGTTTCAACCTGTCGTTCTTGGCTCTTACAATATACAGAGTCACAAAAAGGCAACTGGTTAGAAGTCTGGATAAACCACGAGAGACACTGCAAAGCGGTGACAAAGAAAATATTTAATTCGGTCAGGGAGAAAGCAATTTGCTAAATTGGCCAACAAGAATTTGAAACAAGGTCACAATGTTAAGGGCATGTAATATTGATCAGAAAGCTGTTTTATTAATACAGTTGCTGCCTTACAGCGCCAGAGACCTGAGTTCAATCCTCACTGCGGGTGCTGTCTGTGCGGAGTTTGTCCGTTCTCCCGGTGACCGTGTGCGGAAATAGTCCCTTCAGCGCCGATCAGCGATCACCCTGTACACTAGCACTATGCTGCACACTAGGGACAATTCACAATTTTTACCAAAGCCAATTAACCTACAAACTTGTACATACTAGGTGTGTTGGAGGAAACCAGAGCACCCAGAGAAAACTCACGCGATCACAGGGAGAATGTACAAGCTCCGCACAGACAGCACTGAACGTAGTCATGCTTGAACCCGCGTCTCTGGAGCTGTAAGGCAGCAACTCCACCGCTATGCCACTGTGCCACCCCAATCTTTTCTTTTGGGCAACAAACTGCATAGTGCCTGGGAAGAGAGAACCACAACCAGCCCTGAAGAGTTGCAATGAACTGTATAATGGAAAAATAATAAGAAATAGACTGCAATTAAAACATATAGGGTAATGGTGAACAGCTGGGGAGAGATGGTGCATTAAGCCAGTGCGATAGTCAGGAATCTTCCTGCTCGCGAGGTTGGTTTCAGGCACGGGGAAGTATTATCCGCCAGTCTTTCTGGGCCTGTCTTTCCTTTAGCATTCATTTGAGATGTGTTGTGGATTTTCACATCTGCGCCACGCTGCATTTTTTAATTCCTATAGCAGCCATCTGGTAACTGTTAACCTATCTTCTCAACGCACAGAAGAAATCTGTCTATACAAGTTGGATAAAGAAAATATTTAACCCTTTCAAAGCTTTCTCGCGCCTCATGCTATGTTTCCATGAAAGAGAATTACCTCTTTAATGGAGTAAAACAAATCTAGCATCATTAGAGAGTCACTTGTGGTTTGTTCTTTTCTTATGTTGGTTCTCTCTCTAGTGATTAATCTTTCTAGCTGAAACAATGTCCGTCCTATAGACATGGACCTTTCGTTGGTTATCAGGTTTGAAGGACATGGGCCTCATCCAAGTTGGCCATCACTATCATTTTAAGTGGAGGTTGATAGACTTGATGGGCCGAATGGCCTAATTCAGTTCCAATAACATGAACCAATGCCAACAGGGTGACACAGCGGTAGAGTTGCAGCCTTACAGAGACCCGGGTTCAATCCAGACTACGGATGTTGTCTGAACGTTTGTACGTCCTCCCTGCGACCACGTGGATTTTCTCCAGGTGCTCTGGTTTCCTCCCATACTCCAAAGGCTTACAGATTTGTAGATTAAATTACATTCGATAAAATCGTAACATTGTCCCTAATCCTTGTCCCAACTTTTGAGATACAGCGTGGAAACCAGGGGCGGAACACCCGGGGGGGCCACGTCCCCCCCATGTTTTGAGAGATGGGCGACATCCCCGCCAGGTTAACCTGCCTAGGCATGCGGGAAATATGGCCAGCGCGGAGAAGCAGCGCTGGTGTCCCGTCAGTCCAGACAGGGCTGTAGTTAACCCGGTGAAACAGGCAGTTGAGCTGCATTTAGCGCTGGATTGAGCCTCCGAAGCCTCGCGCGCGTGTGTGAGTGTGTGCATGCGGGCGCGGCCGCCAAAAAATTGTGTCCCCCGTCCCCTCCGTGTTTTGATAGTGAGTTCCGTTCTTGGTGGAAACAGGCCCATCAGCCCACCGAATCTGCACAGACCAGAGATCCCCGTACACCAACACTGTCCTACACACTAGGGACAATTTACAACTTTTACCAAAGTCAATTAACCTACAAACCTTTGTCTTTAGAGTGTTGGAGGTAAACCAGAACACTCAGAGAAAACCCATGCGGTCACAAAGAGAATGTACAAACTCCGTATATATAGCACCTGTGGTCAGGATCGAACCAGGGTCGCTGTAAGGCAACAACTCTACCTCTGTGTCACTGTGCTGCTCGACAGGGTCACCTATCCACTCCCCCAACTGATTCCACCTGCCCACTATCGCTCCATTATCTGGTTCCGCTTCTCACGTTCCTTACTTATCATACTCCTGCATCTGCAGCCTCTTGTGTCTCCACTTATCACCTTCCAGCATCTGTCTCTACCTCTGCCCTGCCTCACCCACCTGACTCTATCTGCCCATTGTCTTCCTTCTACGCACAGTGAAATGATTTTCTTACATGCATTCCAGTACAGTGTTACCATACCCAAGCAGAACCCTGATTAGTAAGTGTAAAGAAATAGTCTACTGAGCCCGCATGCAGGAGGCATCATATATTGGCGCCGTTTTCAAAGTCCAGTCCACGCTCCAGTTGTTATGAGCGGTGCTCGTTCCAGGCGAGCTCGAGGCTTGTCCTTTGCACAAGTATGGTGAGGTGTAGGTGCAATGAAAACCTTGCCTGCAGCGACAGCATCGTCAGTGCATAGACTCAAACAACACACAAAAACATTAATTATACATAAATGATGTAAGACAATGAAAAGAAAGACTGTGCAAAAATAAAACAAGACTTGACTGCAAAAAACAAGTCCTTGGCAGTGTTGGAGGCCGTCTGGAGTGTGTCCCATTACCAAGAACGGATAAGGGTTGTGCACAAAATGCTGGAGTAACTCAGCAGGTCAGGCAGCATCTCTGGAGAACAAGGATGGGTGACGTTTTGGGTCAAGATCCTTATTCAGTTTAGTTTAGTTAATTGTTGCGTGTACCGAGGAACAGTGAAAAGCTTTTTGTTGCATGCTAACCAGTCAGTGGAAAAACTATACATGATTACAATCGAGCCTTCCACAGTGTACAGCTACATGGTAAAGCAATTAACACTTAATGCAAGATAAAGCCCAGTGAAGCCCAATTAAAGATGGTCACAGGGTCTTCAATTAAGCAGATAGTAGCTCAGGACCGTACTGTACGGGGGTGGGGAGTGGGAGAAGAAAGTCGGAAAAGGGGAGAGGCAGGGCAAAGTGTGTTGGGTTCCACTTAATCTAGTATTCTGTTAAATCTGCCACTCACATAATCATGAGGACATTTTTCATTATGGAATTACTGCAAGTCGCGGCCCGTCCCAGCGGAAGGCCAGGCTCACCCGCTGTGGAA
Source organism: Amblyraja radiata (assembly GCF_010909765.2). Lineage (NCBI taxonomy): Eukaryota > Metazoa > Chordata > Chondrichthyes > Rajiformes > Rajidae > Amblyraja > Amblyraja radiata. Next base: position 16,278,334 of record NC_045977.1, read on the forward strand.
CCGGTAACATGCCCGGGGAGGGAAGCCCTGGACAAAGGATGGAGAGAGATGGAAGCGGACGCGGGACAAAGGGTCACAGCCCTTCTCCAAGTGGTAACAGTGGCATCTGTGACTCCCTCAATCTATGGCATTGGTTTCTGGGAGTCATACAACACAGCCATTATGTGATACAACATGGAAACAGACCTTTCAGCCCAACATGTTGGCCAAAGTGTCCCTTCTAAGAAGTAGGTTTAAGTTAGGCATATTATTGTCACATGTACTGAGGTACGGTGAAAAGTTTTTGTTTGCGTGCTATCTAATCAAATCAGATAATACTATACATGAATACAATCACGCCAAACACAAGGTCAACATGTAGATTGAAGAGAAAAATGCCAGAATGTGGCGTATTGGTGCTCAACATTGTTGAATAACAGTTCCAGAGAAAAGGTCCAATGTCTGAGTCCAATGTTATCGTGTTTGGCCCATATTGTTTGGAATTCATTGCCACAGACAGTTGTGGAGGCCAAGTCATTAGGTATTTTTAAGGCGCAGATTGCCAGATTCTTGATTAGTAAGAGTGTCATGGGTTATGGAGAGAAGGTAGAATAGGGGGGGGAATCTTAATTTCTGCGTCCTCTAGGTTGGCTGCTGGAGGCCCCCCCTCCGCTCTCCCCAGAACAAGGGCTGAAGAGGGCCGTCCAAGGTAAGGAATGACAGTTCCCTAGACGACCGGAATGGAGGCAACGGCTGCAGTGGGCCTTTGTGGCAAGCAATAGCGCCCATGGCATATAGACTCAGTGGGCTGTTCTGTACATGATACAATACAATACAATGATACAATTTATTTGTTGTCATTTGGTTCAAACGAAATTTGGTTTCTGCAGTCATAACAAGTAGAAGAACCAAGACACAACACAATTTACACAAACATCCATCACAGCGAATCTGCTCCTCACTGTGATGGAAGGCAAAGTCTTATCTCTCCCCTGCACTCCCCATTCTCCTCCCGATGTCAGAGTCAAAGCCCCCGGCGGGCAATGGTAAGTAGGTCCCGCGGCCATTAAGGCCGCGCCGGGCGATGTAAGGTCTTGATGTTGGAGCCCCCCCGGCGGGTGCTAGTAAGTCCCGCGGCCATTAAAGCCGCGCCGGGCGATGTAAGGCCCCGCTCCAGGTAATCCTCAACCCTGCAACTCGGGCGGGAGAAGTCGCCGTTGCAAAAGCCCCGAAAAGCGGTCTCCCACCATGGACCCGCGGGCTCCCGGTGTCACCGTCCACCGGGCCGGCGGCTGGAGCCTCCGAATCTCCGGGGTCGGGTCGCAGCCGCGCGCCACCACAGCTCCTCCTGCTCCAAACTCGGTGGGTATGTCCGCAGCTCCGCGACTGGAGCCCCCAGGTCGTTCCGGTTGGAAGCCGCTCCACGGTGCTCGGCCCCAATGACAACGGAGACCCGACAGAGAAAAGGTCGGGTCCACCGTACAGGGAAAATATTTTAAAAGTTTCCCCACCCCCCGCCCCCACACACATACACAGTTAAAAAAAAACACTATAACTACACTCAAACGAGACAAAAAATAAAAACAAGACAGACAGACTGCAGAGGCCGCTGCGATGTGAGTAGCGCCGCCCACCCAATTGGTGCATTTTGTACTTACAAGGGGATTGTGCTTATATATGGGTGATAGTCTTGCTGAGCTCTATCCAAAAACGAATTTCACTGTACCTGGGTATACCTGATAATAAAGAAACCATTGAACTATTGATCCATTGAAATACATCCATCAGTTTGTTCTTCTTAATTAATGGAATATCCTGTCTCGTTACAAGATAAACTCATGCTTAATTACTCAAGGGCTTATAATGATAGACTCCAGTCCATGCCGATCAACAGAAGTGACCTTGTATGACTACTGTCAATATCTCAAGTATACAATTTCCAACATTGTATGGATTTTGTGTTCTGTTTCAGCCACTACACAGCAATTTCAACCCCACAGTGTTATGGAGTATAGCTTTATAACCAGTTATTAAAATTAGGCATTTTGTAGTTTTTATTGAGGATGTGTTGGCCACACAGTGCTGCTAAATTGTACTTGTTCTAACCTGTGAACCATGGAAACTACCACATGAGATGTCAACATTGGATGGGGTTAATGTAAGGTTCAATGGGGAAGTACATTTGTGAACCAATTAGGGATTTATTGTCCTTGTGACTGAATCTGGTCTAAATGGAAGCTCTTGTCCATTTATTGCAAAAAAGATAATGAATGTGAATGATGTTCTTCCACGTGGCTACTGTTCTATTTTGGTCACCAGTTATAATAGCATCATATCCATAAATGAAACAGCCCTTCTCCAAGTGGTATCAATGACATCTATAACTCCCTCAATCTATGTCATTGGACTCTTGGAGTCATACAACAAGGCGTTCCCCAAGGCTCCGTACTCGGCCCCCTCCTCTTCATCATCTACATCCTCCCCCTTGGTCAGATACTCCGCCACTTCAACCTGGACTTCCACTGTTACGCCGATGACACCCAGATCTACCTCGGCACCAAATCCCCCCACAACCCCCCCTCCCTCTCCCATATCAACTCCTGTTTGTCAGCTATAAAAACCTGGATGCAACATAACTTCCTCAAACTCAACAGCAATAAGACAGAATTCCTCCTCATAGGCTCCAAATCCACACTCAGCAAAATCAATAACCCCACTCTCACCATCGATGGCACCACTGTCTCCCCATCTCCCCAGGCCCGCAACCTTGGCGTGATCTTTGATTCCACCCTCTCCCTTGAGCCTCACATCCGCCATGTCATTAAAACCTCCTTCTTTCATCTCCGCAACATCGCCAAACTCAGACCCTCTCTCACACCTCCCGCTGCTGAAAGACTCATTCATGCCTTCATCTCCTCCCGACTGGACTATTGCAACTCACTTCTCCTTGGCATCAGCTCCACCGACATCAACCGACTCCAACTGGTCCAGAACGCAGCCGCCCGACTCATCACCCACACCAAATCCTGGCATCACATCACTCCAGTCCTCAAACAACTTCACTGGCTTCCCATCTCCCACCGGATCACCTACAAAATCCTGGTCCTCACCTACAAAGCCCTCTACCATCTGGCCCCCCCATATCTCACTGACCTCCTCTCCCTCTACCAACCCTCACGGTCCCTCAGATCCACATCAGCCGGTCTCCTCTCCATCCACAAGTCCAACCTCCGCAGTTTTGGGGACAGAGCCTTCTCCAGGGCAGCTCCCAGGCTCTGGAACTCCCTCCCCCAACTGATCCGCAATTCCGTGTCCCTCACCATCTTCCAGTCCCGCCTCAAGACCCATCTCTTCACCTCTGCCTATCCTTAGCCCCACGTCCCCCTCCCTTTTCATCTGTGCATGAATTGCCTCATATTGTGTTTTGAATTTGAATTCTGTCTTTAATTTGTGTACTAGTCATGTCTCTACTAGTTATTTAATTCCCTTACATGTTTTTCCTCTACCTGCTAAATTTTTGTAAGGTGTCCTTGAGACTCTTGAAAGGCGCCCATAAATAAAATGTTTTATTATTATTATTATTATACAACGCAGTCATAGAGTCATACAACATGGAAACAGGCCTTCAGGCCTAACCCGTCCAAGTTGACCAAGGAGTCCCATCTAAGAAATAGGTTTATGTTAGGCTTATTATTGTCACATGTACTGAGGTACGGTGAAAGGTTTTTGTTTGCGTGCTATCTAATCAAATCATATAATACTATACATGAATACAATCACGCCAAACACAAGGACAACAAGTAGATTGAAGAGAAAAATGCCAGAATGTGGCGTATTGGTGCTCAACATTGTTCAATAACAGTTCCAGAGAAATGGTCCAATGTCTGAGTCCAATGTTATCGTGTTTGGCCCATATTGTTTGCCACAGCTGTGGAGGCCAAGTCATTTGGGTCTTTTCTAAGGAGCAGATTGCCAGATTCTTGATTATGGAGAGAAGAGAGGAGAATGGAGTTGAGGTGGAAAGATAGATCTGCCATGATTGAATGGTGTAGTAGAATTGATGGGCCGAATGGCTTAATTCCGCTCCTATAACTTATGAACATAAATGTTCTATATCCCAAAGTTTAGGGCAAAGTCAAATCAGGAGATACAGAATTAGCCGGGAAAGCAGAAGGTTGAAGTCTTATTGCATTATATCGGATGGTAAGTAATCTGGTCACGTGATATGGCCAATGCTTCTTATTCCTTAAATTATTATGTCCTGAGATTATGAATGGGATTCTACAAACACAAACCTTTCATTCCTAATATGATGCGTTTTGGTGAAAAATCAACGCTTGCAATGAAGCAGAGATGTTTAATTGGCAGTCGTGTAGTGCTGAAGCACTCAGCAGTTACATGCTTTTAATTTATTTTATTTAAAAAAGGTTAAAATTACTTTTAAGTTGAGAAGTTTCACTGTTTTCCAACTTTAAACGTCTTGGTAATGGAGTACTTTTGGTTCTTGTCTCAAGTTTCCCTTCACCTATATATAGCATAACAAACCTGGTTAATTTCAGTGTAATGGGTGGCACAGTCTCTGTGTGTTTAACTTGGCACAGAAGAAAATCAAGCAATGTGAATTAATGGGACACATAAAATCCATGTGATGTTGAAGTCCTTTCATAGGAGCTAATCATAAACCTTAAGTTGCGTTATTGTGCATGAAAGACCAAGAACAATTTATCAGTTCGATGAACCATTTCAAAGAAAGTGCTTTTGTATAATATTTATACAGCACAAATAACAACCTTAAGATCCCCCTAAAGTGCTTTACAGCCTATGAATTTCACCGTGCATACGTGACAATAAAGAACTATTGATTTAATATTGCAATACCTTTAAAGTGTGCTCAAGGAAGGAATATGGTGACATATTCAGCAGCTTCGACCACCCCGGGCCACGGAGCTTGAACCGGCCCGTTCGCAGAGCTCGGTTGAGCCGCGGGACTGACTTACTTACCATCATTCGGTGGGGTCACAACAACGGAAGCCTGGATCGCCTCAACGCAGAGGGAGTACAAGGAGGGAAGAGACAGAGACTTTAAGACTTTTGCCTCCATCACAGTGAGGAGGTGCCTGGTGAACTCACTGTGGTGGATGTTAATTTGGGTTTATTGTATGTTTCGTTATTTATTATTATATGCATGACTGCAGGCAACGAAATTTCGTTCAGACCGAAATGTCTGAATGACAATAAAGGAATCCAATCCAATCCACAGTTGTGCCGCTGCTAGAGCAGCTGCCTCATAACACCAGGGACCCCGATTCAA